>NC_138682.1:833737-952337 GCF_964273445.1 Streptopelia decaocto | reverse complement strand
CAGAAGTGGGAGCGGGAAGGGACCCAGGCGTCCTGCGGGGGGGTCAGTGTGTGCCCCCCCCATAACCCCTTATCTGGGGCGGCAGGAGGAGGCGACGCTGCGGCTTCGAGATGGGGGACCCCGAGGTGAGCGGGGGGTCTCAGAGGGTGGGGGTCGCACTGGGGTGGGTTATGGGGGGATCTGTGTGTCTGGGGGGGTGTGACATGGGAGGTCAGGGTCATGGGTGGGGACTGAGGGGGGTCTGGGGATGATTCGGGGACTGAGGGGGGCGCTAGGACCCGGAGGGCTCCTGGGGGGCCATTGGGGCGGGGCCATGGGCCGCCTGCAGCCAATCAGAGCCAACGAGGCGCTTTGTCCCGCAGACGCTGGGGGCGCTCGGGGAGCTGGGGGGGCGGTGCCCGCCCTTGGCTCCGCCCTTAGCCCCGCCCCCGCCGGGCCCCGCCGAGGTGGAGATCACGTGGCAGGAGATCCTGTCGCTCAGCGAGCTGCAGGTGGGCCACGCCCCCTCAGTGTGGCCACGCCCCCCTCCGCAGGCTCCTACCGCCCCCTGGCGGCCACCTGGGTGCACCCCAAACCGTTCCTGCCTTGGGATTCCCCCCCCACACACCTCAGGACCCCCCCGCTGCACCCCCCAATCCTGAACCTCCTGAGGGCCCCATTGTACCCCTCCAAAAGCCCCCTCCCAACTGCACCCACCTCCCTCTGGGCCACCCCCACTGTATCCCCCCCATTGCACCCCCCTCCCGATTGCACCCACCTCCCCCTGGCACCCCTGAGACCCCCATTGTACCCCCCCACTGCACCCCCCTGCCTCTGAACCTTGAGACCCCCATTGTAACCCCCCCCAATTGCACCCCCCTCCCAATTGCACCCACCTCTCCCTGGCACCCGAGACCCCCATTATACCCCCCCCACTGCACCCCCCTGAGACCCCCATTATACCCCCCCCCCCAATTGCACCCACCTCCCCCTGGCACCCCTGAGACCCCCGTTTTACCCCCCCACTGCACTTCCCTGCCTCTGAACCCCTTGAGACCCCCATTGTAACCCCCCCACTGCACCCCCCCCGCGACCCCCATTGTAACCCGCCCCAATTGCACCCCCCTCCCAATCGCACCCCCCTCCTCCTGGGACACCCATTGTCCCCACTGCGGCCTCTGACCCCCCCCAATTTGCTCCCCCCAGCTCCCCCCCATTGTTCTCCCCCCTGGGCCACCCCCCTGACCCCCCTTCTCCCCCCAGGGCCTGGACGTGTCAACCGCGCCCCCTTTCCCCCCAGCGCCCCCCCCGCTCTACCCGCCCGCCCCCCCGCCGCGCTGGCCGCTGCCGCTGCCGCCCGAGGCGCTGGTGGCGCTGCCGGCCGAGTCGTTCCGAGCCGCGCTGGGCCGGGCGCGCCTGTCGGGGCCGGAGGTGGCGCTGGCCCGCGACATCCGGCGCCGCGCCAAGAACAAGGTGGCGGCGCAGCGGTGCCGGCGCCGCAAGCTGGAGGCGATCGCGGGGCTGCGGGAGGAGCTGGGCCGGCTGGGGCGGGAGAGGGAGCGGCTGCTGAGGGTGCGCGGGGGGCTGCGCAGGGACCTGGCCAGGGTGGCGGCCATGGTGCGGGGGGCCATGGGGGACGGGGGGGGCCCGGGAACGGGGGGGACCTGGGGGTGCTGGGGAATGAGGGAGTGATGGGGAGTGGGGGGGTCCTGGGGAATGGAGGGGTGCTGGACAATAGGGGAGCCCTTGACAATGGGGGGGTCCTAGAGAATAAGGGAATCCTGGACAATGGGGGGGTCCTGGGGAATGGGGGAGCCCTTGACAATGCGGGGGTCCTGGGGAATGAGGGAGTGATGGGGAGTGGGGGGGTCCTGGGAAATGAGGGAGTCCTGGACAATGGGGGGGTCCTGGACAATGGGGGAGCGCTCGACAATGGGGGGGTCCTGGGGAATGAGGGAGTGATGGGGAACAGGGCGGTCCTGGACAATGGAGGGGTCCTGGACAATAGGGGAGCCCTCGACAATCGGGGGGTCCTGGGGAATGAGGGAGTCCTGGACAATGGGGGGGTCCTGGACAATAGGGGGGCCCTGGGGAATAAGGGAGTCCTGGACAATAGGGGGGTCCTGGACAATAGGGGGGTCCTGGACAATGCGGGGGTCCTGGGGAATGTAGAGCTGATGGGGAATGGGGGGGTCTTGGGGGACAGGGTGGTCCTGGACAATGGGGGGACGCTGGGGGTGCTGGGGAATGGGGGAGTGATGGGGAACAGGGGGGGGCTTGAGGATGCAGAGGTGCTGGGGAATGGGGGGGTCCTGGGGAACAGGGGGGTCCTGGACAATGGAGGAGCACTGGGGGTGCTGGGGAATGGGGGAATGCTGGGGAATGGGGGGGTCCAGGGGGATGGGGGGATCTTGGGGCCAATGGGGAATGGGGGGACCCTGGGGAATGCAGAGCTGATGGGGAACGGGGGGTTCTTGGGGGCCCTGGGGGTGCTGGGGAATGGGGGGGTCCCAGGGAATGTGGAGGTGATGGGGCACACGGAGGTCTTGGGGGACAAAGGTATCCTGGGGGACATGGGGATGACAGGGAATGGGGTGCCCCTGGGGGTGCTGGGGGACATTGGGGTCCTGGGGCACAGGGGCGTGATGGAGGAGGAGGAGCTGCCCCCCCCCAAAAGCCTTGGGCTGCACCTGGCACCCCATGCAGGGGGCACATTGGGGGAATGAGGGGGGGCTGCACCCCATGGGGAGCGGGGGAGGCTTGGGTGCACCCCAGAGCACCCCTGTACCTGATGGGGTGCTGGGGGGGCCCTTGGGTGCTCATGGTGCCACTGTGAACCCCATAGAGCCCAAGGGCACCACGGGGTGACCCCTGTGCCCCATGGCACCCTTGGGTGACACCTGAACCCCCTGGGGTGCTGGGGGGTCCTTGGGGTGACATCTTGTACCCCACAGAGCCCCACAGCACCCTTGGGTGCCCCCTGCACCCCACAGCACCCTTGGGTGCTCCCACATCCCCAGAGCCCAACGAACCCAGGGTCCTGTCCCCAGTGTCCCCTGTACCACCCCAGGGTGTCCCCAGTGCCCCCCAGCTCTGCAGGTGACACCCTGGGGACACCCCGTCACTGTCACCTCTGTAAACAGACAATAAACCAGCCTGGATGGGGCCAGCACCTGTGTCGCCTCTGTCACCTCCTGTCCCAGCACCCTGGGGTGACACATTCCTGCCACCTCTATTCCTTCTCTGTCCCTCCAGGGCAAGGAGGTGTCACCCTGTCACCTCAGTTCAGGTGACACATCCGTTACTCCTTCCCGCCCTGGGGTGTCACAGCCTGTCACCTCCTGTCCCTGTCTCCTGGGGTGACACGTGGTTCTCACTTTCCCTGTGGTCCCCACAACCTTGTCCCTCATCCCCCCCTTCTCTGTCCCCATTTTGTCCCCTCGCTGTCCCCTCTGTCCTCATCCCTTCTCCTGCTCCCCAGTGCCACCCTGTCCCCTCCATCCTTGTCCCCATCATCTCCATCACTTGCCCATCACAGTGTCACCTTGTCCCCTCCACCCCTGTCCCCTCCCTGCGCCCACAAACGGGTCACAATTACAAAAACACCCTTTTAAAAAATTTATTTACAAGCCCCCGCCCCCCCCAATGGCGAATCCAACACCTCAGGGGTCCCACGGGCGCTGTAAAGAAGGGGACAGTTGTGAGGGGGGTGTCCCCAACCCCAGGGGTGCCCCCAGTTTCCCCTCACCCCCCCAGTGTCCCCCCACTCACCTGTTGCTGCCCATGGGCTCATTTACCAGCAGCTCCTAAAAGAGCAAAAAGTGGGTGTTAGTGACATGGGGGGGTGACAAGGGACAATAGGGAGGGGACAGACACAGAAACTGCTCTTACCTACAGCATCCGCGGTGCTGCGGGGGGGGAAATTGGGATGGGGGGGGCAACACCAAAGGGACACTATTGGGGACAAGTTGGGAGGTGGCAGCTTGAAATTGGGGTGATATACGGTTTGTTGTGGGTTGAGAAGGAAAAGCCTGAGCTATTCTGGGTGTGCACCACACTATGGAGTGTGGAGCTTTGAAAGATGGGAAAAATCTAATTAAAAAATGATTATTTTTTATATATATATATATATATAAAAAAAAAAAAAAAAAAAAGAGACATTTATTCAGCGTCAGGTTGTGTTACAGTCAGCGATCGACAGCACGGGCGCGCAAATAAAAGCGAGGCCCCGGGGGTTTCGGCCTCGTCGGAATGCTTCCACGGCACAGAACAAACTAAAAGGAACCTGGTTGTACAATTAATTAATTACTGAGTCACAAAAAAAATAATACACAGTCCTTGGTGGGTTGGGGGGATCGCGGAGGAGACGCTCGTGTCCGAGGACGTGGTGGCGTCACGGGGAGGGGGGCGGCCACCGATCAGCCCCCCCCCACTGCCAAAGGGGCCGCGGTCACAAGCGGTGTCACCTGCGGCCGCCCTGTCCCCTCTCTTGACTCGCCTCTCCCGCTAAGCTTGGTGTCCTGTGGATTACAGGCAATGGGATTAATGTAAAAGGTGTATTTTGGGGGGGGGTTTATGTGTAGTTTAATATGGGGGCTCACCTGGGTGTTAAAACCTCCTGCCGCCGCCGTAGCTGCCGCCGCCGCTCGAGCTGCCGTAGCCGCCTGCGTAGAGGGGGGAAAAGGCTTTAAAAATGCTGCTTTTTTGCAGGTAGCCACCCAAAATGACCTAAAAAAGTGCTGTTAGTGCTACAAATACAAAAAAAAAACAACACGGGGACATTTGGTGGCTACAGAAGGTGATTCGTGGTGGCTTCGGGTTCCATCAGCAAACGGTTCAGCGACACAGCGCGGCAACGGCGCTTTTAAAAAGGTTATTTTTTAAAACATTTTTGTGATGTTCAGGGTGTAGTGTTGCCCAGGTGGCCAAAAAGCCACCAGTGATGAGCGTCCCCCATTGTCCTGGGGAGGCCAAACCGCGAATCCTGGGGGTAGTTTTGGGACCCTCAAAATGGTGGCGCCGAGATGACCTCAGGGCTCAAAATGTGGCACCAAAATCACCTCAAAGCACAAAATTTCAGCCCTAGGGCACCAAGATCACCTCAAAACACAGAATGGTGGCACCAAGGCCACCAAGATCACCTCAGGGTTCAAAATGGCAGCACCAGGGGTGGTGGGATCACCTCAGCTGACAAAGCTGGGGTACCAAGATGACCTAAAACCACAAAATTGTGGCCTCAGGGGCACCAGAATCACCCCAGGGCTTGAGAAGGGAGTAAAATAATCTCAAAACACAGAACAGTGGCACCAAAATTTTGGGGGAAACAAGCAAACCCCCCACCCCTCCCCCTGGACTCACCGCCGCCGTAGGGGCCCGAGCTGCGCCCCCCAAAATTGCCGCCCTTCATGGGGCCGAAGTTGGACGCCTGGTTGTTGTAACTGCCGAAGTCATTGTAGTTCCCCCCGCCGCCAAAATTGCTGCCTGAGGGGGGGGGAAAGGAGGTAGAGGGTGGGTATGGGGAACTGGGGGACACCTGAGGGTCTGGGGGGGGGCAAATGGGGAGACTGGAGGCACTGGGGAGCTTGTGGGGGGGTTAATGGGGAGCACAGAGCCACCCCATGGCCTGGGCGCCCAAATGGGGAGGTATACCTGGGCTCCCAGGCAGGAAGGTAGACCTGGGCTCCCCGCTGGGGGAGGTAGACCTGGGCTCCCAGGCAGGGAGGTAGACCTGGGCTCCCAGATCGGGAGGGGGGGGTCAGAATGGGGTTTAACTGGGAGCCCAGAGGTACCAGATGAATTGGGGAGTGGGTTAACAGGGAGCAAGTGGGAGCCTGGGGGCCCCCCTGGTTTAACTGGGAGCACCCAGGAGTGTTCAATGGGGGTCTGGGGGCACCCCACTGTGAGAATGGGGTTTAACTGGGAGCCCAGAGATCTGGGAGGGATTTAACAGGGAGCCTTGGGTGGGGGTGTTTAATTGGGGGTCTCTGGGCACCCCACTGTCAGAATAGGGTTTAACTAGGAGGCCAAAGCCAACCAGAGATCTGGGGGACGGGGAGGATTTAATGGGGAACCCAGAGGCACTGTGAGCTTTGGGGTGATTTAACTGGGAGCCCAGTGGCCTGGGAGGGAGTTTAACTGGGAGCCTGGGGGAGTGTTTAATTGGCAATCTGGGGGGGGGGATGGGGGGGGGGCACACTGTCAGAAGGGGGTTTAACTGGGAGCCCAATGGCCTGGGGGGGTGGTTAACTGGGACCCCAAAGGCTTGAGGCAGGGGGGGGTTTAGTGGGGAGCCCAGAGATCTGGGGGAGGGGGATTAACTGGGATCCTAAAGGCACCCAGAGGCCTGGGTGGGTTTAACTGGGAGCCCAGAACCCTGGGAGGGGGGTTAACGGGGAGCCTGGAGTCACCCCATGGCCCAGAGATACATTTGGAGGTCTGGGGGGTTCCCACCTGTCCCTGCTTCAGAGAGGCCGTTCCGCACGGCGAGCGCAGGTCCCCGTGCCGGGCGCCGGCCCCCGCTGCCGCCGCCGAAACCGCCGCCACCGTTGTTGTAACCGTCGTAGGTGCTGCCGCCGCCATAGCCCCGGTTGCCGCCCGAGTAGCCGGGGCCGCCGCTGCCACCGTAACCTGGGGGCGGGGAGAGAAAAAAGAGCTGGGGGCTGAGCCACATGTCGGTGTCCCCAAGGGGGGTGGCAGCTGATGTGTGTCCCCCCAGAATCACTTACCGCGGCCGCCGAAGTTCCCGCCGCGATTGAAGTTGTCGTTACCGCCAAATCCGCCTCCGCGGCCGCCGCCGAAGTTACCGGATCCGCTGCGGCCTAGGAGAGGGGGCGGGGGGGGGGGACAGCCTTTAGGAACAGCACAGGCAGCGGGTTTAGCGGCGGTGGGGGGGTGGGTTTGGGGGGGGACGCGGGGCCGTGGGCTCACCTCGCTGGCTGGCCGAGGCGCTGGCCATCTCCTGCTTGGAAAGCGCCTTCCGCACCTCGCAGTTGTGCCCGTTCACCGTGTGGTACTTCTGGACTGCGGGGTAGGACGTAAAACTTAGGGGCGCGGGGTAAAACTTTGGGGCGAGGGTAAAATTTAGGGGTAAAAAGCATGAAATCGGGTGCCCTGCTCATTTTCAGCACACGTCTCGGACTTACTGACTATCTTGTCGACGGAGTCGTGGTCGTCGAAGGTGACGAAGGCGAAGCCGCGCTTCTTGCCGCTGCCGCGGTCCGTCATGATCTCGATGACTTCGATTTTGCCGTACTGGCCGAAATAGTCCCGCAGGTGATGCTCCTCCGTGTCCTCCTTGATGCCGCCCACAAAGATCTTCTTGACTGTGAGGTGGGCGCCGGGGCGTTGCGAGTCCTGCGGGGACAACCCAGGGTGGGTTTGGGGTCTGGGGAGCCCCCCTGGTGGCGTTTCACCCCCCCGCATTGGGGACAATGACAGCGACGTCCCCTCCGTACCTCTCGGGACACGGCTCTCTTTGGTTCGACGACTCTGCCGTCCACTTTGTGCGGCCGGGCGTTCATGGCGGCGTCAACCTCCTCCACCGAGGAGTACGTGACGAAGCCGAAGCCTCGTGAGCGTTTGGTGTTTGGGTCCCTCATCACCTGCGGGGACGAGGACGCATCAGGTGTGTGACCCCCCCCCCCCAAAAAAAGCACCCACCCCCTTCCATGGGGATGTGAATCCATTCCCTCCACTCCCCTCGTTACCCTGTCAGTGCTGGGTCACTGACAGCTGTCACTTGTCACCCACCCCCCCACAGAGTGGTTCTCGGGGACGGAAAAGACATGTGGGGGGCACACGGGGGGTGTTTGGGGGGTCCTTACCACGCAGTCGGTCAGGGTGCCCCATTGCTCAAAGTGGCTGCGGAGACTCTCGTCTGTGGTTTCAAAGCTGAGGCCGCCGATGAAGAGTTTGCGGAGCTGCTCGGGCTCCTTTGGAGACTGCAGGGACAAGGGTGTGAGAAAGGGGGACACACACCCCCCTGTCCCACCCCCCAACTCCTACATGGGATCCCCTTGTGCTGTCCCAGCTCCAGGGAGGCCCTGGCACCCCAAACTTCCTCCCTGGGGTCCCCACAGCTCCAGGGAGGCCCTGGCACCCCCAGTCCCCCCTCACTGAGCCCTCTGTACCCCATCTTCTCTGCCTGCAACCCTCATCACCCCCAAATCTTCTCTATGGGGCTTCCTCGCGCTCCTCCCGCCCCAGGGGGGGCCTGTCATACCCAGCACTGTCCCCAGCCCTGGGGAGACCCCATCACCCCCAGACCCCACCTATGGACATATCCAGACCCCCCAAAACCCCCTGGGGACCCCAAACTTCACTTATGGGCCCGAGCAAGCCCAGGGGGTCCCCAGCCCCGCTGTGAGGCTACAGCCGCCCCCAAGGGGCCTGAGACCCCCAAAGTGAATCTGTGGGGCCACCCAGGCCCTAAGGGGACCCTGAGCACCCCAACCTCTTATCTGTGGGGCTGCCATGGCCTCAAATGGATGCTGAGCCCCCCAGCATCCCATCTGTGGGGCTGCCATGGCCTCAAATGGACCCTGAGCCCCCCAGCCCCCATCTGTGGGGCAGTGCAGCCCCTGAGCCCCCCAAACCCCTTCTGTAGGGCCACCCTGGCCCCAAATGGGCCCTGAGCCCCCTCAGAGCTCATGTCTGGGACACTGCAGCGCCCTGAGCCCTCCAACCCCCATCTGCGGGGCCGCCTAACCCTCAAGCACACCCTAACCCCCCCCAAATCCCACCTAAAGGGCAACCCCGGCCCCCAAGTGCCCCTGATTCCCCGCCAAGCCCCCACTTTGGGGGTGGCCGGGGTCTCTACGGGGCTATGGGGCGAGGGCCCGGCCCCTCGCTCTGCGCATGCGCGGAGCCGCCGCCATCGCCCACCCGAGCACAAAGAGCGCGCACGTGGCCCCGCGCGCGGGGCGCCGCGGCGGGGAGAGGGAGGGAGGGAAGGAAGGAGGGGGGAAGAGCCGGCGCGCGCGCCGGGGTCTGCGCATGCGCCGCGGGAGCCCCCCGGCGCGCAGCGGGGCGCCGGCGCCTGCGCAGTGAGGGGCGGGCGGGCGGCGCGCGCAGGCGCGGTGCGCGCGGCCCGCGCGGCGGCAAGAGCGGGGCGGCGGGGGCGGGGAGGCCGCGGCGGGCGGCGGGAGCGAACGGCGGGGCGGGGCCGGGGGGCGGCGGGGGCGCTTACCTCGGACTTGGCCATGGCGGCGGCGCGGGGCTGGGCGGGCTGGTCGGCGGGCGGCTCAGCGCGCGATGCTCCCTCTGCGAGGCGCCGACACAGAAAGGGGCCGAGCGACGAGAGCGCCGCCGCCTCACTCCGCCGCCCCCGCCGTCCGCCCGCCCCCAGGCCGCTCCCATTGGGTGGTCCCGCCCGCGCCGCGCCCCCACACCGCCTTCTATTGGGCGGTGGGTCTGAGCGACGCGGCCTCATTGGTGGCGCCCGGCTGCTCCGCCCGCGAGGCCGCCGCTGGTTGGCCGCGGCGAGGGAGGTCCCGCCTCCGCGGCTCACGGATTGGGCGACACGGCCACGGCCCCGCCCTGCGCTGCTTTTCCCGCTCCCGCCCGGACACTCCCCCGCGCTCCTCCGATTGGCTCCCTCGCTGGCGATCCCGCCTCGCGCCTCTCTCTCATTGGCTAGAACCTCGGCTCGGCCCTTGCCATTGGCAGGCGCGGCCGTCGCTCAGCGCTGCCCGGCGGCGGGCCCGGCGCAGGTCGGCGAGCGCGGCGCGGTGAGCGGCAGCAGCAGGGCGCGGTGGCGCCGCGGCGGCGAGTCCCGGCGGCGGCGAGAAGGGGTCGCCCGGCCGCCAGCGCCCAAGGTGGGTCTGGCTCGGCGCATGCGCAACGCAGGGCTGGGGGGGGGGGGGGGAAGGCGGGCGGACGCATGCGCGGAGCGCGGCCGGCGGCGCCTGCGCGCTGCGGGCGGTTTTGGCGGGCGGAGCGGCGGTGGCTCGGAGGGGCGGCCAGACCGCGGCGGACGGGCCCGCGCCGGAGCCGCTCCCCGCCCAGGTAGCGGTTGCGGGCGGTGGACGAATGGAGGGGTGGGGCAGGACAGGGGCGGGTCCGGCCGGCGGGATGGGCAGGCGCGCCGGCCAATGGCAGCGGCGGAGGGGCGGGACGGCGCGATGAGTGACGGTTGGCCGGGCCAACGGCGGTGGGAGGGGGAGACGGGGCGGGGCGACGGCGAGCGGCGGACCGCTCAGCCAATCAGCGAGCGGCCGCCGCCGCCTCGCCGGCCAATGGGGAGAGGTGGCGCGCTGTTCGCCCCGCCCTCGCGGCCTGTTGTGCGGCACCGGGAGCGGGTCCGGGCTCCGCAGCCCCCGGGTCTGGGGCTGGAGAGCCGGGACCACCCTGTCCGAACTGGTGCTTTTTTACCTCAAACCAGCTCTTTTTATTTGCCTGAAAACAGCGCTTTGTCTCAAAACGCCTCTTTTTTTGTCTCAAAACGCCTTTTTTTGCATCAAAAGTGAAGCATTTTGCCTGAAAACGGCGCTTTTCTTTTGTTCCTCCGGGACTCCCGCGGGCGGCTTTAGGGACGCGACGCCCCGGGGTTCTGGTGCCGTCCCTTTTACCCAAAAACCCGCCTTTTTTCAATCAAAACTGGCCCTTTTACACCCGAACTCTCCCATTTGACACCCAAAACCTCCCCTTTTATACCCAAAACGTGCCCTTTTACACCCAAACCCACCACTGTGAATCACACCCGGCCCTGTCAGGACAGAGAACACAATTTCTTGGCCCCGTTACTATTTTTAGGGCTGAATTTAAAGAAAAAATGCTTAACCCGAGATTAAACAAACCCCCACATTTTGGCTGCGTGTCTTAAAACTTACTGTTCTTAACCCCCTTTTTTTTCTTTTCTGAGGTTTAAACCCAGGGGGGTTTTACCATTAAGCAGCAAAATGCTGTTGGTTGGGATCACCGGGTCCCCCCCTCATTGTTTCCCCATTAACCCCCAAAAAGATCCTCCAAAAACAAAAAGGAAAGTGCGTTATAAATTAATAAAAACAGGCTTTTCAGACTCATTTTTAGGGGTTTTAAGGCAAATCACGCAGGGAGGTGCTGGAGGGTTTGTTGGTTTTGAGGGTTTGGGGGTGATGGGTGGTAGGGGGGTCCCCACTAACCGCATCTTATCCCCCCCCAGGACCCTTGGGCGCTGCGCTATGGGCAAGAGGAGCAAGCGGGCAGCCGACAGCTCGTCCTCGGGTGACGAGGAGGAGTATGTGGTGGAGAAAGTCCTGGACCGGCGCGTGGTGAAGGGCCAGGCCGAGTACCTGCTCAAGTGGAAGGGCTTCTCCGAGTGAGTTGGGGACGGGACAGGGACGATTGTCCTGCCCTTGGGTCACAGCGGAGGGGAAAAGGAACCTGGGGGTCCTGGGGACAGCGGGGTGACCATGAGCCAGCACTGGGCCCTTGTAGCCAGGAAGCCAATGGGACCTGGGGTGGTTAGAAGGGGGTGGTCGGTAGGTCAGAGAGGTTCTCCTGCCCCTCTGCTCTGCCCTTGAGAAAAGGGTTTAGTTCGGATACTATCAGGATATACTTGGCAAACATATATATATACATACATATATATATATAATATACACAGCCATAGCACTCTGAGAATGCCTGATCTGGGAAGCTAAGCAGGGTCGGGCCCGGTCAGCACTTGGATGGGAGACCAGCTGGGAATCCCGGGTGCTGTGGGCTGAGCCAGCACTGGGCCCTTGTGGCCAGGAAGCCAATGGGACCTGGGGGGGTTAGAAGGGGGGGGTCAGTAGGTCAGAGAGGTTCTCCTGCCCCTCTGCTCTGCCCTGGGGAGACCACACCTGGAATCTTGTGTCCAGTTGTGGCCCCTCAGTTCCAGCAGGACAGGGAACTGCTGGAGAGAGTCCAGCGCAGCCACCAAGATGCTGGAGGGAGTGGAGCATCTCCCGTGTGAGGAAAGGCTGAGGGAGCTGGGGCTCTGGAGCTGGACAAGAGGACACTGAGGGGGGACTCATTGCTGGGGATCAAGATGGAAAGGGGGAGTGTCAGGAGGATGGAGCCATTGGTGACAACCAGTGACAGGACAAGGGGCAATGGGTACAAACTGGAACACAGGAGGTTCCGCTTAAATCTGAGCAGAAACTTGTTGGTGGTGAGGGTGGCAGAGCCTGGCCCAGGCTGCCCAGGGGGTTGTGGAGTCTCCTTCTGTGCAGACATTCCAACCCGCCTGGTTCCTGTGTAACCTCAGCTGGGTGTTCCTGCTCCATGGGGGGATTGCACTGGATGAGCTTTCCAGGTCCCTTCAACCCCTGACACTCGGATTCTGTGAAAAGGACCTGGGGGTGTTGAACACGAGCCAGAGTGTGGCCCATGAGGCCACCAGCACCCTGGTTTGTGTCACCAGCAGGACCAGGGCAGTGACCCTGCTCTGGGGAGGCCAAACCTCAAATCTTAGGTGCGGTTTTGGGAGCCTCGAAATGGCGAGATCGCCTCAGGGGTCAAAATGCAGCACCGGGGGCATGAAAATGGCCTCGAAACACAAAATTGCGGCCTCAGGGGCAACAAAATCACCTCAAAACACAGAACGGTGGCCCCAGGGGCTGCAGAATCACCTCATGACAAGAAAGACCCTGAGGAGCTGGAGTGAGTTCAGAGGGGGAACAGAGCTGGGGAAGGAGCTGGAAAAGGAGATGGAGGGTGGAAATTTGGGGTGATTTCTTCCCCAAAGGGCATTGAACAGGCTGCCCAGGGCAGTGCTGGAGTCACCATCCCTGGAGGGGTGAACAGATGAGGTTCTTGGGGACATTTTAGGGTTGGGGTAACGTTTGGACTCGATCTTGAGGGACTTTTCCAACCCAAACGACTCTCTGGTGACAACGGTGACAGGGAACACAACACTTGGGAGCCGGAGAAGAACCTGGATTGCCCGGAGCTGATCTCGGAGTTTATGCGCAAGTACAAGAAGATGAAGGAGGGAGACGGGAACAGACCCCGCGAGAAGGCGGAGGGAGCCAAGAGGAAAGGGCTGCCCGGCGGGGGGGAGGACGCCCGCGCCAAGAAGAAGAGGGAGGTGAGGGGATGGGACGGGCACCCGGTGTCCCAGGTTGGGGACAGGGACCTAGGGATTGGGGACAAGAACCCAGGGATGGGGACAAAAATCAGGGATGGGGACAGGAACTCAGGGATTGGGGACAGGTAACCAGGGATGGGGACAAGAATCCAGGGAGGGGGACAGGAACCCAACATCCCCATGATGGGGACAGGTGACCAGGTGTGGGGACAGGAACCAAGGGATGGGGTCAGGTAACCAGATGTGGGGACAGGTGACCAGGGATGGGGACAGGTAACGAGGTGTGGGGACAGAAACCCAGGAATGGGGACAAGAAACTAGGGGTGGGGACAGGAACCCGGGGATGAGGACAGGTACCCACGGATGGGGACAGGCACACAGTGTCCCCATGATGGGGACTGTCACCCAGCCATGGGGACAGGCGGCTGCCATCCCCACAATGGGGACAGACGCTCAGTGTCACTGCGATGGGGGCAGATCCCCAACCCTGTGACCTCCAGCTATGGCAGAGCAGGGCTGTGTCCCCTCCCTGCGTCCCTGTCACCCCAAAAACCCCTTTTTTTTCCCCAAATCCACAGAGCAACGACATCGCCCGGGGCTTCGAGCGGGGGCTGGAGCCCGAGAAGATCATCGGTGCCACCGACTCCTGTGGGGACCTCATGTTCCTGATGAAGTGGTGAGGCCACCAGCGTGTCCCCAAGGGGGGTGACCGCCACCTGTGTCCCCCAGGACCCCCTGACCCCCCTTTATTTCTGTGTCCCCCTTCCCAGGAAGGACACAGACGAGGCCGACCTGGTGCTGGCGAAGGAGGCGAACCTCAAGTGTCCCCAAATTGTCATCGCGTTCTACGAGGAGCGGCTGACCTGGCACGCGTACCCCGAGGACACGGACAGCAAAGAGCGTGACACCCCCCGGAGCTAAGGCGGCCCCCCCCGCCTGTACATAGCCCCCCCCTCATCTCGTGTGTGTCACCCCCTCTGTGTCCCCTCCCCGCAGCCCCCCTGGGGACAGGGGAGGGGACGCTCAAACCCTGGGCGGGGACACAACACATTTCCCCCCTCACTCCTCTTTGGGGGTGTCTGAAGGGGGGCACCCCCTCACTTTCCCCCCCCTCCCCTCCAGACCAGGGGGTGGGGCAGGTTTGGGGGGCTCAGCCCCCCCCTTTTTTTTTTTTTGCGCTGTTTTTCTAAAGTTGGTGTTTTTAGCCCCCTGGGGTGTCACTGTCCCCCCGTCCGTCCCCCCCCAATATTTCCACACAATAAACAATCACTTTTCAGGAGCCGCCGCTTTGTCTGGGGGGTGGGCGTAACTGGGGGGGGTGTCCCCAGTATGTCCCAGTTCACCCCAGTACGGGGTCGGGTGCCGGTTTCTCCCGTAAGAAAAGGGGCGGACCCCGCCCTCGGACGCCTGGGTCCCCCCGGCCGTGCCTCTCGCGCCACCTGGTGGCCACGCCGCGGCACCGCAGCCCGGGGAAACGGCGCTACCGCGGGGGGCGGGGCCAAGGGGAGCCCGGGGGCGGGGCCTCAGCTCAGGGCCACGCCCCCTCCCCGCCGCGGCACCGCCCGCCTCCACCAGGGGTCGCCGTTGTGTCGCGGAAGCCCGCGCGGCACCGCCCCTCCCTCCGCGGGGAAGGGGCGGGGCGTGCGAAGGCCACGCCCCCCTCTCTGTACTCCCCGTGGGGTCACGTCCCCCGTGCGTGTGTGTGTGTTTGTGTCCCCTTGTCACGCGTGTCCTGGTGTGTCTGTGTTCCCCCCCCCACCCCCACGGGCGTTCCCGCCGCAAAGCACGATGGGAAACTCCGCGCAAGCAGACAAAGGGCCGGGCCCCGCCCACCCGCGCGGGGCACGCCGGGAAGGTGGCGGAGGGAGTGGGCGGGGCCAGCCGAGGCTTTAACTCCCGGCAGGCGCTGTGGCGGGGTCAGGGGTCAAGGGGCGGGGCCGGCGGGAGCGCCGCCGGTCCGCCCGGCGCTGCGCACAGGTATGGCCGGGGGGGGGCGGTGTGACGTCTTATGACGTCATGTTACGTCATTCGAGGACTTGGGGGGCTGATGAGGGGCGGTTGTGGGGCAGGGCGGGGGGAACGGGGCGCTTGGGGGCCCCGGGAGCGCGGGGGACGGGGCAGAGCGGCTGGGGCTCTTCCCTTCCCTGGGTCAGGGCCGGGGGCCGCTCCGTCACCCCCGGGGTCTCCCTGTCACCCCCCAGGGCCTCTCTGTGTCCCCTCACGTTCTCTCTGTCTACCCCGGGCATCTCTTTGTTGCTCCCTGGGGCTTCCCTCTATTCCCCCAACATGTCCCTGTCCCCCAGGGCCACCCTGTCCCCCCCCAACATGTCCCTACTCCCCCCCAGGGCCACCCTGTCCCCCCCCAACATGTCCCTACTCCCCCCCAGGGCCACCCTGTGCCCCCACAAGATGTCCCTACTCCCCCCAGGGCCACCTTGTTTCCTGTGTCCCCCCAACATGTCCCTGTCCCCCAGGGCCACCCTGTTCCCCGTGTCCCCCCCCAACATGTCCCTGTGCCCCCAGGGCCACCCTGTCCCCCCCCAACATGTCCCTACTCCCCCAAAGAGCCACCCTGTCCCCCGTGTCCCCCCCCAACATGTCCCTGTGCCCCCAGGGCCACCCTGTCCCCCGTGTCCCCCCCCAACATGTCCCTTTGCCCCCAGGGCCACCCTGTCCCCCCCCAACATGTCCCTGTCCCCCCAGGGCCACCCTGTCCCCCGTGTCCCCCCCCAACATGTCCCTACTCCCCCCCAGAGCCACCCTGTCCCCCATGTCCCCCCCCAACATGTCCCTTTGCCCCCAGGGCCACCCTGTCCCCCCCCAACATGTCCCTGTCCCCCCAGGGCCACCCTGTCCCCCATGTCCCCCCCCAACATGTCCCTGTCCCCCAGGGCCACCCTGTCCCCCGTGTCCCCCCCCAACATGTCCCTGTCCCCCAGAGCCACCCTGTCCCCCCCCAACATGTCCCTACTCCCCCCCAGGACCACCCTGTCTCCCATGTCCCCCCCCCAGCATGTCACACCCCAACATGTTCCTGTCCCCCAGGGCCACCCTGTGCCCTGTGTCCCCTCCCGCAGGGATGACACCCTGGGGACCAGGCCGGCGGTGACGATGACGGAGCCGGAGCCGCTGCCGGCGGACGAGGCCGAGGACGCCGAGGATGAGGAGGGTGACGAAGGGGACCTGGCGGGGCGGTTCCTGCGGCTGGAGCGGGAGCAGGACGCGGAGCTGCGGGCGCTGTCGCCCTTCGGGGCGCCCGTCACGCACGTCTACCACCCCCTGCAGTACGCCTGGCGGCCCCATCGCCGCTTCGTGCGCCGCTACCTGCGCACCCCGAAACGCGTCCTGTTCCTCGGCATGAACCCCGGCCCCTTCGGCATGGCCCAGACCGGGGTACGGCACCAGGGGGGTCCCAGGTCATCCCTCTGGGGCTTCAGGTGGGGGAAACTGAGGCACAGGGGTGCTCATGGGGTGCCTGGAGGTCCCAGTTCATCCCCATGGGGCATCAGGTGGGATAAACTGAGGCACGGGGGTGCCCAGAGGGTCCCAATCCATCCCCATGGGGCATCAGGTGGGATAAACTGAGGCACGGGGGTGCCCAGAGAGTCCCAATCCAACCCCATGAGGCCTCAAGTGAGGGAAACTGAGGCACAGGGGTGCTCATGGGGTGCCTGGAGGTCCCAATTCATCCCCATGGGGCATCAGGTGGGGGAAACTGAGGCACAGGGGTGCTCATGGGGTGCCTGGAAGTCCCAATTCATCCCCATGGGGCAACAGGTGGGATAAACTGAGGCACAGGGGTGCCCAGAGGATCCCAATCCAACCCCATGAGGCCTTAAGTGAGGGAAACTGAGGCACAGGGGTGCTCATGGGGTGCCTGGAGGTCCCAGTTCATCCCCATGGGGCATCAGGTGGGGGAAACTGAGGCACAGGGGTGCCCAGAGGATCCCAATCCAACCCCATGGGGCATCAGGTGGGATAAACTGAGGCACGGGGGTGCCCAGAGGATCCCAATCCATCCCATGGGGCATCAGGTGGGGGAAACTGAGGCACAGGGGTGCCCAGAGGATCCCAATCCAACCCCATGGGGCATCAGGTGGGGGAAACTGAGGCACGGGGGTGCCCAGAGGATCCCAATCCAACCCCATGGGGCATCAGGTGGGATAAACTGAGGCACGGGGGTGCCCAGAGAGTCCCAATCCAACCCCAGGAGGCCTTAAGTGAGGGAAACTGAGGCACGGGGGTGCTCATGGCGTGCCTGGAGGTCCCAATTCATCCCCATGGGGCATCAGGTGGGGGAAACTGAGGCACAGGGGTCCCCAGAGGATCCCAATCCAACCCCATGGGGCATCAGGTGGGGGAAACTGAGGCACAGGGGTGCCCAGAGGATCCCAATCCAACCCCATGAGGCCTTAAGCGAGGGAAACTGAGGCACAGGGGTGCTCATGGGGTGCCTGGAGGTCCCAATTCATCCCCATGGGGCATCAGGTGGGGGAAACTGAGGCACAGGGGTGCCCAGGGGACACCACACACTGTCCCCATCCATCCCCACAAAGCCCCAGGCAAGGGAAGCTGAGGCACATCATCCCCTCCAAGGCTATTTTTGCGTACCAGATCCCCCCAGCACCCCCAAACTCCCCCCTAACCCCTTTGTCTTGTCCCTCAGGTCCCCTTTGGCGAAGCCCGGCACGTGCGGGAGTGGCTGCGCGTCACCGGCGCGGTGACAAAACCCCCCGGCGAACACCCCAAGCGCCCCGTGCTGGGGCTGAGCTGCCACCGCTCCGAGGTGAGCGGCGCCCGTTTCTGGGGGCTCATCCGCGCCCTCTGCCCCGACCCCCGCGTCTTTTCCGCCACTGCTTCGTCCACAACCACTGTCCCCTCCTCTTCCTCGCCGCCAGCGGCCGCAACGTCCCCCCCACCGAATTGCCGCCCCCCGAACGCGACCGGTTGCTGGGACCGTGCGACCGGGCGCTGGCGCGAGCCGTGGGGCTGCTGGGCGTGGGGCTGGTGGTGGCCGTGGGGCGCTTCGCCGAGCGGAGGGCGCGCCGGGCACTGGCGGGGGCGCCCGTGAGGGTGGAGGGGTTACCCCATCCCTCCCCCCGAAATCCCCGCGCCAACCGGGGCTGGGAGGAACTGGCCAAGGCCAGACTGGGGGAACTGGGAGTGCTGGAGTTGTTTGGGGGGCAGGGGGAGGAGGGGACTGTGCCTCAGTTACCCCAGTTGGGAGGAAATTTGGGGCAGCTCCCAGTCTCCCCAGTTTAACACTACACTTTTTTCCCCATAAAATCGCCCTTTTTGGGTTTCTAGGGTTTTTTAAGTTTTTTAACTGTGGGGTCTGGGGCACTGTGTGCTCTTGGTGGGGAAACTGAGTCACAAGGGGACCCCCGGGTGCTCTGTTGTATCCTCCCGTGCCTCAGTTTCCCCTGTTGACAATAAACGCTGCATCCCTCATGCCTTGTCCTTGGGGTGTCGTCATTGGGGTGTCAGTTGAGGGGTCCCTGCTGTTGTCACCACCCTTCCTCGAAGCACCCATGGGTTTGGGGGTGCGGGTATGGAGGGGACACAGGGGCTGGGGGGACACAGAGGTGGCTTTGAGGGGGATGTGGGGGGACACAGGGACCTTGTGGGGACACAGGGCTGGGCAGGGACATGGGAACGTCTCCCTAAGTGTCACCTGGGTGGATTTGGGTCCCTCTCTCCTTCCATTCCTCCTTCGTCCCTCCATCCCTCCTTCCTCCCTGTTACCCCTCTCCATCCTTCCAGCCCTCCCTCCTTCCCCTTCATCTTCCCTCCTTCCTCCTGTCCCTCCCTCCTTCTTCTCCTTCATCCTCCCTCCTTCCTCCATCTCTCCTTCCCCTCTTCCTCCCTCCTTCCTTCTGCCGCTGGGGCGCTGGGTTGAACTGGGAAGGCGCTGGGTTGAACTGGGAAGGCACTGGCCTGCCCGCAGCCACTGGAGCCGCTTGTGTGGAGCTGTGGCCTCTGGGCTGGTTCTGCCGGGAGAAGCCGCTAGAGAGAGGCAGAGAGCTGCCGGCACCGCAGCCCGGCCTCGACCGCAGACTCGGCCCTGGCTCCAAACCCCGGGCCTGGCACCGCAGCCCGGCCTCGAACCGCGGTCCCAGCCCCACAGCCCCGCCGTGACTCCGCACCCGGGCCGCGAACCTGGGGCCCGTCTGACAGGGTCCTCGGGGGTGGAGCTTTGCTGAGAGACTGGTGAGCTGGACCGGGATGTGTGGGACTGGGATGAGCTGGACCGGGATGTGTGGGACTGGGATGAGCTGGACCGGGATGTGTGGGACTGGGATGAGCTGGCCTGGGATGTGTGGGACTGGGATGAGCTGACCTGGGATGTGCGGGACTGGGAAGAACTGGACTGGGATTTGCTGGACTGAGATGAAGTGGACTGGAATGAAGTGGACTGGAATATGCGGGACTGGGCTGAACTGGGCTGGGATGAGCTGGACTGGGATGAACTGGGCTGGGCTATGCGGGACTGGGCTGTGCAGGACTGGGCTGAACTGGGCTGGGATGAGCTGGACTGGGATGAACTGGGCTGGGCTATGCGGGACTGGGCTGTGCAGGACTGGGCTGAACTGGGCTGGGATGAGCTGGACTGGGATGAACTGGGCTGGGCTGTGCGGGACTGGGATGAACTTGACTAGGATGTGCAGGACTGTGATTTGCTGGACTGGGATTTATTGGACTGGGATGAACTGGACTAGGATTTGCTGAACTGGGCTGGGATGAACTGGACTGGGATGTATTGGACTGGGATGAGCTGGACTGGGATGAACTGACCTGGGATGTATTGGGCTGGGCTGAACTGGGCTGGGCTGAACTGGGCTGGGCTGAACTGGACTGGGATCAGACCACGATCCCCCACAGGTGGGATCCCCCCCATCCCTCCCCCAACCCTTCCCCCCAAATTTCACCACGAGCCTCATTTATTCCCCTCGCTATTTTATGTCTCTGTTAATTAGATAATTAATCTTTATTGGTTCCTTTTATTTTTGATTACTCGCCCCCCCATTCTGTCCCCCCTCCCATCTGCCAGGCGACATTTTTCTAACAGAGTCTTTAAAATGAAACGCGGGGATGGAAAAAGGGGAAAAAACTACAACTGAAATAAACCCTCTTGGAAAATAATTCCCGGGTAAAATAAACCTGGAACTGGGTCATAAAAACAAGAAAACAGCACAATACGAGAGGCAATAAAATGTCTTATTTTGCAATAGAAAACATCCTTTTTCTTGATTTTCTTTCCCCTCGCTGGGTGTTTTGCATGAGGTGGAGTTTGTTGGAGAGGGGAAGGGAGGAGGAAATAGGGGAAATAAACCTTTAAAGAGGAAATAAACCTTTAAAGAGGAAAAAAGGCATTTTCGAGGGACAAAAAGGCCCTTTTAGAGGGAAAAAAAATGTCATTTTTGAGATGAAAAACAGGCCTTTTAGAGGGGAAAAAGCCATTTTAGGGAGGAAAAAAAGGACCTTTTAGAGGTGAAATAAGGGATGTAGAGGGGGAAAAGTCTATTTAGAGGGAAGAGCTCCCCAAATTTGGGGTTTGAGGGGGGAATTTGGGGCTGGAGGAGGGAATTTTGGGGCCAGAGGGGCTGAGAAGCAGCACCGAGTGGATTGGAGAGAAAATCCAGGGGGTTTTATACACAAGTATTTTCGGTTTCCGAATGATTTTTGTAATAGATTCGCAGTTTTGATTGGAAATTTCCTGATTGATAATTCATTGATTGCAAAATTCTGGATTTCAAATGGATTGATTTCAACTCTATTGATTTGAAATTGATGGATTGAAAATGTGTGGATTGAAAATTTATCGATTGAAAACGCGAACGGTTTGGGGTGGAGGAACGAAAAATGCTGAAGAAGCCAAATTCCACCCCTCCCCCCACCCCCCCCGGGGGGGGGGGGCGGGGCCTAGGGGGCGGAGCGGCCCTTCCCTTCCCTTCCCTTCCCTTCCCTTCCCTTCCCTTCCCTTCCCTTCCCTTCCCTTCCCTTCCCTTCCCTTCCCTTCCCTTCCCTTCCCTTCCCTTCCCTTCCCTTCCCTTCCCTTCCCTTCCCTTCCCTTCCCTTCCCTTCCCTTCCCTTCCCTTCCCTTCCCTTCCCTTCCCTTCCCTTCCCTTCCCTTCCCTTCCTTCCCTTCCCTCCCCTCCCCTTCCCTTCCCTCCCCTCCCCTCCCCTCCCCTCCCCTCCCCTCCCCTCCCCTCCCCTCCCCTCCCCTCCCCTCCCCTCCCCTCCCCTCCCCTCCCCTCCCCTCCCCTCCCCTCCCCTCCCCTTCCCTTCCCTTTTCTTTCCCTTTTCTTTCCCTTTTCTTTCCCTTTTCTTTCCCTTTTCCTCCTGTTTCCCTCTCCCCCTCATTTTCTTCCCTTCCCTCCATTCCCCCCTCCCCCCAGCCCAATTTTGGGTCGAAAACATGAGCCTTCACCTCAAAACCAAACCACACTGGGCCATTTGAGTCACGTCGCCCCGAGCATTCCCGCTTCCCAGAAATATTCATCTAAATTACTATTAATAAGGGACAGCTACAAGTTAATTGGCATTCAAATAATTCATTTCAATTTGTTCATATGAAATGAGCTGCCGGAGCCTTCCCGACGCTGGTTTTTCCCTTTGTTTTTCCCCATTTTTTCCCAGATTTCCCTCCAAAATCACCCTCAGTCCCACCCCAAACAATCCCCCCCCAATACAATATTGATAGTATTGATTTGATGGATAAAAACGGCTCCGCCACTGGAATTGTGGAGCTTTGGGTTTCCCGGTTGGGTTGGAACCGTAGGAAAAAAGAGGGAAATAAGGTGGGAATAGAGGGAAAAAGGTGGGAAAAAGAGGGAGAAAGGGGGAAAAGTGGGAAAAGGAGGGAAAAAGGTGGGGAAGATGGAAAAAGGGGAAAAAAGGTGGAGGAAAAAGGTGGGAAAAACAAGGGAAATAAGGTGGGAATAAGAGGGTAAAAGAGGGGGAAAGGTGGGGAAAAGAGGGAAAAAAGGGGAAAAGTGGGAAAAGAGGGGGAAAGTGGAAAAAGAGGGAAAAGGGGGGAAAAGGTGGGAAAAAGAGGGGGAAATAAGGTGGGAATAAGAGGGAAAAAGAGGGGGAAAGGTGGGGGAAAAAAGGGGAAAAAGTGGGAAAAGGGGAAAAAGAGGGAGAAGGGGAAAAAAAGTGGGAATAAGAGGGGAAAAAAGGTGGGAATAAGAGGGGGAAAGGAGGGGGAAAGAAGGGGAAAAGTGGGGAAAAGAGGGATAAAGGTGGGGGAAGATGAAAAAGAGGGGAAAGGAGGAAATAGGTGGGGGAAGATGGAAAAGAGAGGGAAAGGTGGGAAATAGAAGGAAAGAGGTGGGGAAAAAGAGGGGAAAAAGGTGGGGAAAAGTGGGAGAAAGGTGGGGAAAAGTGGGAGAAAGGTGGGGAAAAGTGGGGAAAGGTGGGAAATAAGAGGGGTAAAGGTGAATGCCATGAATTACAGCAGCATTTCCCTCCTGCCTTTGCATAAGTCACAGCGCTGGCACCGGGCTCTTGAGGAGAAGGATGCTCCGCTCAGCCGCCGTAACTGGGAGATAAATAAAGCTCCGGTAAGTCTCGCTTAAATCCATTTTATGGGGTGATTAGAACAAGAGCCGTCGCATCGAGGGGTTTATTTGCAGCTTCGCGAAGGCAGCGGAAGCATTTCCCACCCTCATTCTGCAGCCCCCAGGAAACACCCCAAATCTTGGCTTATTCTTCGCTTCCCAAGCAAGGAAAGCAAGAGAATTGGGGGCTGAGCATGTAGAGTAAATAAATATCCTCCCTACTCCATCCTAAAAAAAATAGGTTGTAAATTGATATTTTCACCCATAACTGGTTTATTTTAGGATGTAAAAATGGCTTTTCTCCTCATAAATAGGATAGTTTGGGGTGAATCAACCCCCCCAACCCCGTGCGGCTCCATTAGCCCTAAACCATCCTCAACAAATGGGTCCCTTGCTGGGAGCATCTCCCCATGCGACACCCCCCGAACAGCTTCCAGCCGCCTGTTCCTGCCCCCCCGGTGCCCATATTGCACCTAAAGCTTCGCTTAATTTTTCCCCGCTGCAGCATCAGTCCCGGCTTCTCTTGCTCTTCCTGCTTAATGAGTGTAACGAGTCACCGGCCTCATTGCAACAACCTTGGTTGTGTTATTGGGCTCCGCTCTGCTGGATTCCCTCGAATCGGAGCATCCTTGCTTTTCCCAGCAAAGCCGGGCTTTACTGAGCTTCCAGCTGGGTTTTGGTGCTGGTTTTTCTCCTCCTTGCAACTGGAAGAAGGGTGAGGATTGACCATGGGCGTCTCCACCAGCAGAATCTACCTGGGAGACCATGACCCATTGCACAAGGGACCTTTTTGGTCCCATTGTGCCCTGAGAGTCGTGTTTGGGTATCAAATAAAATATCTTTGAAACCCTGAGGTCTGAGCTCCAGACCCTTGAGAATGAAGAGCGCGTCGTTCACGGCGTGGTGGGACAATGTCACTGTCGTTGTGTGGCCTTGAATCAACTTTCATCTTGACTTTGCCTTGAGTTGGGACCCAACTCAACAGTTGGGTTGGGTCATGGTGTGGTGGGATGATGTCACTGTCATTGAGTGGCCTTGAATTGACTGTCATCTTGACTTTGCCTTGAGCTGGGACCAAAGTCAATGGTTGGGTTGGACCATGGCACGGTGGGACAATGTCACTGTCATTGGGTGGCCTTGGGTCAACTTTCACCTTGACTTTGCCTTGAGCTGGGACCCAAGTCAATGGTTGGGTTGGGCCATGACGTGGTGGGACAATGTGACTGTTGTTGGGTGGTCTTGGGTCAACTCTCACCTTGACTTTGCCTTGAGCTGGGACCCAACTCAACGGTTGGGTTGTGTCACCACTCCACCAAACCCAACCCGCATCACTTGGTGAAAGTGCCACTAATTAACCTTCAAAACTCAAATTTTGGGGACAGAAACACTAAAATGGTGCTGCTGGAAGGAGGATTTGGGGTTGGAGGCAGCGGGGCGAGCGCAGGGCTCTGGGCTTGAACTGCCCTGGGGTTTGGCCACCTTGGGGCTGCCAAAATTTACCATGTGCTCAGTAGTTTGACCATCTCATGTAAGGGTTTTTATGAGGGGCCAACCCTGGGCTGATCCCATGGCGTTGGAGAGGGTTGGTATGAGAAATGCCAGGGTTAGCGTGCAAAGGGCTTGTGTTGCCGCCGCCTCCTCACCAATTCTCACCAACCCTTTTATTTCATACTCTTTTCCAAACGGAATTCCCAAGCTGAGCTGTTTCCCATAGGATCACCCCACCCGGCTGGTCCCACCCCCAAAAAGATGCTTAGAAAACGGTACCCACGACGCAACCGCATCACCCGGGTGCTACATTCGGTACCTTCAGGCTCACGGGGACACTCGGGGGGACGTTTATTTCCCCTGGACCGAGGGATCTGCAGAGCATCCCGCATCATGGAGGGATCTGACCCATCATCATCCTTACGACCAGGTAGGAAACAAGCGGAGTGTGGTGCAAGGAGCGGCGGCGGCAGGAGGCCGTGGATCAGCGTATTTATGGCCACCAGCAGTCCATTCATCTGCGAGAGCCGTGTAAAAAATCCCTCGCCATCACCTACAAGCAGCGTCGCTCGTTAATGGGTATTAGCTCTGACCCGGAGATTTATGTCCCACTCCCCGCGGGATTGTGCCAAGAGACGGGGCCGGGAATCACTGACCTGGCTGCTTGGGGCTCCGCGGCGGTGGGTCCAGCCTGGTTGAGCTGGGGGGGTCCTGGGTTTGGGGTTGGGTGGGATTTACATGGCACTTAGAGTCGGGGGTTTTGACTGGGAGGTGGAGATGGAGAGATGGAGCGAGGCAGGGATGGGTGGATGATGGAGGGATGAATTGATGGAGATATAGAGGGATGGAGAGTTGGATGGATAGATGGATGGAGGGATGAAGGGATGGGTGGAGGGATAGATGGATGAAGAGATGGAGGGATGAATTGATGGAGAGGTGGAGGGATTAACTGATGTAGATATAGAGGGATGGAGAGATGGAGGGATGGAGGGATGGGTGGAGGGATAGATGGATGAAGAGATGGAGGGATGAATGGACGGAGAGACAGAGGGATGGAGAGATGGATGGAAGAATGGATGGAGAACACACACTTCGCCTTCCTCCATGGGATGCTGAAGGAAGAACATCCCATCAACCCACCAGCCCATCAACCCATCAACCCACCAACCCACCAGCCCAGGAGCAGCATCCTCCAGCCAAGGAGCCCCGGGGGATTTCCACAAGTGGAGACTTTTGGGGTCACCCCGTCCTCCTGGGCCACCCCATCCCTGCCCCCCCCACCCCAAAACACCCAAGACCTCCCACCCACAGGTGGCCCCTCATCCCTGGGACCAGCTCAGGAGGGGACCCCAGTGGGTGCTCACACTAGCACCCATGGGCGCACGTCCCAAGGCTGCGCGTTTGGGAGAGAGAAAGATCTTGCTGAGCAGGGGGAGGAGGAGGAGAAGGCTGGAAACACGTTCTGCTCCACGGGCCATCGCTCGGGGCCGACGTCTGCAGATTGCAAAGCAGCAGCAGAAAAAGAATATATAAATATATATATATACCATAATCGGTTCATTTACGGAGCAAACCGACTCCCGGCATATTAATATCAGATGAGGAGAGGGAACATCTTGATCTTTTCCGCTCAGCGATACCTTGTCCTCTCTCTCTTTTACGGCTCACAACTGGTTTGCCCCTCTCCACAATCCTCCCCTTTTGTTCGTCTCCGTGCGCAGGAAAAGCCGCTGAAGCGGCTCGAAAACATAATTAGAAATCTAAATATGACATTGCCGTTCCACTCCGAGCCCCCGCGCCATAAAACACCCGCGCTGTGACTTGTAAAAGCCGCAGCGAGTCGGCCGGAGCAGAAAATACACCCGAGCGTCCCGACGGGTGAAGTTCATGATCGCTTCGAGTTTTCAATTACCTCCTATTAATGTATTTACTTGCTGTATCTTTTTATCAAGCTAAAAGTTGTTTTATTTCCTACGCGGGGATGGCTTCACTTGCCTAAATGGCACATATTTCAATATTAAAGCCGCCGCGCCATCGTCGCCGGCATGAGAGATGCCTCTGGGGAGCGGAACCGCAGCCGCCGGCGTCTCCGTCCTCTCCCGGAGTTTAATTAAGTGGGAGTTGGTCGTTATGGGTGGTCAGTGCTGACGCCAGCGAGGGGCGGAATGTTCTGGAATGAAGTGGGATTCAGCCCCACCATCCTGCTTGTTGGGAAGGTGCTGGTGGGCAGGGAGAGGGGGATGTCAATGTCTTCTTCCTTCCACATCAATCACCTCCGTGCTTCAGTTTCCATCAGGAGGAGCTCGGAGTCCCAGCTTTGCACTGAACTAAGCTGAATTCCTCCCAAAATGACCCGGCCCATGTCCCACACTTGGAGAGGCGATGGGTGGTGGCACAAGGTCCTCAGAGGTCCCCAAGATGCCACCGTGGCTCTCAAAGCCCAGGACACTCCCTATTTTGCTAATATTTGGATACTTGGGACAATTTCTTCCCCAAAGGGCTGTTGGGCATTGAACAGGCTGCCCATGGCGGTGCTGGAGTCGCCATCCCTGGGGGGGTGAACAGACGAGGTTCTCGGGGACATTTTAGTACCAGTTTTGGGTTGGATTTGATGACATTGAGGGTCTTTCCCAACCAAAATGATTCTCTGATTCTGTGCCATCCCAGGGCCCATTTACATCATTCCCATGGATGAATCGCGTCGTTTCTCCCCAAATCTCATCCATTTTCAACGACCTCCTTCTTGTGCGGGATGCAGCCCCTGCACGAGAGCTTCTCCCACCCTTATTTTTGAGCTGAAACCCAGCGATTTCACCAACACCAGCCCCAAAATCGTCTGCCACCCCCTGCCAAGTTGGGATTCTCCATCCCCCTCCCAACCCTATAGGATTCACTTTCATAGGATGTATTGTTAGAGGATCTGTCCCTATAGAATTCATTCCTGTAGCATCTATTTCTACAGGTTCTGTACCTACAGGATCCATTCCTATAGGACCCATTCCTACCGGATCCATTTCTCTAGGATGCATCCCTATAGGTTCTCTTCCTAGAGGACACACTCCTATGGGATCTATTCCTATAGGATCTGTGATGTGATTCTATAGGATCCAGCATGCGCTTCCCTGTGATTCTTTCTTATGGGATGGCTTCTTATGGGATTCCTTCCCATACCATCTCTTCCTATAGGATCCATTCCTATAGGATCTAACCTCCCTTCCCAGGATCCCAGGTTTGTTGGTGGAAACCTTGATCCCCATGTTATCGCTGCTGCTGGGATTATATTTATTTAAGGGAATAACGTCGTAATATGTTAGAAAACATCTCAGTGTTTCCAGGTCCATCGAGTCGAGGAACTTCCCCAGCTAAACGAGAACCCAGCTTTTTATGGCAACAATTATGCTAACGATAACATCATTAAACCGCACGGGAACGACCCCTAAATCAACCCAGAAAGTTGCCCCTTCAAGAAACACCAAATCATCCCTCTCCCAATAAACCGATCGATCGAAGAGGTTCCCCCGACCACCGCGAATCCGCCGGATCTCTTATTTTTTAAGAAGATTATTTATGGTTTATTTTAGACACCAGATCATTTGGCGCTTGTTTCATCAATTTGTCACTGTTTTTATTGTCACCAATTGCCCATAACTGGAGTGCATTTAAAATGTCATTGATCTTGATATTATGGTGTCATAATATGACAGTAATAGTTGTATCTTGCACAGAAAGCCCACTTCCTAAGATTGATGGCTTTCACCGTACCAATTATATTCTGTCCATCTCAGTGATAAAGAGAGCGTTGGAGGCATTCAATAGATAAATTAGATATCTTTTCAATTATTTCCTTTATTTTATAGGGTCACGTGCCTGATTAACAACTTTTTACTTCTGTTATTAGCCGGGAAAATTTTCGGCGCTCAACTCCCCGCGCTTTAATTTTGCCGATGGAATGAAAGATGGCGAGGGTGCTGTAATTGTCTCCAATCTTTCTTGCTCTCCCTGTGAGTACGTGAGGGTTTCTCTCTCCTTTTTTTCCCAAGATTTAAAGGAAAAAAACCCCATGAAAACTCACTTTTCCTGGAATCCGGCCCAATCTGTGAGCTCAGCCCCGTTTTCCGCTGAGGTTTCACTCTGTCTTGTCTTGATTCGAGGGAGTTTTGGTATGCGGAGCATCCCGTGTCAAGGAGGGGACGAGCCCCTTGAGATGAGCGTGGGGGTCTCCCAACCTCCTCCAAAGCCAAGGGCTGCTCACCAGCCCCCCATCGCTGCTCCTGACACATTTCGGGGGGACACAAAGTGGTTGAGCTCAAGCCTTTGCTGGGATGGAGCCACCATGACCCACAACTGGTTCTTTTTGAGGGAGAATGGGGCGGTTTTCGGTGGAATTTGGTTAACCCTCTTCGGCTTGGACACTCCTGTGATGTTGCTGCTGTTGGGGAGAATTATCGCCCACGCCCACCCATTGATCACCCACCTTTGTGGGGGATCGTCCAATCTCTCTCCCTTGGCCACCAAGTGAGTGTTGGGGACCAGTTGGAACCAAGTCCTGGTTCTACATGGTCCCAGCGAGGTGAGGTCGCTCCCAACCGAGTTCAGTGATGCTTCGGGTACCACTCTGTGGTGGAAGGAGTCGGTCTGGATGTGCCCACCTCCACTTTGGGATCCATGAGCACCTGGAAAGACCTGGACTTGGAGCCACAGAAATTATCCAAGGGATGGAACTCTGGAAAGATGGGGACAGACTTTTGAGCAGGGCCTGTCGAGACAGGACAAAGGGTGATGGTTTTAAACTAAACGAGGGAGATTCAGGTCGGATAAAAGGGAATTTTTGGCACTAAGGGTGGTGAGAGGTGGTGGATGAACCATCCCTGGAGACATCCCAAGCCAGGCTGGATGGGGCTCTGAGCAACCTGAGATGGTAACGATGTCCCTGCTCATAACAGGGGTGGATAAGGTGACATTTGAAGGTCCCTTCAACCCAAACCCTCCTGTGATCCCATGATTCTACGCCCTCATCATCTGGGCAGCCAAAAGGACCAACTCCAACACTTCCCTGACCACATTCCTTCTCCCAACCTTCACCCCAAGCTCCCAGGTTGTTGTGAAGGTCCAGGGTTTATAACACATCAAATCCCCCCCCCAATCACTTTTCTTTCTTCCCCTGAGCTCTGCACCAGAGACGCTGGACCAGCCCCAGGGCGATCTCATCCACCCCACCGAAAACATCAGCTGGGAAATATTTCACTGGTGGGCAGCAGGGGGGTCTGCAGCTCTTCCCCCCCGAGCCGCAGTTCTTCATCCTGATCGGAGAAACACACAAAGAACAATTCAGGTGGAGTTACCGTAAGGAGATTTATTGCAGCCGGGGAAGCACATGTGATTCGATACCGAAGCATGAATCACGGCGGGACAGCCGGGATGTATTTACATTTGTACCCTGCGCGCATGAATATTGCAAGGAGAATACAAAGTCACGGAGGTGACGACTCTCGGCGGGTAGGGCTGGGGGGGCTCGGTAAGTTATGGGAGGGGGCGGCTGTAAATTTGTGGGTGCACAGGGAATAAAAGGGGTGATCGTGAGTGTAAGGTTGGGCTGTATTTGTGCTGCAGGGATTCTCTTCTCTTCTCTTCTCTTCTCTTCTCTTCTCTTCTCTTCTCTTCTCTTCTCTTCTCTTCTCTTCTCTTCTCTTCTCTTCTCTTCTCTTCTCTTCTTCTTCTCCTCTCCTCTCCTCTCCTCTCCTCTCCTCTCCTCTCCTCTCCTCTCCTCTCCTCTCCTCTCCTCTCTTTCCCTTCTCCTTCTCCTTCTTCCCCTTCTCCTCTTCTCCTTCTCCTTCTCTCCTCTTTCCCTCTTCTCCTCAAAAGTCTTTGGATTTAATAGTTGCTGTGGATGGAGAATCCATCACAAGGGCTGGTTGCACGTGTTGATAGAGAACTTTTCTCTGGTCCTCCCTAAATCTCAACGCAAAACCCGACACCGTTTCACGCCGACCCCATCGCCTCGCTTGGCTCCTCGTCACCCAGCTCTTCTCCAAGGTGAGTGTGGTGCTTCTCCGTGGTCCGTGCTGAAGTGGACACCAAGCGGTGGCCTCGGCCACCAGCTTGTCCCCATCAGTAGCTTCCCGCCATCTCACTGTGGAGGGACCAAGGGGGTTGAGTGTCTTGGTAGGAGGTGTCCAGCTCAAAGAGGGGCCATGGGAGAAGGAAAATGGTCCAGGGTATGGGTCAGACCACTGGAGCCAAGAGCATGGTGCACACATAGAGGGTGTTCTCACCATCGCCTCTTGCTAATTTTGGCCCATTCTGCCAGTAAATGGTCCATTCCTGCATGGAAATGGCCAAACCATGACCATGACCCAGCACGGATGCTTTTGTTCTCTGTCGGGGCTTCATGGACTCATCACCCACTTGTGATGAATGAACTTTTAATGGAGAAAAATACATCACCCTATTTTAAGTGGGACGTTTAAGTGAAGCTGATGATTTAAGCAACTTAAAGTCCATTAAACAAAGGGGGAACCTGGATCTTAGAGTCCCATCCATTTGGAGGAGCGTCTGGCCTGGGATAAACATGACGTTAAGTGGCCACCTGAGCATTGCTAAAACAGACATTTACCTTCCTAATAAAGTGTTTTTAAGCTCTAGTAATGGTTACCTGGAGAGCGGTTCGTGTTAAAATCCCTCTGCTGACGTACTTCAGTAGCTGCCCATCAACTAATGGAAATGAGTCATTTAGATGTGAAGACACTGGGAATATTTTGGCCGTATTTAGAGGAGAAGGGGGATGGTACAAGTTGCTGGGTCTCTTCCAACCCTCAGACCTTCCTCTTTTGGTCGTGGGGGGATGAGATGGAGTGGTGAGGGGTGGGTGGATAGATGGAGGGAGGGATGGATGGATGGAGGGATGGATGGAGGGAGGGATGGATGGAGGGAGGGAGGGATGGATGGAGGGATGGAGGGATGGAGGGATGGATGGATGGATGGATGGATGGATGGATGGATGGATGGATGTCAAAACCAATTGTGCCATAAGAAAGAGCTGATCAGAGATGTTTAGCAGATCCAGTGAGGTCCAGGTCCAGATGTTTAGCATCCAGTGAGGACTTTGCTTTTCTGTCACTAAGTGATAGGACAGAGGCTGGACTGGAGATCACTGGGTTTCCATCTGGAGTTGGTCCATCTAAGTTAGCAGAGATGCTGAGTTAGCTCTTAGGTTAATAATAAAATGCTCATAACTCCTCCCAAATTCAATATTTTGGGGCTTCTTGACACATTATGAGGAGCCTTGTGATAAAGGCACCAGGTCCTGCCTAAACACAGGGCAGGACCCTCAGTTTTCCCTCCTCTCATCTGCAGAAAACCCACCTCCGAATCCTCCAAACCAAAGACCCTCTGGAGGCACCAGGAAATTCATCTCCGGAATTTAAAGCAAACCTTCGGATTTTAATGTCTGGGCTCAGCAGAGCATGGAAATATTTGCTTAACTTTAAGCATGTGCTCAACACCCATGGGAGCTCGGCGCTGCCAGGCATTGGATTTCCTCCCCGGTTCATCCGTCGTGGGAGCAGAGCTGGGAAGCGGCGAGAGCCAAGGGTCGGACAAACAGGGCTCTGATGCCACCGCGAGATTCATGGGAGGGGAAGGGACCTACTTGCTTTTCCGTAATTAATAAGGAGAAGACAAGAAACCTCCTCAAAGGCTTGGTGGAGGCATTTCCCCTCCCAGTGCCCAGCTTGACGGGGTCATTTGCAGCCAAATTCCAGCGCTATCTCCACTATAGATATGGTTTCCTTGGAGGATTGGAAGGTCCCATCCTGCTCGTGGTCTCTTGTGCCTGGAGGGGTCCAAATCCCACCCCAATGGCCACGTCTCAGTGGCCACAGGAGACACCCAGGCTGGGAAACTCTTCTCCATCCAACCTGATCCAAATTTTGGTGACCCCGCTGAGATCTTGTTGGGGACCAGGTTGGAGATGGAGGTGGTGAAATCACGGAATAATGTTTGGAAGAGACCCTCAAGATCATCAAGTCCAACTGTTAACCCAACCCTGGCACTAACCCGTGTCCTTGAGAACCTCATTTCTGCGGCTTTTAAACACGAATGGCTGGTGACGAAGCCCATGAAAACAGGGTCTGACCTCCAGAAAGAACCTGGGGGATGGTTGGTGTCTTCAGAAGGGGCGTAGACACCTGGAGATCCATCCTCCAGGGCTGTTGGATCCTCTACTCACCCCTGCCAAGTGATGGTGACCATGGCCAAGTGATCCATCAATGTGCGACCCCAACCTCTCCAATCATCTCCCCATCCTCAGGGCTGGAAAATCCATGCAAAGGATGGGATTTTCTCTCTCACACAGACCAAAAGCCCCTCAGGATCCCATCTATGGCCATCAGGACCTTCTCCCCTCCATGCACGGGGTGTGTGATGGTCCCAGTTGCCATCAGCAAAAGGATTCGCTGAGAGCAAGCACAGCAAAGCCCTAACGAAGACAAGCCGCTGTAATTTTTACCTTGAGGTTACCTGCCAAGCCGCTTTCCCCAGGGACCTATAGATCAACCGACGGTGTGAATTTAAAGCTGGGCCAGCTAAATTACATTAAACCCGCACGCAGACCTTCTCATTCCAAATGCAGCCAGCCTTAATTCAGTTTAGCTTTGCGAATTAAGCTAAACTGAATTAAACCAACTGTAATTCTGAATAAGTGTCCAGTAAGGGGCTTCATGTGCTCCAGCTAATCCACTTTAGGAGTTGATTTGGATTAATGCTGATGAATGTCCCCTCATAGATACATCTCGGTGCCGCTGGGCTCTGCCAACATGCCGTGCCGCGAGGATTTACGGCGCACCGGCTCGCCCGTAACCACCTCCCTCATGGACCTGCTCCAAAACCCTGCTCTTTCCTCCTTCCAGGAGATGCTGAGGTTGGGGTTCAACTGCCTCCTCCAAAACCAGGATCCATCCAACTCCACCACCTCACTGGCGTTGGGTTTAGCTGGGTGTTTGGTTCCTGTTGGGCCGATGGAAGGAGGGAAAACACTTACTTGGGCATCTTTTGGGATATTCCTGGTGGATTTGCAATGAATTTAGCCCTTCTTCAAGACCTGAAGGTGCTGCTCTCTCTGCATTGACCACATAGAGTTTGGGCATGAAGCTCCTCATTTAGAAATATCTATTAAATAACTAACATTACGCAGACAAAAAAAGTGTCCCTGCAACTAATTAATATCACAGAATGATCCAAAATGAACACAGGTTCAAGGAGCCAAACTTTGCAACCCACAGCTCTTCGTGCAAGGAGGAACCTGCAAAAATCCCCACCCAGACAGTGTCGTCCACCCACATCCCACCGCCCACGGAGGCACCAGACTCCAACCATCGTCACCTCTTTCCAAAGCGACCTTGGCGAAGTCCCTGCGTCACAGAAGAAAAGCGTTATCTCCTTGACTTTGTCCTTCTTTTAGAGTCTGCTGACGCGTTAACTGCCAACGCCGCGGCCGCTGGCTTCATTTCTCTTGCACAACTGCCAATTGGCAACGGATCAATACAGGGGAAAGTTAGGAGGACGGGAGCAAAATAAATGATTTCTCTTTGGGAGGCAACGTGGAAACGACAGGGAGCAGAGCCCCTCACTGACCCACCGATGGGTCCGGTCTAGAGCAGCTTTTTGGATGGCGGATCGTGCTAAGGTGCGTTTGCACCCCATGGCTTTGGCGTGCAGCTGTGTGGTGAGTTAATTTTGGGGAAAACTCATAAATTGGCTCAGAAAATCCCGTCCCGTGAAGGGTTTGCTGGATCCTCTCCATCACCATGTCCTTGTCTTCTGCACCGCTGGTTGGACCAGCTCTGAGTCACTCCTTGAAGGGAAGAAAAGCCTGGGGAGGGCTGGACGGTTTATTCCGGCACTAGTTGTGAGGTTTAACTTATTTAAATAGAAAATGTTGGTCTGGATGGGTTATCTCAGCTCAGGGTCAATGGAGAAAGGTGGAGCACTAGATGCAGGTCATGTCTCCAGGGATGGGGCATCCACCACCTCTCTGGGCAACCTGGACCAGGGTCTCACCGCTCTCAGGGCCAACAATTCCTTCCTCATGCTCTGAATCTCTCCTCCTTTCGTTTAGAACCATCACCCCTTGTCCTACGGCAACGTAACAGGATGAAGATGTGGGGGCGCATCTCTCTCCAGGGATAGAAGAAGAAGATCAGACCCAACACGATGTTTTCGGTCATGGGACAGGAGATGAAGCCAACCTGAAGGCCCTTCTTGCAGCTTCAAAGGGTGCTGGATTAGGTCCTGCAACGGGGACGTGTCTGCACGGGAAAGCTCAGGCAGGCGAGTCTGAATTAACTAAGGGTTTGAGTTGAAAGTGCATTAATATAAGTGCATCTGAAGAGCATGCAAAATGCATGCAAAGTGCACTTTGGTCCAAATGAAAGTGCTCCTCCGTCAGCGGAAGGTAATTTACGGCCCGTCCCTTGACGTTTCGGTCAGGATCCATCTCTCTTTACCGTAGACGTCCACAGGTTCGTTAGCAAAACGGGCTTCTCAGCTCAACTCCTCCTGAGGAGCATCTCCCTTGGCATGGGCGATTCCCCGCCGCCAACCGCCGCTTACGGGACGCGGCAAATCGCTTCCCGCAGTTGCCCATCTTTCCCGGTTGGGGTTGGGAAGAGGTTGGACAACGTCTTGTAGGGGAGTGAGTAACCTGGGGAGCAGCGGAGGGACCTGGGGGGTTCAACCTGGAGAACAGGAGCTGAGGGGAGACCTTCTGATCTCTGAACTGCCTGAAAGGAGCTTGGAGCATGGAGCGGGTTGGGCTGTGCTCTCAAGTGATAAAACAAGAGGAAACGGCCTCAAGTTGCACCAGGGGAGGTTGAGGTTGGAAATTTGGGGTGATTTCTTCCCCAAAGGGCTGTCGGGCATTGAACAGGCTGCCCAGGGCAGTGCTGGAGTCACCATCCCTGGAGGGTTGGACAGACGGACATGAGGTTCTCAGGAACATGGGGTTGGACATGAGGTTGGACTCGATGATCTTGAGCGGCTTTTCCAACCCAAATCACCCTCTGATTCTGTAACTCTATGAGCTCCATCCCTGCGCATCCCGCTTCCCGACGCCAACTCCATCCCTCCCACGTGGGCCATGAGCTGCTGAACATCAAGAGATGCTTGAACCGCTGCCCTCGACCCGGCGGCTCTCCCGGCACCGCTGCCTTATTTACAGCAACAAAACCAACAACTCGCCAGCTCGGGAAATAAAACCCCAGCATCTTCCCTCCCTCCCTCCTTCCTGCAGCCTCTCCCCCGCAAAGCAGCCGCCAACAGCTTTGTTTAGAAAAGAAAACTGATGTTTTTATGGGTCCCATGAATCTTACTGGGAAGGCAACAACCCCGGACAGGCGGCTCCGAGAAGCTGAGCCGGAGCCGTGAAGCAAAAGAAAGGTCAACCCAAGGCACTGAACAACCATTAAAGCCAAGGGCTGGATGCCGAAGTCCAGGCTTTTAAGCCCAAAGAGCTGAGCTTAAAGCAAATTCTCTCCTAAAAGCTCGGAGCGAGCTGAAATCCCACAGCTCGGGGATGTTTTTGTAGGAAATCAGGATGAAAATGCCTCTTTCTATTTCTGTTTCTCTAGGGATTTTTGAGAGAAATTCGGTTCTTTGAAGGCAAAAGCCAGGAATACTGCGGGAGCATCCCAAATATTCCGGCAAAGCCCCGGCGTTGACGTGCAAAGCTTTAAAATGATGGGCAAAAACCAGGGTGCGAGGGGGGAATCAGTGGGAAAGATGCTTCCCGCAGCGATGTAACCGAAACTCCCGCTTTTCCAGGGTGAGAAAAAGGGTGGAAAATAGTTGAGCTCTTCCTAAACCCCAGCAGGTTTAACGGGAGGTTTAGCGTGAAACTCAATAATCCTCCAGCGGGGCTGAGTCCTCCAAGGAGCTGCAGGGATGAGTTGGGGTCTTGCAAACGAAGCGAGCAAAACCAATTACCCTAATGAGCGGCGGCGTGGGTTTGTTTAGGAAGGATTTTCAGGTCTAAGTTCCAGTTTTTAAATTAATCTCTTCCTAGTAAAGGCCAAATGGGTGATTCTCTGTGATACCCGCTCCCCGCGATGATTTAAGCATGGTGATGGGTGATGGGGACAACCATGTCCACAGTGATAAGCCTGCACGCGTGGTTAAGCCTCGCTTATCAGAAAGTTAGGCCAGCTCCCAGAATGGGAAGGAATTGGGCGACTTTGGGGTGTTTTCCCCTATTTCCCTAATTCGTGCCGATTCTCTCCACTGACTCCAGAGGGAGCCTGGACTAGCGATGCCGAGGGCTTTATATCCCAAGTGGGAAGGGAATTAAGCTGCTCCACCAAAGCCAGGACTAAACCTCCCCGGGACACACAGGGTTTCCCCATCAGCACCGTAAACTCGGGGTTGACCAGCGGTTCATATACCCCATCCCCAACCAAGTTTAATTACAAGTCCCGACCTCGTTAGCAGGACAAATCCACCTCCTTGGGATGCTGATTGACCCCCCCAAGGAGGGGTGACCCCCACCCCTGTATATCAGAGATTTTACCCCAGACAAGAGCTCATGGACCGAGGCGGGTGACAGGACCACGTTCCCACCTTGAGCCCCCAAAGTCTCTTTATTACTCGCAGTGATTAATAAGCGAATAAAATAAAGGGGGGGTCTGGGGGGGCATCGCTCCCGCCTGTTGCTAATTAGGCTGTGGGGAGCCCGTTTGCCCACGACGCTTAATGAAAGCAGCACAACCCCGCGTGTTATTTAATTGAATCGGAGAATTAATATCGGGACGGAGGGTGATCGCCTCCGCGCCGCAGCCTGGGGGAAGATGCTCCATCCATCTTGTTTTATCCCGAAAAGCGTCTCATTGCAGGGTAATAAGTGGGGGTTTTGATGCTTTTTTGCGTCTTATTTTGATTTGATTTTGAGTTCAATGGGGCAAAAGGCTCCATCGCTCCATTGGCACCAAATGCAACCCGCGCCTCACCCTTCACCCGGCTCCCTCCGCTGATAAAGTCGCCCCAATCTTAATTCAATCTGTAAAGATTAAGGCAGCAATAAGGAGCATCGGAGGGGCCGACGGCCGCCGAGTCTCCCCGGGGCCGGTGACAAATGACTTTGTGACAGTAATCGCCAAATTAGAATCTGCACGGCGAGCCCCGGCGCAACCGCCGCACCGGCTCCTCCCCGGCACCGGGTGCAAGGAGAGGTCACGCAGCGGCTCCGACGCCTTGCATGCTAATGCGAGCCGTGATTTCCCACTCTAAATATCCCAAAATACTGATTAAAATTAACCAAAATCATTAAAATGGGGTGTTTAGTTATTTATCGTCCATTTTGCACCCAGTGGTGCTGGGAGAGGGCGCCCAGCGCGCTGCGAAAAATCAGGGTAAGCAACGTTGCGTGAAGGTTGCAGCCAAAGGGTTGCCAGGTTTTCCCCAAATTGCCCAAAATCCCACCAAATTGCCCAGTTTTCCCCCAAATTCCCAGCCCCAAAAGTGTGGCCGAGCCCCGTGTCCCTGCCTGCAGGGTTTCTAATTCAATCAAATTAATAAGGCGAATGTCGCGTGCTGGTGCGACGTGTCTCGCGTTCTCTACGGGTCCACCTGCAGCTGGAGGTGGATTGATGTCGTTTGGGGGGTTTTTGGGCAATACCCCGTGGGCGGGTTTTGCCTGAAAAAGGAGGAATTTGGGGGGAATCAGGGCTGATTCTGCCCGATTCACGAGGGGTCCGGGCCCCCATGGACCCTGTGCCCCAAGAGATGGGTGTGCAAAGGGACGTGATGCTTTGCACAGACACCATGGCCGTGCTAAATCTGTGCAAAGCCACGCGGTCTTCACCTTGAATGCGGGCTTTAGTTTGCACGTGGGCTTTGCTTTGCACGTGGGCTTTGCTTTGCACGTGTCCTTGTCTTGCACGTGGGCTTTGCTTTGCACATGGGCTTTGCTTTGCACGTGGGCTTTGCTTTGCACTTGTCCTCATCTTGCACGCGGGCTTTGCTTTGCACATAGGCTTTGCTTTGCACTTGTCCTCATCTTGCACGCGGGCTTTGCTTTGCACATAGGCTTTGCTTTGCATGTGGGCTTTTCTTTGCACATGGGCTTTTCTTTGCATGTGGGCTTTGCTTCACACGTGGCCATCGTCTTGCACGTGGGCTTTGCACGCAGGCTTTGCTTTGCACATGGGCTTTTCTTTGCACCTGGGCTTTGCTTTGCACGTGGGCTTTGCTTTGCACGTGGGCTTTGCTTTGCACGTGGGCTTTCCTTTGCACGTGGGCTTTGCTTTGCACATGGCCATCATCATGCTCGTGTCCTGTATCTTACACATGTGCTTCATCTTGCACGTGGCCTTTGTCCTGCACGTGGCCTTCGCCTTACACGTGGTTTTCTCCTTTTTTCCCCTTTTTCCCCTTTTTTCTCCTTTTCCTCCTGTTCCTCTTTTTTCCTCCTTTTCCTTATTTTCCTCTTCTTCTCCTTTTCCTCCTTTTTCCTCCTTTTTCTTCCTTTTCTTCATTTTCTTCCTTTTCCTCTTCTCCTTTTTCTCCCTTTTCCTCCTTTTTCCTCCTTTTCCTCCTTTTCCTCTTCTTCTCCTTTTTCCTCCCTTTCTCCTTTTTCTCCTTTTCTCTCCTTTTCCTCCTCTTCCTCCTTTTCCTTCTTTTCCTCTTCTCCTTTTCCTCTTTTTTCCTCCTTTTCCTCCCCTTCCTCCTCCTCCTCCTCATTTCCCCCTCAACAAACCCCCCGGTGCAGCTCTCAGGCCGAGCACCCAAAGGTGCCGCTCTCCGGGCGATAAAATCCAAATCATTCCATTGCGACGGGGAGACCGAATTCGGAAGCAGCGTAGATGTAAAATACATATTTATGCGAATACGTATTCTAAATAGATATTCGATCTCTATTAAAAATATAATAAAGATAGAGAGGAGGGTTTTTCTCAGCCCAGCGAAGGGTCCCCCGTCCGGGGAGGGACCCGCGGTGACGGTGCCACCGGCGTCATTGTGCGGGAGATGAAAAGGGGCCGAGAGGCCTCGGCGAGCGAGGGGCTGTCGCGGTGATGAATGGGGGTGAGCGCGGGGTGAGGCCCCTCCCCGGGCCAGGAACAAGAGAGCACTGTTCACCCTGTAACGATTAAAAACAAAATACACTGTATTCCCGGTAACCGGCAGAGCCGAGGGCTGCGCTGCTTCCTCCTCCTCTCCTCTCCTCTCCTCTCCTCTCCTCTCCTCTCCTCTCCTCTCCTCTCCTCTCCTCTCCTCTCCTCTCCTCTCCTCTCCTCTCCTCTCCTCTCCTCTCCTCTCCTCTCCTCTCCTCTCCGCCTTGCTGATTTCTTTCTATTCTTCTTTTTTCTTCCCTTTTCTTCCTTCTTTCTTCCTGTTTTTCTTCCTTTTTTCTCCCTTTTTTCTTTCTGTTTTTTCCACCTTTCTTCTTCCTGTTTTTCTTCCTTTTTTCTTCCTCTTTTTTCTTCCTTTTTTCTTCCTCTTTTTTCTTCCTTTTTTCTTCCTTTTTCTTCCTCTTTTTCTCCCTTTTTTTATCCTTTTTTCCCTTCCTTTTTCTTCCTTTTTTCTTCCTTTTTTCTTCTTTTTCCCTTCCTTTTTTCTTCCTTTTTTCTTCCTCTTTTTTCTTCCTTTTTTTATCCTTTTTTCCCTTCCTTTTTCTTCCTATTTTTCTTCCTTTTTTCTCCCATTTTTCTTCCTCTTTTTTCTTCCTTTTTCCCTTCCTTTTTTCTTCCTTTTTTCTTCCTCTTTTTTCTTCCTTTTTTTATTCCTTTTTCCCTTCCTTTTTCTTCCTATTTTTCTTCCTTTTTTCTCCCATTTTTCTTCCTCTTTTTTCTTCCTTTTTCCCTTCCTTTTTTCTTCCTTTTTTCTTCCTCTTTTTTCTTCCTTTTTTTATCCTTTTTTCCCTTCTTTTTTCTTCCTATTTTTCTTCCTTTTTTCTTCCTTTTTTAATCCCTTTTTCCTTTCCTTTTTCTTCCTTTTTTCTTCCTTTTTCTTCCTCTTTTTTCTTCCTTTTTTCTTCCATTTTTCCTTCTTTTTTTTCTTCCTTTCTTCCTTTTTCCTTCATTTTTTCTTTCCTTTTTTGTCCTTTTTTCTTCCTGTTTTTCTTCCTTCTTTTCTTCCTTTTTCCCTTCTTTTTTTCTTCCTTTTTTCTTCCTCTTTTTTCTTCCTTTTTCCCTTCCCTTTTTCTTCCTTTTTTCTTCCCTTTCCCCCGCTATTTCCCTGCAGATAACCCAGCACCGGGCAGCCGTGCGAAGGAGCTGCCGCTCAGAGCCGCCCGGGCCCTGCTGTGTATTGACTCACAACCCCACTGAGGAATCAGGGGGCGCTTTGGGGGGAAACCCCCAATTCAGACGAAACCCCGAGATCCCATGGAGCGTTTTACCAATTCCCCCCTTTTTTGCTGAATTCCGCAGCCACGCTCGTTCCCACCGCTGCTGCCTTTGTATGCACAGAACGCCACCTTGGCACGTATATAGCGCTGATTTGCACACATATAACGCTGCCATTGCGTGTATACAATGCGACCTTTGCACATATATGCTACATTCAAACATACATAAAGCTGTCTCTCCACATATCTAATGCTACCTTTGTATGTATAGAAAGTTACCTCTCCGTGTGTATAATGCTACCTCTGCACATATATAATACTGCCTTTGCATGTATATAACACTACTTTTGCACGTATATAACGCTACCTTTGAACATACAGAATGCTACCTTTGCATGTATACAATGCCACCTCTACACATATATGATGCTACCTCTCCATGTATATAATACCACCTTTGCACATATATAATGCTACCTTTGCACATATATAACATGTATGTATATAATGCCACCTTTGCGTGTATGTAACGCTACCTCTGCACATATATAACACTACATTTACATGTATATAACACTACTTTTTTTATATATAGCACTACCTTTGGACATATATAACGCTACCTCTCCACGTATATAACGCTACCTCTCCATGTATATAACGCCACCTTTGCACATATATAGTGCCTAAGGACAACATATAGGGCCCAGCGTGTGCCTCTCACGGCCCAGGCCTATATATATAATATATATCCCCATCTATATGTATAGAGCCACATCTATAGGGAGCACAAACCCAGCTGTTGCACCGGGGCCTCATCCCGCCCACCTGAACGCCTGCAGCTCGTCAGCTTAATTACCCTGGAGCATTAATTAGGTGCACGCACACACACGCACACGCGCCGGCCCAGAAAGCGATTAGCCGCCGCGCTAATTTGCATCTCATTAACATGCCCACAAGGGTTCATTTGCCAGCCAAGGGCGGGCGAGCGCTCGGTGGAAAGCTGGAAAAATCGTTAAAAATGAAGATTTTGGGTGCGGGAGGAGGATGGGGGGGGTGGGGCTGGGGGTGTTGGGGACACGGGGGGGACATGGGGGACATGGGGGGACACAGGGATATGGGGGGCATGGGGGACATTGGGAGACACAGGGATAGGGGGGCATGGGGACATGGGGGGCATACAGGGTATGGGGGGCATGGGGGACATGGGGGGACACAGGGATATGGGGGGCATGGGGGACACGGGGGGACAGGGGACAGGAGGGGGACATGGGAGACATGGGGGGGACATGGGGGGGCATGGGGAGCACGGGGGACATGGGGGGTCACAGGGGACATGGGGGAGACACAAGGACATGGGGGGACAGGGCACACAAGGGGGACATGGGGGATGTGGGGGGGACACGGGGGACATGGAAGGGACACGAGGGGGACATGGGAGACATGGGGGGGACGGTTCCGAACCCGCGGGGAAGGACCTGGGAGGGGTATTTCTATTTCATTTCTATTTCATTTCTATTTCATTTCTATTTCATTTCAATTCTTATTTGTGTTTTATGAGTATTTTATTTGTAATTTGAGGGGGATTATTTTTTGTTGTTTTGGGGTTTTATTTTGGGGGCGGGGGGGCACATTTTATTTCTATTTTATTTGTTTTTTTAATATATATTTTATTTGGGGTTTTTTGTATTTTTTTATTATTTTGGGGTTTTTTTGGCATTTGGGGGTGTATTTTAAACATTTTTAAAGAATTATTATGATTAGGCTGTTATGTATTTTTTGACTTTATTTGGGAGGGGCTGCGTATCTTTTCCATATTTTTGCATTTTTTTTAATAATTCTTTTATTTTTTTAAATATTATTGGGGAGGGGGGTGGTTTTTAAATTTCATTTGGGGTTTGTATTTTCTCTTTTTTATATATATATTTCTTTATATATATATTTTATATATATAAAATATGTATTTTTCTATATATTTTTCCTTTTAGATATATATTTAATTTTTCCTCTATTTTATCCCTATTTTATTTGCATTCCCCTTGAGAATTCAGTCGGGGGGGGCGAGGGGGAGGTTGGTTCTCCCACCCCCGCGCATCCCCCACCACCCCCTAAGTGCATTTTTTAGGGTGCTGAACCCCCATAGAACACCTGAAGCTCAAACCAAACGGGGTGGGGGGGGCGGCTCAACCCCCCCCCCCAGTTTCATTCTCAATTAAAAACCCTTTTACTCTCTGGCGAGGCAGCGGTTGAGGGAGCGGGAGAAGCATTTCCAATAGTCACACTTGTCAAGTGAGACCATCTTTTAGCCCTCAGGAACAGCAAATCCCCGTGAACTCTGGGTGAACCAAGATTGAAGTCATAAATCAGCCCTACAAAAGCCGGCTGGTGGATGGCGGGCTCCTACCTTTTAACGCTTTCGCGGGCGCACAAGGAAAAGAGGGAAAAAGATGGGGGAAAAGAAGAGATGTTAGGGAAAAATAGCTAAAAATTAGATTTCCGCAGCGTGGAGGAAAGAAAAAGTAAAAAATGCAAAAATCACGTTGTGTGCATGCTGGGAAAAATAAGAGGTGCATTAAAGAAATCAAAAATTCACACTATCTGCGCCCTGCAGAAAATGGAATATATTAAAAATATATCCCAACCTCATGTTATGTGTACCCTGCAAACCAAATGTGTGGAAAGAAATATTGAAAATTCGCGTTGAAGTAAAATATGTGGGAATAAAATATCGAAAATCCGAATTATCCGCACCCTGAATAAAATGAAATATTTTAAAATGGAAAATTCGCGTTGTCTGCACGCTGCAAAAAAATGAAATAGATTGGGAAAACAGAGCGAAAATTCCCATTATCTGCATCGTGCCTGAGGGTGAGGATGAGGAGGGAGGGGATGCTGGCGCTTTCTGGGGTGAAATGAAGGGCTTTTGCTCCTTTTCGATGGATTTGGGGTGTTTTGGGGTGCGAAATGGGGTCACCGAGGGGTGATGATGGGGGGGAGGAAGGAAAAGGAGCTGGAGGGAGCAGAAAGGAATTGATTAGCGCAAAGGAAATAGCTGGTGTAATGGATGTGGGGAGAGGGGCTGGTTGGCATCGATCTGCTAATGGGAGAGAGAAAATGGGAGCAAAAATATATATATATTTATATATAAAAAGCCTATTAAGAAATAGCGTGAACCGCATATATATGGGCAGGGGACATATGGGCGTATGTGCGTCCCCTGCCCGTACCAGCCTCCCGCTTTATTCTATTTATTTGTATTCTTTTAATCATGATGTTATTTATTTCTATTTATTTATTTTTATAATGTCTCCATGGCGTTTATTTTTAATTATTTCCTTTCTCGTTATTTCCTTCGGCGTTTTGCTTTTTTTTTCTAATTTTGATTACTTTATCTTCCTTATTATTCTAATTTTTATCTTTTCTATCTTATCACGGTTTCTTTTTATTATTTGATTTAGCGTTAGGCTCCTTATCTTATTTATTATCATTTTTACCATTTTATTTATTTCATTCCCTAATTATTACTTTATTTTCCCTAATTTTTATTCTCTTACTTCTCCTCATTTACTTCCATCATTCATTCCCATCGCGCTCCTCATTTTTACCGCATTACTCATTTTTTATCCCTTATCTCGTTCGCGCTCATTCCTCATTTTTTTTCTTTCCACTCTTTTCATTCATTTCTAACCCCCCCCCCCATCCCTTCACCCCACAGAGCGCCCCAAAACCCCCCCAAAAATCAAAAATCATTTAAAAAAAACACCCCTCGAGGTGCCGGGAGGGGGGAAAAAACACCCCCCGCCCGCATCTCTTTTTTTTTTCCTTAGCTAATCTAACCTGACAAACAATATGATGGATTTGGTTTCTGTTAATTCGCGCTGCCCTTTTCCTGCAGAATTTAAGTGTAAGTTAATGTACAGCGGAAACCCGGGCCCGGCCGCGCCGCTAATGGGCTGCGGGACGAGCTGCGCGCAGCGCCGCATACAAATGCGCTTGTCTCCGCGGGCTGCCCGAGATTTATGGCTCTTTTGCCTTCTGGAGCTGTAAACAAGCGAGCAAAAAAAATACAAACCCAGTCCCGGCACCGCTCGCTACCCGAAGGAGGCTGAAAATAAAGAGGAAAGGGAAAAACTTGCTTTTGGGGGGTTTTGGGGGGTTATTTGTTAGCGCTTTTGCAGGGGGTTTGGGGGCTTTGGATTTGCAGCCCCGACGGGGGGTGGGTTCGGCCGGCCCCACATCAGCAGCACCCCCATGGCATCAGCAGCATCCGCGGGGGCCGGGGGTGTCCCCAGGGGGGGGGACTTGGGGGTGGGGAGGGGGGGACAATGCGCGGAGCTGCGCGGGTGCGGGCGGGGGAGGGTTTAGCGCAGCTCGGTGCGGTGCTGGGATTGGATTTTTACTATTGAAATGTGATTTGGTTTTAATATTTTCTTTTGAATATCTTCTTTTTATCTTTTAATATTTTCCTTTTTTTATCTTTTCTTTTTAGTATTTGCATTTTTATATTTTCTTTTTAATATTTTCATTTTTCTCTTTAATATTTGCATTTTTATCTTTTCAACCTTTTTTATCTTTTCAATCTTTTCATTTATCTTTCCTTTTTAACCTTTCCTTTTGAATATTCCTTCTTCAATATTCCCTCTTCAATATTCCCTCGCAAACATTCCCTTTGGAACACCCTCTTTTGAATATTTCCCTTTGCATGTGTGTTTTTCTAGAGCCAAAGGGCCGGTTCCTCCTCCAACCGGCCCCGCCGCCCCCGGAAGAAATCACAGCTTAAAACAAAAAGAGAGAAGAAGAAAGGAAGGGGGAAAAATAACACGAAATGCACCCAAAAAATCGAGCAATTTGGGTTAAATCTCCGCGGTTTTCCTCCCGAGACGCCGCGTCCGCAGCAAACGGAGCGAAGCGAAGATGCCGGAGTTTGGGTGGAAATGGAAAAGATTTGGGAAGAGTTTGCAAAGCTAAAAGTAAAGGGGGTTTTTTGAGCGCTGCGGGCTGGTAGGTGGAAATTGCGGCCGTGTCGGGGGGTTGGGGACGCCAGGAGGCCCTAAAAATGCGGTTTAGGGGGGGAAATGACCCAACTGGAGGAGGGAGGGGGGTGAAGAGGAGTTTAAACCTCGCTTAAGTTTCTAGTTGGTTTTGGTTTGGGGGTTTTTTGTAGGAAATAAAGTGAAATTTTGTGGCGGAGTTGGGGTTGGAATGTGGGTTTCAGTAGCGGGACTTGTGGCCATCGCTGCGGATGGATTGTATTAAACATATGTATAATATAGATTGTATTTATTTTAGATATTTTATATATTTTTAATATATTATGTTTTATATAGTATAAATTTTATATATACACACACGTAGTTTATATATATATATCTAAAATTAGCTGCTCGCTGCTTTTATTACTATTAAAAATAATAATTAAAAAGCCACAACCAACCAAAAAACTCACCAAAGTACTCCAAGGAGAAGTAGAAAATCGCATTTTTAACTCTTTTTAGAACCCGGGGCTTCCAGCAAAGTTCAAACCCTTTCTCTCTTCGTGACTTATATATATATATATATATATATATATATATTTTTTTTTTTTTAAAGGCCGCTCCAGCCGTTCCCTCCTTTTATTTTAAAAGCCCCAAATGGGTGATTTTGGGGGGTTGCGCAGAACACGCCTCCTGCTCGTTCATATGGTCCCAATTGAAACGGATCGCTCTTTACGGCCGCTTTTATTATTTAGGAGAGATAAAGGGAATTTAAACAAAATATAGGGGCGGGGAAGGAGAGGAAAAGGTTTTAAAAATTAGAGTAAAAAGTATTCAAAGGGATAAAAAAAAGATATGCAGATTTTTTTAAACAGAGGGGGAAAAAAGAAAAAATAATTTTAAAAAAGTAAAGTTGGCCGGGGGAACAAGACGAGTCCGTGTGATGGGTCGGAGCCACATGGTGCTACTTAAAACGTTCGCTTGGAGATTCATAAAATATTTAAAGCCCCGAGTCATGCCTCTTTTTTTTTTTTTCCTATTTATTGCGGCGTATAATTCAAAATTATCGTGTATTAATAAGCCAATAATGATAATCTCGGTCGGAGCCGCGCTGGTTGTGCTGGTTTTATGGGCGCCCTTCTCCTGGCTCGTCACCTCTGCGAGCGCCGGGCAATAATTCACCGGCAACGAGCAGCTGCCTGGAGGCTCTTAAATATCTCCCGGGTTTGGCACCGGCCGGACCCCCCCCATCCCCCGCCAAGGGCTCCCACGTCATCTCAGCTCCGGCCGGACCCGGGTTCGAGTCCCCGCTCCGCCCGCTCGGGTGCAACGCGGGGGTGGGAGGAGGTTTTGGCGTTAAAGTCCTTTCTTTTTACCTTCCCGCTTTATTTTATATTATCAAATTTATATTATTAATTTTCTATTATTATTATTATTAGTCTAAAAGTCCTTTTGTTAATAATGTGTCACTCTGCTCTGTGCAAGCACGCATGCACACGTGTGCACAGGTATCACGCACATGTGCAAACACGCGTGCACACACGTGCAGAGGCATCGCACGCATGCACAGGTATCACACGTGCACACACATCACATCATCATCATCATCATTATTATTATATACACGTGTGTACATACATGTGAACATACACTATGCCCATGCACAGCACGTACACACATACATGTGCACACACTCCAGGCCCATGCACAGCACACATGTGCACATATATGTGCACACTTGCAGGCAGATATGTGTGCACATGCATGTGCACACACTAGACACATTCACAGCACACGTGCAACCACACATGTGCACATACACGTGTGCACACACAGTAGGTCCATGCCCAGCACATATGCACACGCATATGCACACACACGTGCACACTTGCAGGCAGACACATGGCACAATGAGCTCAGCACCACTGCATGTGTGTGCACACGCGTGTGCCAAACATGGGGGGGTTGGCCATGGGACACGCATCGCACGGGCACACACGTGTAGGTGACACATGAGTGTGTGCACAGGGTCATGCATGCACACTCGTGTGCACTCCGGGTGTGTGTGGAGGCTTCATGTGCAGCCCTGTGTGTGAACACACGTGCACAGGTGTCACACTCGTGTGCAAACACACATGCACGTGCATCACACTTGTGCACAGGTACCACGTTCATGTGCGCAGGTGTCACACGTGTGTGCAAACCCAAGCAGGCACGCCTCTGTGCAAGAACACATCCACACGTGCGCACAGGTATCACGCACGTGTGCAAACACGCGCACACACAAGTGCACAGGCATCGCACACACGCACAGGTATGTGCACAGACATCACATTCACATCGGCAGGTATCACATGCGTGTGCAAACATGTTCACAGGTATCACACACGTGTGCAAACACACGTGCACGGACACGCGTGGGTGTCCCATGTGCACACACATGCACGGGTATCACACGTGTACAAACACACCTGTCACAGGTATCACACGCGTGTGCAAACACACATGCGCTCACATCACACACAACTCCCCCCCGTGTCCCTCCACACCCAATTATCACAATAATTAAATCAAATTGCTTCCCCCGTCCAAATTAAACCAGGCCCTAAACGAAGCACCCGGGGGTGGGGGGTGATGGTATTTTGGTGTCACATGTGAAGCCCTTCCGGGTAATAAATTCCCTTTTCTGCTTTATTTCCCCCCAAAACGAGCGTGTTTTAGCAAAACCAGGTGTCTCTATGGTGCACGGCCCCAGATATTCCATGTTTTTGCCAGCGCTGGCCCACGGAATGTCTCAAATCTCCTTTATTTTGGGGAAATAAATGAATAATCTTAATTAAGAGCAGCCCCACATTGATGTGCTTTCCCTGGTTGGGAGGTTTGGGTGGCGGGAATGGGGTGGGAAGGGATTGTTTTGCCCCTTTTAGTTGCATATGGGGTTGGGGAAAAAGGTAAAAAATAACAAAAATAATAATAAAATAATAAAGAAATTATATCTATCTGTATAAAAAACAATCTCTCCTTCAGCGGCAGCGCAATCTGGGAGGTGAGCATTCGGTTAATCAAGATAAATATGGTTTGCGTGGCGCAGGCCCCGCTAACGAGGAGCCGGGTGCTGGGATGCTCCAGCTCCCCCGTTGCCATGGTTACCGTGCTGGCAGCTGCATCCCCCCCCAAAAAACAACCTCTCCCCCCCAACAACCTCCCCCCCAAAAACAACCTGCCCCCAAAACAACCTCCCCCCCCAAACAACCTCCCCCCCAAAACAACCTCCCCCCCAAAAAAACAACCTCCACCCCTAATAAAACAACCTCTCCCCCCCAAAAAACAGCCTTTTCCCCTAAAAAACCTCCACAGGCTCAGCCACAAGTCCACAACATCCCACCCAAAATGAGGTGGGGGGGCGGGTGGGGGAAGGCAAAATTCAAGCTTTAATAATATATAGGAATATTTTTCTCCCTCCTTGGGGTGTTTTCAGGGTTTTTCAAAACAGAGGAAATATATATATATAATTTAATTTCATTTTTTTGGGGGGAACAATGGATTTGACCCCAGCGAATCACCTTCAGCCTTTGGCCATGAGGGTGTGCATTATACACATTATAATTATATCATATATATTATATTAAATATATACGCGTCGTATTTATGTTATTGGGGAGGTGGATCTTTAAGGTCCCTTCTGACCCAAACTGAGCTCTGCTTAAAAAGAATTGGGTGCAGACGGTGACACCCCATATCCAAGCGGCACCCCAGGGTGACACTCACATCTGGACACCCCCATCCCATGGTGACACCCCCCGCTTCTGGGTGGCATCTTAGGGTGACACCCACATCTGGACAGCACCCCAGGGTGACACCCCACATCTGGACACTCCCACCCCACGGTAACACCCCCGCTTCTGGGTGGCATCTCAGGGTGACACCCCCATCTGGCCACCCGCAAACAGCAGCACCCACACCCAGACACCCCCCGTATCAGCACCCAGACTGTGACCCGCCCCCCATGTCACCATTGTCACCGTGACACCCTCTAAGCATCCCCCCCCACATCTGGCCGCTGTCCCATCACAACCCCCCACATCTGGCCACCCCCCACGCGTGTCCCTGTCCCCACGCTCCCCCCGGGGGCTCCCTCTGCCCTTTACCTTTGCAGGGGCCTTTCCCCCTCCCCTTATCTCCCCAAAGTAGGTGAAAAAAGCCTGAAACTCCCCCCAAAAAAGGGGGAGACGGTTCGGGGCTCTGCCCTGATTCATTTACCCCTCAGCCCCCCAAATTTTGCCATGTGGCTCCCCCGCTCCCTTTGATTCTCCCTCTATTTAATTCCCTCCTGCGTTTCTTTCCCCAACCTGGGCCGGTTTGTTGAAGGGGGGGCGGGGGGGGGCATTTGAGACCAAAACAAGTGACAAAACAAGGAAAAAAATCAAATAAACTCACAATTTTTTCTGAAGGGATAAACAAGGTTTTTTCCCTGTATATCGGCGGATATCGCGACATAAAGACACGTCCACGGAGGCAAAAGCCACTTTATAGATGCTCAAATTACCCGCATGCCTGTCTAATTAGTAGTCGGCGCAATTAGAGCTCTGGTCCCCATTACCGCTAAACGCCCGACTTTATTAGCGCTAATAAATATTTCTAAGAATTAAAGATGCTCCTCAAAGGGCTGAAACGCCTTTTTTTGGTGTTTTAACCCCAAATCAGGGAAATATCAGAAGAGTCTGCACCGCTCCCCCAAGGCATTAAAACCTAGAATTAGTATTAGTGTTAGTGTTAGTGTTAGTATTAGTATTAGTATTAGTATTAGTATTAGTATTAGTATTAGTATTAGTATTGGAATTAGTATTAGTATTAGTATTAGTATTGGAATTAGTATTAGTATTAGTATTAGTATTAGCATTAGCATTAGCATTAGTATTAGTATTAGTATCGATATCAGTATCGCTATCAGTATTAGTATGTATTAGTATTAGTATTAGTATTAGTATTAGTATTGGTATTGGTATTGGTATTGGTATTGGTATTGGTATTGGTATTGGTATTGGTATCGGTATCAGTACAGAATTAGTATTAGTATTAAAATTAGTATTAGTATCGGTATCAGTATCAGTATCAGTATCAGTATCAGTATCAGTATCAGTATCAGTATCAGTATCAGTATCAGTATCAGTATTATTATGGGTCAAGGCCCGTCCTGGAGTGTCTGGGTCTTATTTTCCTCATCCAGACGGGGTTAAATGAACCTTTTTAGTATCTCCCCTAAACTAAGTTCACAAATAAGCTGGAAAATAAACCTAAAAGAGGTGGAGGCGGTAAAAAAATGCAGGGGGGGCAAAACCCCCTGTGGGAAGGGTAATAAACCCATTTTAGGTGCAATTAAAATTCCCCCCGAGCCTGGAGAAGCCACTTTTCCTTCTTTGAAATGCACCTCTTTTTTTTTGCGGGGGGAAATATTAAAATAGAATAAAAAATATATATTATAAAGTTAGGAGAAAATACGATCGAGACGTAATAGGTGTATAATAAAAATGTAAATAACTAGAATTAAATAGAATAACAATTCAAAGCACATCCCCCCCCCTAAAAAAAAAAGCCTCTTTTGTCCGTCTGTCCAGAGCCGGGGTCGTGACCCAGTTAATCCGGAGTCAACCTGGATGTAAACACTTTGGGGGCTCTTCTTTAAATATTTAGAAACGCTTCAAGGAATGCGGGATGGGGCTGAATTTGAGAGTATTTGAGGAGTTTAGTGTGTTGGGGGGGGTTATCTCGCCCCCTCCTTTGCAAAAGGAGCCACAGATAAACGTGGGAGCAGCGATAAATGGGAATAAATCAGAGATAAAATAGGGGTATCATAAGGATGAATTCGGGATATGATAGAGATATAATGGGGCCGGGGTTAAACTTTGGGGTTTTAAGCGGGGGTGAAGCAGCCTGGGGGGGGGTGTTAAATTAATAGCAATATTTGAATTTATAGCAATAAATGAGTTGTAGTTGTTAATCCAGGGTGGGTACCTGGGTGGGTGTCCCAGCTGGGATCCCTGTGGCTGCACTTCTCTGATTGTCCCTATAAAAACGTGGGGGGGGTAATTAGAAATGATCATTATAAACGCATCTCGCTGGTCCCTTTGCTCGCCCATCTAAATAAATCCATATGTGCGTGGCTGGGCATGGTCAAGCAGAGAAAACACCTTTTTGTAGCGCAAAGTGCCCACTCGGGGAAGGAATAAATGTATATTTGGAGAATTTGCTGGAATATGCGGGTTTATTTCCAGGGAGGGGGGGTGGGAGGGTTTGAGCAGCCGGTTTATTCATTAAAAAGGAATGAAATGAATAAGCATCATAAGAAAAGCTCCTGGAATTCCCGGCTCGCCAAGCACTTCCAGCTTGTTTAAGTTGCTGATTGCATCATCAGGGAATTAATTGGGGGGAAATGGAGAGCGGGGGGGGGGGGGGCTGGAGCTTGGGGGGGTTGGATGGGGAGTCGTGGCATCTTGGAGAATAATTTTGGGGAGGGGAGATTTGGGGAAACAGGGGGTGCGCTGGTTATAAATTACCTCTTGTTTCCCAGCCTTTTTGGGGCTAAATATTGATATTTTATGATCGCGGGGGGGCGCTTTTTATTGGAGGTGCCGCTTCTTCTCTTTCGGGCTATTTTAGTGCTTTTCACCCGAATTGTCAGGATTTGCCAAGGAAAAGGGGGTTTTCCCTCCTTTTTGCCTTTAATCCCCTTGGAATAAAACGGGGAGGGGGCAGCAAATGTGTCCCCCCAAAGGGATGGGGTGGCTTGGGGTGACAGCAGCCAAACCCGATGCTGGGCGGAGGAAATGAATGCAAAATATATAACAAAACCAGATAAACTTGCACAAATCCTCGGCCTAAACCATCCTGACATGCCGGTGGGAGAAATCAGTTTATTCCCCAGCCAAATCCTATTTCTCGGAGCGGACGAAGCTCGTTGGGAGGGTGAGGGATCAAAAAGTGTCATTTGGGGCAGCAAAGTCCTCGGGAAAGAGGCAAAACCAAGGGAAAAAGCTTTAAAAAGCAACTTTGGGGGGTATAGAGAGATATTCCCAGCTCTCCCCTTTGCTGCATCCCAGCTTGGCCATTACACGGCTCGGGAAATTATGCGATACATATGTTGGATTAGAGAGCAAGGGGGAAAAAATGTTAATTAAGACATGGGAGGAAAAAGTTAATCATTTGCAAAGCAGTATTTAATTCCCGCCGCAGAAAGGGGTGATTTATTTATTTACCTATTATTTCTTTTACTCCAGAAGGGTGGAACTTGCCCCATGAGCTTCTATTTATTTTGGGAGGGTGGGAGGGGGGAATCCGCCTCAAAATGCCACCAAGACGCCTTTTCCTCACCTCCGGAAAAATCAAATAGAATAAATAAAAGAGAGAAGAATCCGGTTGCACAGAAGCAAACACCCAAACAAGCAAGAAAAAGGTGATAGTTGGAAATTACTAACGGCGGTTTGGGAAGGAAATCTGAGTCTTTCACTCCATATATATATATAAATCCCCAAATGTTTAGTTTGGTGCTTTGCCCATCAAAATTAATCACAGCGACAGATTAGGAAGTGCATTAAACTATATCTCTGGGTAATGATATAGGAGAGCACGATAAATAAAAGTTGCACGTTGGAGGTGCTGTCAGGTCTGGGGCGACCCAGTAACTCACTCGTTTAACCCCGGCTGAGCGTTTGGGCTTTTAATTCCAATTAACGCCGGAGTTCGGAGCTACGGGGGAAATCGCTGGAAGGGCCCGTGGTGCCGCGTTAACTGCGGCTCAATGGGAGAGCGAGCCCTGGGGCACTAATATCAATATAAAATCAAAAATCCCCTTTAAAAGCCTTTTCCGCTGCGTTCAAACAACACAATAAGAAAGTTCTCCTAACCCCGAGGCTGCCGAGGACCCTCCGCCTGTACTTATCTCCCCAGAGCATCTCTGCAGCTGTAATTTGCCTTTTCCCCCTCCTTTTCTAACAGGAAGCTGATGTAAATTGAAGAGGGGTTACCGCTCTGGATACAAAGGCTTCCTCACCTTTTTCTTTGTTATTTTCCCCTTTTTTATTGCCATTTAAGCCCCACGTAAAGCGACTTCGCGACCCCCTTAAAACCCGAGTCCTTAGCGAAGAGAAGAAGGGCAAAGAAAATAAAGCCCGAGCTGCAAAAGGAACCGGCACAAACTTATCTGGGAACTTCAAAACAAATTGGACTCGAAGGACATAAAAGGGAGAAAAAAGGGGGAAGAAGGCGCCTTGGCCTTAGATGTTAATTTGAGGCTCCAGAAACACGTTGTTGCTGGGAGTTTTATAGCCCAATAATCAAAGAAAAGCGAATTATCCGAGCACTGAACAATGCAGCACCCGGGGTGGGGGGCACATCTATAGGTGCCAGGTCTGGGACGTATAGCCCAGGGATGAGCAAACCCTGATGCCTCGGGGAGAGCATTTATTCCTTTAATCCGCGTCTGTCTGTCCGTCTGTCCCGTGGCTTCTTTCCGCTGGAGAAACATTTCATTTTCCATCCACAACCCCCCCCCAAATCCATCAGCGCTCCCATTTACACCCTGATTTTCACCCTCAAACTTCCAAAGTCTCCTTTTGTTATTATTATTATTTTTTCCTCCTCTCTTCTTGGGCTGATTTCTTATTCTTTTCCTTTTCGAATTTTAAAATATCTATATTTAAAGCCTTCATTTGTCTTATCTTTTTCCCTGGTGGGGGGGGTGGGTTACTTACGTGGCTGGGAGCGCCCTGGACCAGCCGGGAGGCAGAACATCTCTGGAGGAAAAGAGGGGAAGAGAAGTTTGGCCGCCACTTCACCCTCCTCTCCCCTTTTTTTTCCTCTTATTTTGGCCAGAAAACAATCAACCACAACAAGCATCACATCCCCCCCCCCCCCTCACCCCCTCCCTCGCCTCGCATACACCCCCATTAAACCGCTAAAAACCTACAAAAGCCTCGAAACAGCGATGGTGCCTCTAAATGTGCGTCCGGGGACACGGAGGGGACAAGGTTGGGAGAGGCAGCGGGTCAGGAGGGCTCGGGGTCAGATGCTGCACAGAAAAGTTGCCCTTTCCGTGAACCCGCTGCTTTTTTTTGGCCGTTTTCCCCCAACTTCAATAAAGTTCGGGTTGGTTTCTTCTTTTTTTTCCGGCCTCTCTACTTGGAGGCGTCAAGAGGCTGAAAAAGGGACCGCGGTTCAGGCTGTTTGCAGCGGGAACAGCCTTTTCCCCTCTGTTTTATCATCGTTTTTGCCTCTTTTTACGTCTTTTCCCTTCTTTTTCCATTTTTCCCTCCCTGTTTCCCTTTATTCTTTTTTCCTTCCTTCCCCTCCCCTTACTTCTCCTTTTTTCCACTTCCCCCCTTTCCTCCCTTTTCCCCTCTCTTTTCCCTTTATTCTTTTTCCTTCATCCCCCGCTTTCCTTTCCCCCTTTTATCCTCTTTTCCCCCTTTACTTCCCTATTTTTCCCACTTCCCCCTCCCTTTCTTCCCTTTCTTCCCTTTCCTCTTTTTCCTTTATCCCCTTCTCCCCTTCCCCCTTTTTTCCTCGTTTCCTTTATTTCTTTTCCCTTCCCCGTTTCCTCCTTCCCCTCCCTCACGCTTTATTTCCCCCTTTTTCCTTTTTCCCCTTCCCTTTTCCCCCCTTTTGTTTCTCACCCCCACTTCCTTCCCCGGGTATCTCGTCCATTCACACTCTCCACAACCCCAGTTGTGTCATGGCCAAGGCTGGGGACCCTTCTGCGGACAAGACCCTCCCCCCGGCTTGGTGTCCCTGGCACCCAAGGGACCCGCCACCCATGGGTGTCACCCCCCCCACCACGATACACGCAGCCGGGGAGGGGGCGGGCACAGCACCCAAAACCACTCAAAAACCCTCCAAACTCCAACATTCCCCCCTAAAACAAAAAGGAGGAATCCAGCTTGAAGTGATGCTCCTTCCTCCCCACCCTCCTCCTCCCGAGGACATTTGGGTGCTGCTCTGCCTCCACTTTTGGGTGCTCAGGGGGTGCATTTCCCTGCAGGTTTCCTGCTTTTTCCTGCATTAAACCTCCTTTTCCCTCCTATTTTTCCCTTTTCCGCTTTGATTTCTTGCCTCTAGAAGAGGACATTAGAGATTCCCAAGCCCCCAAGGGATGCGCCGAGCCTTGGGTGCTGTTTACTGACCATATTTGATTCTATTTAATTTTTAGGGCTGGGTTTTACGTTTCATGCGGGTTGGGATCTTCCTTGGGAATAAAAAACCCCAATCCCAACTGGTTCCCAACACGTTTCCCTGTTCTGCGGAGGAAACATGGTCCTGTCCATAGGTTTTAACTCTCCAGCTTCGTCCTTGTATCGATATCACTAAAGCAGGGTGGGAAATTAAAAGAATCAATTAAAATAAAGCTACGTATAAACTCCCCGGGATAAATTAAACCTCATCCCTCCCAGATCCGCATCCTCACAAAGGGGTTTGAGACCACGATTTGGTTAATGGCAGCTTAAATCGATGTTGGAGAGAGAGGGGGGGGGAAACAACACAAATAAATAGGACAAAAGCTAAAGAAAGATGCTTGTAAAGGTGATTCTGCGTCCCAGGGCTGGAATTCCAACAGGCCTCCCCCTCCCAGCTCCTGCAATGGGGGTTTAAGCAGCAAACTTCCCAAAACCAAGGCCTAAAGGATAAGAAAAGGGGGTTCAGCCCCAATTCCCCGCCATGCACCCACTTCCCTGCCCTGCCAGGGAAGCACAGACACCCCGAACGGGGTGGGGGGGACACTTAAAATCCTACCATTACCCTAAAATCCCCCCGTTGCTGCCAATTCACAGGCTGCCAGGAGCAATGAATTAGAGTTATTAGCGCTATTACTACCATTATTCTCATTATTGTTATTATTATTATTATTTAACAGCCTTTTCATTGCCTGGCCACATTCAATCCGACCTCTCGGCTCCCACGAGTGCCCCACGACAGTAAGAGAAAATCACGGCAATAATAATAATAATAATAATAATAATAATAATAATAATAATAATTAATAAAAAGCACCACCAGCAAAGTTCCGAGAGGGGCTAAAACCAGACAATTTTCTGCGGGATAAAAAGAACATAAAGATACGCCTGGAAGCCAAATCCAAATCCACAACACTTGTCTGAACCCCCAAATTTCTCCCCCCCCCCACCCCACCCCCCTATTTACAGGTTGGGAGGGGCTGAGATTTAAAGTCACGTCGTGATGTCATAAAAAATCTGGAGTTGAGAGTTTGCCTTTAGTTTGGCTTAAACTTAACTTAAGCAGTAACTGGTGCACATGGGATCCATTGCACATCGTCCCAGCATTTTATTACCCTTCTTATTATTATTTGGGGGCGAGTTTGCGGGGAGATGTGAGGATAAAATAAGCCACCAGACATAGAAGTAAAACTAATTCACACTGACTGGTTTATTGAACACTGGGACTTTCACATACACACTAAAACTCTTTATTGCAAGTTTACAATGATCATGTAAAATCAGTCCAAAAACACAAATAACCACGACAGAAAACCCTATCTACTGGCTTTTTAAAACCTTTGCGTTTTAAATAGGTCACTCTTTCTCTCTCTCGCTCCCCCTTTTCTTCTCAATTCCTCAGCAAAGCCTCGTGTGCTGTTTCGTAGCTGCTTTTTGTTTGTTTGGGGTTTTCTTTCTTTCTAAATCGTGACATTTTTTACCTCCCCCCCCCCCTATTCCTACAAAATAACTTAATAACTCCTCCGCTCATTGTGCATTTGTAAGAGGGGGGGAAAAATACCTTCATTCGCCTGTTCTTTTTGTTCGGGTTTTTGGCGTCAATATTATCAGCGTTTCTTCATTCGATTCACCCAACAGAACGTTTCCCGCTCCCCCCCCCCCTCGCCCTGCGCTCCCTCCCCAGCCCCACGGCTTTCAAAAATAAATAGCCCCCCTGAAATGGCGTAAAAAAGCCCACCCTGCAGGTACAGACACCTGGCCTCATGCTATCTGACATGCACCTAAAGCCCGTGGTCCTGGGGGGGGGACCCATTGTTGGTCTTTTTTTAATACGCACAGGAAAAAAAAAATAATAATTATAATAATAATAATTATAATAATAAAACTACGAGGAAAAGGGAGAAAGGACGGGAAGCAAGAACCAAAATATATATATATATATATATTAGATTCTATAAATAATCCAGAGTCATTTGTGTGCGGGTGTGGGGAGGCGGAAGGGGGGTGTTTATAACCTGGTGATATCCTCCGTGCGCGGGTCCTGCGCGGGTGCGGAGGGCAGATCCTCACCCGCGGCCGTGCTGGGGGCCGGGGGGGCGCTGGACGCCGCGGTCCCCGCGGCCGCCGCCGCCCGTACTTTGGTGTTTGGCAGCCTGTGGTCTTTTTTCCATTTCATCCTCCGGTTCTGAAACCAGATTTTGATCTGCCGCTCCGAGAGGCAAAGGGAATGGGCGATCTCGATGCGTCGCCGCCGGGTCAGGTACCTGTTATAGTGAAATTCTTTTTCCAGCTCCAAAACTTGCTGCCTGGTGTAGGCTGTCCTGGATCGCTTGGGTTCGCCTCCATTGTAATTGGGATTCACTGGAAAGGAGGGGAAGGAAAACAAAAAGGAACAAAAACAAAAGCAAAAAACAACAAACCAAACAGAACACGAACCAAACAGAACATGAACCAAACAGAACACGAAGCAAACCGAACACAAACCAAACAGAACACGAACCAAACCGAACACAAACCAAACCAAACACGAACCAAACAGAACACGAACCAAATAAAACATGAACCAAACCAAACCCAAACCAAACAGAACATGAACCAAATAAAACATGAACCAAATAAAACATGAACCAAACCAAACCCGAACCAAACCCAAACAAAACCAAAGAGAACACGAACCAAACAAAACATGAACCAAAACAAACACGAACCAAACAGAACACAAACCAAACCAAACCAAACCCAACCAAACCAAACACAACCCAAACCAAACACGAACCAAACAAAACCAAAGCAAATCATCAAAAATAAATAAAAGGAAAGGGGGAAAAACACACACACACAAAAAAAAAAACAACAACACAGGGGGAAAAAAATAAAATAAAAAGAAATTAAAAAAAAAAAAAGAAAGAAAAAAGAAAAAACACACAAGGAAAATCAGCGTGGATGGAGAGAGGGTCGGCAGAGGCGACTGGAGGAGCCGGGGGGGGGAAGTAATAGGCTAAATAGGTAATAAAGAACTTTGGGCAGCTCAAGAGTTGCTATTCTAATAGGAAGGGGTTTCCCTGGCTCAAAAGACTGAATTATTTATGCACCCCTTACAAAGCTTTCGGAGTTTCACACATACATAACAGAACGAGCCACATGGCTTAGGCTGCCCACAGTAGCTCGGCTATAAAATTTATGGTGGGTGTAATTACCCATTCGGAGTCGTAAATCCAGTTCAATTGTGCTAACCCAAAGACTCTCATGGAAGGGAAGGAAATAAAAAAAAAATGGGAAAAAAAAAAGAGAGAGAGAGAGGGGAGCATGGTGTGAAAATAAGAGAGCGGAGAGACAGAGAGGAAAATAAAAGTTGCATACCAGTACTGACGTGGATTTTTTTCATCCAGGGATAGACTATGGGCTGTTTGGATGCTGTGCTGGTGGGATGCTCGGGGTTTGGCTGGTTGCAGGCTGGAGGGGCTGGGGAAGGAGGAGTGGTGGAGGTGGTGGGTAGAGCAGCCTCGCAGAGCTGCGGGGGTTTCTCTGAGAGGTGGTGGTGGCCTCCTGGAGTTTGCCCCGGTCCCCTTTGGAGCGTGTTCGGGTTCCCCGGTGCCTGCAGCCCCCCGCAGCCGAACGGGCGGTCGGGGAAGGAGGGTCGTGGCACTGGGTACAGCTCCTGGTGGTGATGCTGGTAGCTGGACTCCCTTGTCCGGCTATAATATTCCGGACTGTGGTCTGGGATGTAATTATTTTGCGAATATTCCTCGCATGGAGGAAATTTCGGATCGATGTAGTTAGAGTCCATCAAATAAGAGCTCATGATCATTAATTTCTGGAGTGGAAAATAATTTTTCTCGCTTTGTCGTTTTTCTGCTCCATAAAGCCCTCCTACTAGCTGGCGACCCCGTAAAGTTACTTTCACCATGTGACATCCCCGGCCAATCACACCCGCCAGCCCAGTCCCCGGATAAGGAACCAAAAGCTTCTGCAAAATGTACCCAAATTGGGGGGGGGGGGGGGGGCGTGGATGGGAAGGGGGGGGGCGTGGGAGTGGGTGCGCGGGGAGATGAGGTTGTGTGCGGGGTGCTGGGACTTGGGGTCCGTCACCCCACGGGGTGATGGGGGGACACACACAATGGGGACCCCCCCCTTTGGGTTGGGCGGGTGTAAGGGGGAGGGTGTGGGGGGTGTTTGGGGGGCACCGGGCATCCCCCCACCCCGCCGCGATTCGAACTGGGAACAATGAGCCCCCCCCGGTCTCGTGTGTGAGTGTGAGCGTGACCCCCCCCCCCCCCCCCCGCCTCCCCGAGTTGCACTGACCCTTCAGACTCCCCCAAACTTGGCAGCCCCCCCATCTCCTCCCAAAGCTCGGGAGGGGACAGGGCAGCTTGGGGACATCACCGGGGGGGCCCCCCCACCCCCTGAGCCCGGACTCCCCCATCCCAGACGGGAGAGGGTTAAACACCGTCAGCACCTATTTTTTTTGGGGGGGGGGGCAGTTACCTGAAGGTGGAGGCGGGGGTGCAGATCCGTTCTTGATTCTGCCTTAAATCGCAGGCGGGGACATTTGTGTGTGTCCCTCTTATAACGGGCAGGGCCAGGCTGGGGTGTCCTCCCCACCCCAGGCACTGGGGACCCCCCATTTGTTCCCCAAGCCGCCCCCACTTTGCTTAGTCCCGGCCTTGAGGAGCAAAGCGGGGTTATTTTGGGGGGGGGGGCAGCACCCTACGTGTCCCTCGGCCCTGGGTGCTGCAGGTGACGCACCCACGGGTGTCCCCCCCTCTCAGAGCAGCACCCACGGGTGTCCCCCCCTCCCAGGCCGCTCGGCTCTTGCTTTAAGCAACGACCTCCCCACGCTCAAGCTCTGGTGTATACATCTCAGATATATATATATATATATATATAATTTGGGGGGTAAATCTAGCGGGATGCGTTAAAAATGGCTCCCACCACCCCGGCGCAGGTCGGGGAGCTGCGAATGGGTGTCAGCATTTTGGGAGGGTTTTCCCTCATTCAATTAACGCTTCTTTTAACAGTTATTTTTAATCTCCATCTCACCCTAAAGAGAGGGGCAGAGGAGGGAGGTGGGGTATTCCCTCCTTGTACTTGATAACAATTATAGTTGAAAATCATAGCTTGCAGGGCATTGCCATATTTTACTTGATAACAATAAAAGTGACACATAAAGTTAACTGTTTATGTTTTATTTATTAGACTAAATGTGCCAGCGGTGTCGAAGGCTTTTGGCTGGTTGTTACAGCTTTTTATGGGGTTGTAAAACGCCATAAATCAGTCACTGCGAAATGGTCGGGGCTCTTTGTGCTCTTGGCTCCGAGTTGTGTTTGCGGTGGCTGCTGTTTCTTCTGGAGATGAAAAGTCATAATGGGATTTTATTTTGATTATTATCACCCCTCCACACACCCCAATCATCGCGCTGATTTCGCTTTTTTTTTTTACCTTGATTTTTAAATCATTATTATTATTAATTATTATTAACAAGCCCTGGCTTTCGCACTTTGAATAAACTACCTTTAGCAAATGACATCAGCGGGGCTGGAGGACTTAATTAGCAGCGCTGCAATTAACGGAAAGCAGAACTTTCCAAGGCTCTGGCATCGCCCATATATTCCCCTAGAGACGAATTTGTGACTGGGAGACGCTCACACAAATTCGAGTCTACAGGGTACATATAGGAGACGGGGAGGGTTGGGGGGGCTGAGCCCCCCTCGGACACCAGCTCCGCATCTATTTGGCCAGCGGGATATGGAATAAGTTGGTTTATTTCTCGTTTTATGTGGCTTTTTTTTTTAGTAAGGGGGGGGTGGTTTATTGGCGGGTGATTCGCGGGGCTTCGCCAATTGCTGGCCCGGCGCATCAACCGCGCCTGCTCCTTCCTAAAGTTGTAAATCGCGGGATTACATCGTGAAACGCTTAAATATCCACCTATGGAAGGGAAAATCCTTCCTCTTCCCAGCGAGGTTTTGGGGATTGAAGCTGCGAGATTGGGGGGGGGGGGGAAAGGGGGGGAAACAATTAAAAAATATATGAATAGAAATGTATTCCGGAACCCCAACCATTGATTTAAATATATCCAATAAATTCCCTTTCTCCAGCTATACTTCATTCTGCCCAAACACCTCAGACTCATGCAGGGCTTTGACATTTATAGTTCAGACTGATGCAACAACTTTATTCCAAGGCTGAGGGAATATTGAATAAAGATGGAGAGTTAATAAAGTAATTTTTACCTACGCACATCCTTCCCCCCCTCCACCCCCCCAGCTCTGAATAGATGGGTTTCAATAAGCACCAGCAGAATAAATAAATATCCACAGGTAGTTCTCTGCTGGATTAAAATATATATATATATAAAATAAAAATTAATACAAATAAACCGGCAGCAATCAAAGCATTAAAAAATCAAGGCGTGAAGGTCACAAACTGGGCTGCTCTGCACTCTCCCGCTTTTTTTGGGGGGTGGGAAGGGGGACACGCAACTTTATTTGCACCGTGCGTGTCCCCCCCCCCGGATTTCCACCCAAACATCTTTGGTTTGGAGGACTCGCTTCTCCATCTCCCTTTCCCATCTCCCTCCAGTGTGTTTGAAGCGGGGAGGGGGGTCGCCCATGGATTCTTACAACCCCCAAAACCCGCAGATTTCTCCCCCCAAAACACCCGAATTTCCCCTTTTTATTCCGTGTGGATTAATATCCCCCCCCTTCGCTTTTTAACGGGGGTTTAGAGCTGCGCCTCTTGCTGAAGTGCTTGGGATTTTGTGTTTATTTAATCCCCCCCCCCCCTTTTTTTTTTTGCGCTGTAAATAAGTCTGCGGGGACGTGTGAAGAATAGTTGTACAAGAATCTGGCTCTTTTGTCTCTCCAGCCGCCCTCCCACCGCTCTCCATCCCTCGTCCCCCCACCAATGCGCCGAGAACCGCTTGGGGAGGGACAAAACCCCGAGAGCAAAACCCGCAGCACCTCGGCCAAAAAACCAAAAAAAATACCCCAAATAATTCGAAATATAAAATTAAAACCTGATTTTTTTTGCTTTATTTCCCTTTCTGAGGGAGGGGGGTATAGATCTGCTTGGCATCGCGGGGAGGGTTTTGAAGTACAAAGCGCCTTTTTGACAGTACTGAAGAAAAATAAGTGCGCATTGTCTCTCCGGATTCATTGTGTTGGCTATTACCATACTGACCGTTTGGTAACCTGTACCTCGGCCCATTAGCAATCTGTGCTTTCCAGCAAAAAATGAAGTACCTATCTACTGGGGGTTTGTTATCCCGTGTTTAATAATAATGGGGAGAGCGGGGGCAAAGCTGAACTCTGGCTCCTGGAGATGCGGGAGGTGGGAATTCATGTTGGAGCGGAGTTGGGTTTCGAGGTGATTATCGCACAATTAGTGGCGGGAGAAGCAAAACCCTGGGTGTATTTATTTAGTATTTGCTTAAAACAGTTGCGTTCTCTCTTAATTAATTTCTTTAATCCTTTTTCTTTTTCCTGCCAACCCGAGTGCAAGACCTTTGCTTTTTGTGTCCCTTCCTAATGCAAATAGACAAGGACTAATTTATGCAAGGAAATATGCAAATGTTTAATTGATTTCCCCCCCCCCTCCTTAAATCCGTTGTCAGTAAAAGTAATGAATCGGCCTAAAACGATTTTAATAAGCAAAGCCTGTCACCCAAAGTCTTCGCCTTCACATTTTTCTTTGGAGCCTCTTTCGCCTCAAAGAAGCGAATAATGTAAATATTTATCCCTTCATTTTACCCCATCAAAGCTGAATCCCTTGCGAGAGAACTGAAATAAAATACAACTTAAAATAAAAGATGCAAAGTAGTTGCTCCATATCCCCCCCCCACCTCCCCTTCTCACCCCACCCAGGAATTCAATTTTCTTCAAATCTCGTTGAAAGTGGCTTTTTAAAAAGTGGGCGCATTTTAATATTGGTTAGACAGCGTGACCTGAATTTCACCTCAACTGTTTGACTTGATCCAATAGGTCACTGCCAAGGAGTTATTGATGGGGGAACTCCATTGAAATTTCTCTCCTCACAAATGGCCTTTAGATCTTCTAGCGAGTTCAATAACTAGTTATAATGTAGAAGGGGAAAAATGAAGCCCAGAGGCAAACTAATTTGATGTTTCATTTTTATGCTGGAGAAATTGTTGGTTTTTGTTCCTCTCAACGTCCCGCTCTGCCCCTCTCTGCTGCTCCAAAAGGAGAAGGGGGGGGTGGATAAAGCATCCAAATAACCCGGTTTGAGCGAAGCCCCCTGTGAGCCGAGCTTTGCCTGGGCTGGATTACCTGCTATTTTATTTATCGGTTAATTGGCAGAGGCGGTTTAGGCCGCGAACTCCTCGGGACTCGGCGGAGTGGGGAGTCCGGCAAGGGTCAAACTTGCTGTTTGGTAGGAAACACTTTATTTCCCCCTTTCCTTTTTCCTTTTTATTTTTTTTTTTCCTTCTCCCCCTTTTATTCTTTTAATTTTATTTCCATTTTTCCCCTTTTTTTTGTTTCCGTTTCTTTCCCCCAAGGTTTTCTTTCCAATAAACCCAAGTCGCCCATCATCAAGTCCCACCTCTCCACCTTCTCCCATTTACCAGCACTGAGCAGACCCCTCTTTCCTCTCCCCACCAAATCAACGCCCACCCCCCCAAAACCCTCTTGGAGCTGGAACTGAGCGATCACCCTCATTTTAATCCCCGAGTTTTGATTTGGGTGCTGGGTCGCCCTAATTCATGTGACCACAACTCATTGGTTTGGTGGTGTTGGGGAGGACTTTTCTCCCTTTAAATCCATGTTTTTAGGCTTAAAATATTTATTTGAAGGGGGAGGGATTGGAGTGGGGGAGCCTGAGGGGCAAAGGAGTCAGAGGGGGGGTGATTTTTGATTATATACATATATATATATAGGAGCGGAGATTTCTCCTTGACTTTCCATAGACAAAGACCATTTCTACTGAGCCAGCGGATAATTGCTGAACCCTGGGTTAAGTTGAAAAGAAAACATTGGGTTTGTATTGGGGAAAAGGGCATGTGGGGGGGCGGAGTGGGGGGGGGGAGGAAAGTGAAAGTTGCAGGAGAAAGTGTCCAGGGCGAAGCCATTAGCAGATCTATAGCTGTTATTGTATGGGATGGAAACATATACAAACTTGAGGCTGAGCCCTCTTGGTGGAGAGAGCGGCTGCTTGAGTGGTACTTACTGCTCTCAGCCCCTGGAAATCTTGCTCCGGGATGATAATATTAATAATTAACATTATTTCCACTCATCGCTCCCCCTCAGCCTCCTCCCCCAGCCCCCCCTCGGGTTGTAAATCCACGTTTAGGCTCCAGAATGCTGAGTCTTTCTCGATGTTCAGGCTGGGGAGAAGGGGGTGAAAAAAAGCTTCTGGGTAGGGAAAGAGAATAAAAATTGAGATATTTGGGTTTTTTCCCCCAAAAAAACACTTAACCCAGCACCAACTGTGGGGTTTATAGCGGGGAGTTTGGAGATGGAGGGGGCCTGACCCGCTGTTATTGCAGAGACGTGGCCGAGGCGGCCCAGCCTTCATTGCAGGGATGCGGAGCCCCCGGCCTGGCGAAAAATGGGGTGGGAAGGGGATCAAATGAGCGAAAAGTCCCTCTTTTCGGTGCATTTTGAGTCCTCCCAAGCGAAGGCGAAGCTCAGTTTTTACCACGCTGCGCTCATCCCTTTACAATTAAAACTCAGCCCCCGGGGGGGCGCGACCCAGCACTTTGGAAGCAAAAAACAGGGCGAAAAATGTGTATAAAACCCTATTTGCTCCGAGCAAACGCATCCCTGAGATACCGCTCACCTCGGAGGGTGCTGGAAACCCGGATCAACACCCCACTGGTGTTAAAAACCTCGGGCGGCCCTTCCTGGGGACGCGGGTCAATGAGAAGTGGGGTGAGGAGGGATGGAGAGCGAAGGACACGCGTGGGGAGCGACACGGGGTGGGGGGGAACCAGCATCACATGGTGCGCAGATCTCAGCAGCTGCAGATGCGATGGGATGAAGGGCAGGATGATTTAAAGCCCCGGGTTTATGGCCTTTTCGTGGTTTCAACTCTCGCCATGTGTAAACACGCTGGTTTTAAACCCGACAAACCCCCCGGATCCGCGCAGCTCCGCGCCCATGCGCGCAACCCCCGCCCTGACACCTCCGCGGCCAGGCCGGGAAATGGGGCTTTTCCCACGAATAATTCTACCCCTAAAGGGCTGAGAGATGACGAGGGGTATCCCTCCGCACCCGCTTCACCGAGGTGTATTTAAATCTTAATAATAATTGCAATAATAATAATAATAACGCCCAGGGAAGGCGGCGCAGACACCCTGGAGCCCGGGGGAGCCTTGTTAGGGTGGGAAACGAGGATTTAACGCAAGAAAAGGCGCTCCCCGGTTCCCTTTAATGTTTATTTATTTTTTTGCACTAGGGTACTTTCAGTTTAATCTTTCGCAGTGCAATAAACTATTATCTTAGTTAATCCCCAAGGCGAATCCATCAAAACCTTTTAATAAAAACGTTACGTGGCTTCCGCGGGGGCCTCCAGCAACATCGGCTGGGGAAGGAAGGGCGAGCCTCGTTTGGGGTGAAATTTGGATGTTTGAGGGGGTCTCCATCAAATTCCCTGCTAGTAAAATGGGGGGAAAGGGTGTCCCCCCCCACCTCGGTGGGGCCATTAGGATTCCGGCGGCATGGGGAGCGGTGGGAACCATCACTCACGGCCCCGAGAGCAAAGGGAGCGGGGCTGGAACAAGAGGAACAAGGGATGATATAGAGGAGGAGGCCGGCAGCATCAATCCCGACCTGATAAGAAATCGGTCGCTTCCTTGAAATAAAACAAAATAAAATTAAATAAAATCCCAGCTCGCTGGCCTGGGCCGTCCAGGGATTTTTTTGGGGGGGGAAAACAGCCTTTTCCAAACACTGAATGTGTCCCCGGTTCTTTAGGTTTGTTGAGAAAACTGGGAAAGGTGACCTGATTTATTTTGGGGGGGGGAAAAAGCTTAAATAAGGGGAAAACAGCCCGTTGCCCAGAGGACATGGTGAGGGGCACTGCGAGGAACCCCTGCCCCAAAAAGCTTCTTTTTAAGCTCTACATCCGACTTGAAATATCGCGTTTAGGGCTTAAGTGAAGAATTAGGCGTTAGTGCGGCACGCTGAAAGCTTCCCATAAAATATCGGCTTGTTCATACTCCACTTCTCCCCTTACACATGACCCGGCCGCTCCAGCCCCAGCCTATTTTTTAAACCTAGCTCGCCACAATATTCCACAGAATTAATTCCGACAAGAGACAGGTACCGAAGAGGAGTAGACACAGATGTAAAGTGTCAGCTTGAGGCTGCAGGTAAATATTTCCCCCCCCCGCCCTTTTCCAACATGCAAAAGGTTTTATTCTGTGTTGGAGAGAAAGGAAAATAGCAGGGAAATGGGATTTTTCTTTGCGCTGGACACCCATGAGCCCACGGATCCAAGGGGTGGTTTTTTGGCCCCCCCAAATCCCGTTTGTTCCAGAGGGAGAAGAACACCACCCTCCCCAAGGGGGAAAGGGAAAAGTGGGGTGCTCAGTACACCCCCCCAGCAGAGAAACCCCTCCTTGCTCCCCCAAAATCTCGCTCAGCATCCGGGGGGGTCGCACGCACCGAGGTGGCTCTTTTTTTTTTGGTGGGGGGGATTTGGTTTGATCCCAAATTAGGGGGATGTTTTGGAGAAATGATGGAGCCCTGCGAAGGGTGTGGAGGAGATGGGGGGGACCACCAGCTCCTTATTAATTACAGAAACTCATCAAGCTCAGCCTGCAAACCCCCTAATGGGGCGTCTAACGGGGGGGGGGGGGGGTACCCCCCAAAAGGAGAGGAGGTTTTGAGCTCTGGAGAAGCTGTGACACCCCCCCCTAAATCTGTGTCCCCCCTTAAAGTTGTGAGTCCCCCCGAGGTCCACACCGGGGATGAATTTACTGGAGGGTCGGGGGGGCTGATAGTAAGGAGGAAAAGGCCTTAAAAATAAACACAGGAAAGAGTGAATGAGGAGAAATAGGGGTGGAAAAAATTCATCCCCCCCTCGGGTGGCAGATTTTGCTTTGGGGGGGTGGGATTCCGAGGAGGTGCCTTCGGTTTGGAGTGGAAAAGGGGAGTTTGGGCGGAGGGGGAAGGTGGAGGGTGAGGGAGAAGACAGAAAGAAAGGAAGGGGAGATGTATAGAAAGAGAGAGAATAAGAGAGAAACGGGGAGAGAATAAGAGGTGGAGAGAAAAGGGAGGGAAAAGATGGGGAGAGAGAAGGAAGGGAAGAGAGAATGGAGGAGAAGGAGAAGGAGAAGGAGAAGGAGAAGGAGAAGGAGAAGGAGAAGGAGAAGGAGAAGGAGAAGGAGAAGGAGAAGGAGAAGGAGAAGGAGAAGGGGGAGAGAAGGAGAGGGAGAAAGAATGAGAATGAATGAATGAGGGAAAGAGAGAGAATGAAGAAAGAAGGAAAGAAAAAAGAAAACAGGAAGAAAAGAGGAAGAAAAGAGGCAGAAAATGAAGAAAAGAGGCAGAAATGAGCGGAGGGAGCGAGGTGTATCCGGGCAGAAGAGCAGTTCGCGGGGGCTTTGGGGTGTCCCCGCAGCCCCCACTGCAAAACCAATCAGTATTACCCACCGCCGGCTCCCTCCGAGTTGCATTTATTGATTTTCCCTGAACCTACAGGAAATAAACCACTAAAAATCCTTTTCGTTGTTGTTTTTTTTTAAAGGCTCCTCTCACCCAAACTCCAGACAACTCCCAAATCCTACCCTGGACGCGAATAAATAGCAGAGGTCAACAGTAGCCGCTCTCCCTTCCCTGGTGGTTATTTTAGTGCTGAGAGGGAATCAGAGGAATCCGCTAAGTGCCAAGAAAACATTTCAATATCTCCGTGTCTGTTTACATAAGTGTGTGTGTCTGTGTGCAGCCTCCCAGGCACCTATGGACCGCACTTATACATATCCAGACACGCACAGCATCGCGGGGAGAATATAACAATATATATCTGCACATAGGCACAGCCTACATAGGAAGAAACGGGTGAATAAATTGTATACAGGCGGTAATAATAGTGGTAGTTATTATTAATAAACCATGTTGCTTTGAGCCTTTTTCCCAGCTAAAAAAAAAAGAGTGGGGATAAAGAGATATAAAGGATGTGACCGGAGAGAAAGTAATTGGTGTGTTTATTTTCTTTAGTCCTTTTCCTTCCTAAAAGCGGGGAAAGTGGATGGGGAGGGTGGATATTCGCGGTCCCTGATGGGAAAAGGGGTCGTGTCTGGCAGGCAAGAGGGAAATCGCGAATAAACAGCTTAAAAATATATAAAAATATTAAAAAAAAAAAAAGCGGGGGTGGGGCGGGATATAAATCGATAAGTCGGGATTCAACTCTTGACCGGGAAAACCCAGATCAAAACATCATTTGATAGAAACGCGCTTTGAGGAGCGGATAATAAATCAATAAACTCAATCCATCAGTGGGATGTGCAGGGACAGCGGCTGCTGGGGACCGGGCGGGGAGGACGGGAGATGAGGCTCAGAAACTCTTCCCCACCTCGGCGAGAGCGGCAAAAACACATGAAACCAACAGATAACGGGGTGGAAATATCGGGCTGCACCCATTTCCACCGCATTTCCTTCGGTTTTAATGCCGTAATTCACACTGGACGCTCCCCCGGCCGCTCAAGGGAACGCGAGCAGCATCTGAACTCGAATTAAATCAGATTTAAGCGAAAATGCGAAATATCCGGAAGAAACGGCTCCAACCCCTTATTTATTTGTAATGATCCCCCCTCCATCCGTCACCGAGAGGTCGGAGGGGAAAGAGTTTCACGTCGGACGCGAAAAACCTCTTGTTTCTCCCCAAATCGGGGAATCCCCCCCCCGTGTTTCTACCCCAACCGGCCTCGACACGCGTGGGACAACATCCCCTTTAGCCCCCCACGCTCTGGGGGTACCGACCCCCCCAGTTCCCTCTGTCCTTTGGATAGTCCCGGGTTTTGAGCGACTTCATTTTGTCCCCAAACACGTTTTATTAAACGAGTCTCGCAAGGAGTTTCATGGGGTTTGGGGTGACGATGGGGGGGGTCAGAGGGCTCCAGGGACCCCCCACATGTTCCCAACCCCCCCCCCCCCCCCGGATTTTCGGCGCTTTTTTTCCCCCCTAGCACCTTTTCCCACTATTAACGACTGCGAAATAAAGGGAATAACTGTATTTTTCAGCATTTGTTCCCTTTTCCAACCCCGCAGCACCCAGATAGGCCGGGGCAGGACCGCACCTTCCCGGGGAGGGGTGGGGGGGTGGAGATCCCAGGGACCCCCCCCAGGAGAGCCCTGAGCTGGGGACAGTGGCCTTGTCCCCAACCCGTGGGGACATCTCGCTGCTCGGGGCGGGGTGTAAAGAAACTATTGACTATTTCTGATGCTGTTTTTTGATATATATTCGGAGGGGGCAAGCTCAGGGTATGCCCCCCCCATCCCCCCTATAGAGCCCTACAGAGCCCTATTTTTGCATAGGCCACAGGTAGACGGATCCGCCCGGGGCAGAGCGGGGGGGGGGGGGTCCCACTTTCCCAGTGGGACTGGGAGGAAAAATTAATCTCCCCCCTCCCCAAATACGCCTCTGCATTTGTTGGTGTCAAAATGGGGGTGCAAAAAGGGGGCAGCGAGGGCTTGGGGGGGGGAGGGGACTGTATAGAAGAGCAACCCCCAAATCGCTACAACACCACCAAGACCCTCTGAGACAGGGAAATGCCCCCCCAGGAGGCCTCAGCCCCCCAAGACACCCCCAAATGAGAGTCCCCGGATAAAGCACTTGGAGAAGGGACCTAAAATCCCCCTCCCTGCAAAAGGACCACAGGTCCCAGGGGGCTGCTCCCTGCTTTTTTGGAGGGGTTGATCCCCCCAGGGCTCTGGAAAGGAAAAGATTTGGGGGTCCCTGGGTGTTTCACCAGGTCGTGCCCATGGGGGGGCAGCGGTTTTTGGGGTGCAGGGGGGATCTGGCTGCAAAGGGTGGACCCTAAACCTGCAAGGGAGCTGCTGGGAGAGGTTTAGCACCCACAGAGCCCCCCCCCCAGCACCCACAGAGTCCCCGCAGCACCCACGGGGAGGGGGTGACACACGTGGTGTGTGGGTGTTCGTGTGTGTGTGAGGCCTCTCGTGTGCACATGCGCTGGTGATGGGCCGTGCGTGCACCCTCGTGAGCACGTGTGCGCACGTTTGCACGTCCACGCACGTTTGCACGTCCACGCGTGTGCTGGCACGGGCGCGCACACGCGTGTGTATCACACACTCGCGTGCCACCCGTGTTCGTGCACACGGTCGTGTTCACATGTGTGCTCGTGCACGCGTGGGGGTGCGTGTGCACTCTTGGGGGGGGGACACCCGACACCCCTCCTGACAGTTCATGTCATGGTGGGAACCTGCAGCCTCTGCTCCCAAACACAAATTATGTGCCCCCCCCGGGATAAATCCGTGGGATGGGGCCTTGTGAGGGGTCACAAAGCTGAGCATCCCCCCCCCGAGAACAATAGGGGCCTGGCCATTGTCTGGGAGGGGGTGGGAGCTCCCCGTTGTTTTTTGGGGGACGCGTGGGGGGCACCCTGGGTTGGGGAGGGGGGGGTGAGGTCACCTCTCCCCCCCAGCCCAGTCCCAGTGGGTCGCACCCCGTCCTTGTCCCCCCCCAACACACTCTGGGCCGCCCCGGGGGTGGGGGAAATCCCTGCGCCTCAAGGTGTCCCCGCGGGGGGGCTCCCCCAGCCCTGGCTGCTGCTCCCGCCCCACGCGTGACCCCCCACGCGTGACCCCCCAACGCTTCACCAAACATCCTCTGCGAGTCAGACGGGGGGGGGGGGCTCGGTCCACCCACTTCCCAGAGCCCATTCTCCCCACCGTGGGCCCCCCACGGGTGTCGTGGCCGCGCGGGAGGGCCCCTCCCTCCACACACCTGCCCCGGCCCCTCCCAGCGCCGCCGCTTCCTCCGCGCTCTGTGGAATATTCCCATTTATTCCTAGAATTTTCTTTAATTCCTTTCCCCTCCTCTCTTTGCAAAGCCCAACTTTCCCCAAACACAAATAAACAACCCCCCCCGCCCCGAAATAAATCCCCACACCAAACTGTGTTGAAACTTCAGGCTGTACCCCCGGAGGGGGCCGGTTGATGGGGAAAGCGGGGGGGGTTGCCAGCCGAACCGGTAATATATAGACTTTCTTTGGCCTTATCTCTTCTCCAGCAGCCCTGGGGATGCGAGGAAGGGGGGGGAAGCTGAGATTCCTTCCAGATAAGCTCCTTAGTGTTTGCAAAACTCGCATTCCATCTTTAACCGCGCCCCCCCCCCGGCCTTAACACACCCCCCCACGCAGCGAGCGCGATTTTCACCCCGTCGCGCCGTTCCTAGAGAGGTTCAAAATAGGCGAGAAGTGAAAAGGAGTTGAAAAGGAACGCAAACTTACAGGGAAGATGCTGCTCCGGCCGCCGCGCTCGCACTAAGCGCCTTGTCCCACTGTCCCAGCATTAAACAGCTCGAGCAGCTGCGATGGTGGACAGTTAAGATTATATATGATGTAAATATATTGTGGGTTTGTCAGCTCCCCCAAACCATAAAACTTAGTTTAATGACATCACGTGCTCCCTGAGAGCCATTCAGGGCTTTTGCTTAGGGCCATCCACATAAATAACCTTCAAAAGTTTTAAACTACTAAAATCGCATAGAAGCCATGAGTATTTCTGCTAATGTTCTCGGTGAAACTAAAAGAGCGTGGCATTTTTTGGAAAAAAACAAACAAACAAACAAAGTCCTGGATTGATATCTATAGCTATACCTATATCTATAAAAATGGAACTTTGGTTTGTTTGTTGTTTTTCTTTTGGGCCATTTTAAGTTCTCACGGGGTTGACACGGATGACGGGGCAAGGTAAGTCCTTTTCTATTTCCTTCTGGAGGCTTTGGGAAGGGATTTGAGCAGCCGAGAGGGGAAATCAAAAGGTGAATCTCTTCCAGACAGCACCAGCAACAACACCCACCAAACACCCACCAATCCCGAGGAAAACGCCCCAAAAAGAAGAGAGGGATGAGGGGTACAGAGAACCCCCCGACCCCCCCTCCCCGCGCCGATAATTAATCATAAGTAGCCGCACTCCGCTCCACAGGGTGGAAGTGTGCGAGTTGGGAGTGTAAAGTGGGGGGTTTTGGGGTGTTTTGGGGGGGTTTTGTGCTACTTTCGCAGACAAAACACGCGTGGTCTCGGAGCTGGTTTAACCCTTGCCAAGCCCGAGCTGCTTTGACAGCTTCCCGCTTCCAAAAAGCAGAGGGGGGAAAGGTGTTGTTAGAGTGCGAAATGTAATCAGAACAAACAATAATAACCCAGAGACGCCGCAATAATCCCGGTGAGAGGGAGGGGAAGACGTTGCTTAAGAGAAAATTGAACGGAATAACGAGCAATTACCAGCACACGCCAAGAGGGTTTTGTGCCTGAATAGATTCACACAGCATGGGGAGGAAAAGAAGTGGAATAAAGAGAGAAAAAGGCAAAAATCAAAGAGCAAAGAGATGATTGGAATCGCTCCAGAGCCCTCCTTGAGATCACCCCAGGGCCCAGAGTGGGGCAGCAAATCAATGTACGAGGCGAGCCTTGGCTTTGCAGTATTTCACTCCAAACCGACGGGGAAACGACAGGAAAAATAACTAAAAGCATTTAAAAAAAAGGAGGATTTTTTTATGCATTGACTGTTAAACGACGGTACAATTAAATATCTTTGCAGCTCTCCACTTGCCAAACAAGCAGAACCCACCATCCACGAATAACCGGCCATCAAATCAAATAATGCCGATGAAAAGCGCGGCCCTGGGCGCTGCCCCATTTGAGCCCGCTGTGCTAATTGTGCCCCCCCCCGGGCCGCCCGGAGCCGCTACCGCAAGAGAACTTTTGTTTTGCAGGTTCAGGAAATTGTTCTCTTGTTCCCCATGTGTAAAGGAAATCCTATAAAGTTTTATGGAGCTTATTGGGCTTCTCCCAGCATTTGTTTTCGCCTGTAAATAGCTGCGAAGACACAGGAGGAGCCACCCCCGCGTGTCTGGGAGATATAGGTTGAGCCCTATGCAAATAACGTATGGGCAAGCACCACACGTGGGTTGTTTTTTTTTTTTTGGGGGGGGGCAGCACCCACCCCACCCCCGTGGGTGGAAAGCACGTAGGGACCCTCCATAAAGCGTTTGCTTTTCTTCTTTTTCCCAGCCATATGGTTGGAGGGTATGGAGAAAGTCCATATGGACCCAAGTGTGAGCCTACGGGACGTATAGACACCCTATAGAAGGCGGGTTTCCCATCCAGGGGCAGGGTATTCCTTATCAGGCCCTTCCACCTTAGCAGAGACAGAAAACTATCTATATATATTTTTTAAAACCATATTTTTAAAGCCCCATATATATATCTATAGTCAAAAAGCCATGTATATACTTTAAAGCCATATCTCTATTTTAAAAGTCATATATTCATACTTAAAGCCATATATATATATTCAAAGTCCCATATATATATTTTAAGCCATATATATATATATATTCAAAGTCCCATATATATATTTTAAGCCATATATGTATACATATATATTTAAAGCCCAGCTTAAAAAGCCCCCCCTTCCCTGGGGGCTGCTCCCCTTTGGGGGAGTACAGCAGGGCCTGGACCCCCCCAGCTCCCCAGTAACCCCCCCATCCCATCCCAGTCACCTCCAGTCAAGCACTGGGATCTCCTTCCCTCATCCAGGTGCTGCAAGAGGCAGCGGCCGGGAGATTTTGGGTCAAAATCACGTTATTCCGAGTATATATTGGAGAGAGAAGAAGGGAGGAGAGAAAAACAGAGAGAAAAGGTGATTTTAATCCGTTGTTGCTATGAAAATTGCATCTCCCAGGCGAGGACACCAGCCTGGAATGAAAACCGGAGAGAAATACAAATAAAGAAAGTCGGAGCTGGGACAGGGAGCAGTTCAACACCTCAGGGTCCAACCAGCGCTTCACCACCAAATTAATACGTTCAAAAAGCACTTTCCCCCCCTTTTCCCCACAATCCGGGCGAGACATAAAGCAGCACGTCCCTTTGGGTGTGGGGACAAGGGCACTAAACCAAATCATCCCCCCACCCCTCCGCAAAGCTGCTTTTTTGGCTAAGAAATGAGGATATTTCTCCAAGACTTTGCCGAAGTGGCGGAGGAGCAGAAAGTGGCTCCGGGAGCGCAGAAATACCCGCCCGGCGCACCAACTTTTGCATCATTCACCGTTTATTCCATATGACAAAATAGAAGTTTCGCAGGCGAAACAGCAACTCATCAATATCCCGAGCGCATCACTTGGCGGGGTGGGGGGGATATAAAAGAAGTTACTGCGATGGACTGAATTTAGACAGAGAGGTACAAATTCCGCTTCGCCTTGGCTTTTTTTTTTGTTTAATATATATCTTAGCATTTAGCAAATCTACATTAATGACGCAACAAATAAATACACAATAATATTTAGTCCTATTTTTCCCTCCCCACACCCCCCCCCCATGCTGCACTTTCCTACCCGAAGGTTTTATAGGAGCCGCTCAAACCGGTGTCCCCCTCCCGTCCCTTTCCCTCCAGTCTATTAATTTCTTCTCTATGCAAATAATAACGAAATGATGCGGCCGAGTCCCAACGCAAACACGCAAACACACACCAGGGACCCCCCGCTTCTCTCCGGGGCTTCCAAATTGGATTTGAGGGCTTTCCAAGCCTTTTCCCGACTTGTGCCAGCGCATCTTTCCTGGGCACCCCCAGCGAAGCACATCAGCAATTTCCTTCTCCCATCAGGGCCAGGTTGGGACTTCACAAAACTTACACACTTTGGGGGCTTTTTTTCCCCTTTTATTTCGCTTCTTTTCCTTCTTCACCAGCGTTTTATTCGTGTGGGGATTTTTTTTTTGTCATTTTCCCATGAATATCGCGATTTTTAGCGCTGAGACGACGCGATCCAGCAACCCAGCGGATTATTTTTTCCAAGCCTTTTTGGCGTTGTGACTTAGTGATGTTTTCCCCTCTTTCTTCGTGATTCTTTTTCCCCCAAAGAGCGCACAGGTTAGGACACTTAATAACAACCTATAGAGCCATACACTGAATTTTTGCACGAAGCGAACAGCGGGGTGGTGCCTTTTTTGTTGTTGTTGCATACTAATAAGAGATCTCCTTTGTCTGAGGGGTTTGTGAGGGTACAGACCAGAGTCCATCCAGCAGCTCCCTCCCCATCCCAAAAATCCAACTTGCCTCAATGTAACTTCCACCAGAAGCGATGGAAAAGAATAATAATAATAATAATAACAATTAAAATTAAAAAGCAGGGGACCCCCCAATTCTCCTGCAATCCCACCTAAAGAGCCTCTTTGCTTTTCAACTTGGAATCTTTCTTCCACTTCATCCTGCGGTTCTGGAACCAGATTTTGATCTGTCTCTCGTTGAGGCAGAGGTTGTTGGCGATCTCAATGCGCCTCCGCCGGGTCAGGTATCTGTTAAAATGAAACTCTTTCTCTAGTTCCAGAGTTTGGTAGCGGGTGTAGCTGGTTCGGGAGCGTTTCCCATCCGTTTCTGAGGAGGAGGAGGGGGGGGAAATAACATTGTTTTAAAAGGGGGAAGACATTGCATGAAAGCCAAAGCAATTCTGGATGGATTGAATTGTTTTATTAGTATTTTTACTAATGTAAAACCCCATGACAAATCAGAACACACAGAAGTTTCCTGAGGCTCTGGGCACGCAGTAGCCTGAAATCTTCCATTCCCCAACACCTCCAGCCCCCCAAGTGCCCCCCTTTTCCTTTCTAAAGCCCAGATCAAACGCATGTAGATGAGCCAGAACTGAACCTGTTTCCTCTCGGACAATAAATAAGTGTACAAAGGAAGGAAACATCTTTTCTTGGGGCTCTCGTCTCTATTTTCCACCATGGGAAGGCGGAGGGGGAAAATCTTCCCACCTTCGCTTCTGGCGCCTCTTTTCTTTTGAAAGCTCACCCTCCAAGAACATGTGTATTTCAAGTTATTTTTAACCCCCCCTTCCCAAAAAAATGGAATATTGCCTTTTATACACGTTTTGTTTCTATGATCCAATTATGCTGTCATAAATTTGGGCGTATATAGCCTCTAAGCCTTTTAGTGGACAGTTTTACGAGCAATTGATGCCTTAGTCGTAAAATTTACGACCTCAGGTTTTTTATTATTTGCCCCGTATGGCCTATAAAAACCCAAGGCAAAAAAAAAAAATATAAAGGGGAAAAAGAAGAAATCAAGAAGTGAAAGTTTTTACCATGGCTCATGTGTAGTTTGGTCATCCAGGGGTAAATTTGTGGAGGTTGTTGCTGCTGCAGTTGTGGTTCTCCTTGTTGTGCTGTTTGCACGGGTTCAGCTTTGATTTCACCCGAGCTCTTAGATCTCTCCTCCAACGGCGGCTTAACGCTCTTCTGCCTGTAAATCCCGGGATTTAGGGCTCCTTGCTCTAAAGGATGCCCTGAAGAACCCATGACCGTGCAGGGAGGTCGCTGGGGGTTCGCTGGGGGGGTCGCAGCCATGTCCAAGCCGTTGAGGGAGTTGGTGGCCCCGGAGGAGGAGGAGGAGGAGGAGGGGAGGGTGATGCTCAGATCCAAACCAGCGTAGCGGTACCTGGGGGGTGCTGGAACCTCGGGCACACTTCCATAATTTCCATAACTTTGCATGGCATAGGCAGGAACGGGGGGATTTTGCTTATAAAAGGAATTGGCGACGTAAGAACTCATGGCGGAGGAGGGGAGGAAAAAGAAAGGGGGGGGGGGAAAGAAATTTGGGGAGGGGGATTTATTTCCTTTTATTTCTTTTTTTTTTGTTTCCTTATTTCTTCTTTCTTTTCCCTATTATTTCTTCCTTTTTTTTTTTTTCTTCCTTCTTTCCCCCCCTCTTTTTTCTTTTTTCTATTTATTTTCCCCCCAACCTCTTTGATTAGGGTGATTTGTGGCCCTTTGAAGTTCAGGGGTGGGGTGTGCGTGTAGGGGGGGGGGGCGCGTTTTGTTCCTCCTAAAGTGCAGAATTTATAGGTAGGGGGGATTCTTCTGTCTTCTTCTTTTCATTTCCCCCCCACCCCTATACGCTCTGCCCAAATATGGGATATTTAAGTGGCATCACGTGAAGGCGCCGGCCACTCATCAATTTGCCTTGATGACCCCGGGGCGGGTAATTGATGGGCGCCCGCGGAAGGCGCCGGGGGTGCGCGGGGGGTGCGCGGGCGGAGCGCTGGCGGAGCGCTCCGCGGGACGGCGAGGCGGCAGCGGCACCTAGTGCTGCTCCGCGGCAGCGCAACCGCCGCTCCGCACCCCCAACCCAACCCCGCTCCGCCCCCGCGGAGGAAAAAGGGCGCAGAGAGCGCATTTTTTTTTAATAATTTTTAAATCCTTGCGCGCATTTTTTTTTGACGCGCTTCACGCCCCCCAAAATCACAGTTCGGCCAGTAGATTAAAATAAAAGTGATTTTAAATTTTTTTAATCTATTTTTTTTAATTCTCTTTTCACTGAAGGCGAAACTCGCAGCAGCATCCGCATCACTTTGAATTCCTTTTTTAAATACATCTTTTAAGCGCACGCAGATTTGATTTGGGTGGACGGAAACGCATTCCCCGCGTTGTTTGCCGAGGTTTGGAGCGCGGAGGCGGTCGGGGAAGCTCCTGAGCCCTCTGCAGAGGCAGCTCCTCCAATGCGCCAAAGTTTACATTCCTGTTACCTTTCCCCCCCTTTTTTTTGGCTCAATTTATTGCTGCCAGGAGCCTGGATCTTCCTCGTCTGCTGGAGAAACCAGCCCCTCTCTTCAAAGGGCGCGGGCGAAGGGGAAATAAAGACCTTCAGATCTGAATTTCCAGCCTTTCCTTGTCCTCCGGAGTAGGGGGGGGCGCCCCCTTTTTCCCCCCCAGCCCCATTTCGGGCTTTGCTTTCCTGAGCGCTTCTTCTCCTTCTTCTTGCTTTATTTTTTGATATATATATATATTAACTCCGTCTCCATTCAGCAGCCTGAGAAACGCCTTGAGTGCGCTGGGTGCTCCATGTCGCTTTCCTTCTCCCTATAGGCGCCGAATTATCTGTGTGTGGTTGCGGATTTACGTTTATATTTATGTTTGGGGCTGGGTTTTCCTTTGTTTTTTGGCAATCCCAAGCGGTTTACACCCAGGGAGCCTCCCGCTCCCTGGCCAGGTCGTTACCCTCTTGCAAAACGCCTTTGGCTCCTGATGCTGTTTCCTTGTTTCCTTTCGCTTTATTTTTTAAACTCTAGCTTATTTTTGGGGGGGGTTTCCTGCGCCTTGCAATAAAAAATCGCCTGCACATTGCACATTCCAGGCTGCAGACGAGCAAAGGGTGGACTGGAAAATAACCCTCCCCAGGCTCTTTTGGTTATTTTTTTGGTTTGGGTTATTTTTCTGGTTATCCAAACCAAATCCTGATTGTTTCATTTAAAAATATATATAACTCGGAGGGGACTAAGCTGCTTCTCATCCCTGGTTAAGTGCGACCTGCAGTGAATATTAGAGCAAAGAGGCGAGAGAAATGCAGCTCCTTTTATCCAGCCTTTGCAATGGGGTCTCCAAGCCCGCGATCGGCAGCAGCGTTTGTTTCGCAGCGTTACATCCACCATTTCCGTCCTCCTAAGGATGAGTTTGAGGAGAAAAGCGGCTCCCCCCACCCCGGAAAGCTTTATTGGGTCGCAATAAGCCGGGGGAGGGCTGGGGGGGGTTGGTCCTTCCGCAGAGCTGGGGGGTTCTCAGCTGTGGAGAGCTCAAATTAAATCAAAATGATAATAAAACCAGCGGAACCTTTGACCTGGTGTTTGACTGAGGAGGGTGCAATAAGAAATATATACTGTTTTGAACTTTGGAAATGCATTTTTAATCATGAAGCGAGAGGTATGGCATAGATTCCTGATGCCACCGAACAATACAGTAACAAGACTAATTCAAGGAGACAAAGCAAAATGTAATTATTTCCCCCCCCTCCCTATTTTTTGGGATACTCTTGAATGGGAGAGGTACGAAGGAGGGAGAGAAAGGAGAGAGGGAGCTGATTCTCAGGAACAACACACAAGATAAGTGAACTTTCTAACAGGCTGTTACCAACACGAAACGTTTCGACTGAAGCTCAGAGGCCATTCTATAAACTTTAAAAATAATATTCAGTTTTTATTAAATACTCAACATAGTCCTCTGGACCTTTATACATGAGAGGGTGTAACACAAGGTTGGGTTATTTTTTTTTAGGGTTTTTTCTTTTCCTTTTCTACCGCTATAGAACTCCATTCACTTGATACTGTGGAACATTACAGTGCTAAACATAAATATAAATACAGGTACCACAAACACAGTTAAAAATATTCACACAGAAACTGTCACAGTTTGTCGTATGCAGTGATGAGCCCAGGTAGCTGCTTAAATACAAGGAGGATGCTCTTGGAAATGCGATATTTAGGAGCTTTCTCAGGGAAGAAAATCAGTTTTGCACCGGGGGGGGAAGAGCTGCTCTGGCTGGGGGGGGGAAGAGGCGTCTGGGCAGAGCCCAACCCGGCACAGGGGAGGGTGGGTGCCCAATTTTTTTGGGGGGGGAGGGGGGAGGCGGAGGGATAAGGAGGAAGGAGGGGAGTGTGCGGCTTGGAACAGTCTTATCCCGAGTTAGATAAATAGGCGATGGATGCGTGTGCGGCGGGGTGGGGGGGGTCACTGGGTAGAGCACAGGGGGGGGGGGGGGCTGTGTAGCGGTGCCCACATTTCCACTTAAACCTTATTATTTTGACCCCCCTCCAATTTATTTTTTAATTATTATTATTTTTAATTATTATTTTTTTAATTATTATGATTTTTTAACGTAGCCAAACATTGTGCCGGTGATAAATACGGGTCGGGGAGGGGGGTCTGGGAGGAAGGGGGGGCGGTTTGCCGCCGAGCTGTCACTTTTTCACTCCTTCTGCTTCTCCTCCTCTGTCTCTTCTCTCTTCTCCTCCTTGGCCAAGCTGTCGGCGGCGGCGGCGGCCGTTCCCCCCCCCGCTCCGGAAAGGGTCGAACTCAAATTACTCTCTTTTTTCCATTTCATCCTTCGGTTTTGGAACCAGATTTTGATCTGCCGCTCCGTCAGGCACAGAGCGTTGGCGATCTCGATCCGCCTCCGCCGGGTCAGGTACCGGTTGAAGTGAAATTCTTTCTCCAGCTCCAAGGTTTGATAACGGGAATAAATCTGACGCCCCCGCCGGCGATCGGCCCCGTAGCCCACTCCTAAGGATGCCGAGAAAACACAGACTAAAAATCGTCAGCCCGCTAAGAACGCGGAAAATGAAGGGGTTGCGGGGTGAGGGGGGGGTGCAGCAACACCCCGCACCCGCGCAACCCCCTCCGCCCCCGCGCAACCCCGCGCTCCTCCTCCCCCACCCTCCACCCCCGGCCTCCTGCCCCCTCCCCACCCCATGCAAAAATACATTAAATAAAATAACTCTATTTTATATATATATAGATTTTTTTTTAATTAAATGAACCTTGGGCGCGCAGCGTTTTCTCCCGGGTCATTTTCTCCCGGGATGCTGCTCCCCGCCCCCCACCTCCCACCACCCCCCCCCCTTTGCTTTTTCCCACATTATTTCTGCCAATTGGAGGATTTGGGGGAGCCGGGGAGGGGGGGGGAAGTGGGAGCTTCCCCCAAGCCCTCTCGGTGCGGGGAACCCGCCACCGCAGCACTTCCCCGCACCCGTCATTAAAACTTGTTTTTACCCCGGTAATATTTTGTGCTTAACTCCCGAGCAGAGCTCGCTGCACTTTATTATCGATATTTTACACTCTCGAAGTCTTTTAATTAGAAAGAGCATAACAAGCCATATTTGCTTGCAACAACTTAACAAATAAAAGGCCTGTAGCTGCAACTGTGAAGGAGCTATATTATTGTTTTTATGGGGCCATAAAAAGTCGCTCAGCCTGTTCTGCTAGGGAGAAGGTCGTAAAGATGGTTCAGTTTATTTAATTTATATCTCCGAGCTGTAAAACTTACCACTGTGGGAGTTCATACGCTGCATCCATGGGTATATTTGAATGCTAGTTTTTTGTTCTTGCGAAGTGTTCCTGTTTTGGTCACTGGTAAAATCCTGTGCGATTGATGTCTGTGTATTATGTCCCATAGAATTTTGCCTGCAGCTAGAAAGCATGTCTTTTTCTTGGTAAAAAGCATTAGATCCATAGTCATAAGGTCCTCGGCTGGAGCTAAACACAACATTATCTTGCGGTGAATAAAAAGGAGAAGAATAAATCCGGTTTTGAGCAACGGCTGCTCCATAAGTAGAAAAATGCCTGACAGGGTCATAGGCAGTTGAATTGAGGGCTACGTTGGGAAGCACCTCTTGGCCACTGGTGAGATGGCAGGATAAAGATGGGTTTGTAAAATAGGAATTCATATCCTCCTCTATACCTGGCTGTGTGATTTCTTTAATATTTATTTCTGTCTCCAGTTTGTAGTCTGAACTAGATTGTTATAGGGAAGGCTCTGCTCCAGGACAGACAAAATGACAAAGTCAGCTGACCCGGGGGGAGCCAATGGGGAGGCGGGTGTCAAAAAGGGAAAAAATTGCTTTTGCTTCTGTTGATTCCCTAGTTGAAACTAAGTGGGCATGGAAAGTAAGTCTTGCACCCCCGAACCCCCCCCCAGCACCCCCGGGGTGCGCTGGGTGCGCTGGGAGCGCTGCCGGAGCCGGGACTGGGGGGGCCGGGGGGGGTCCTGCGTGGGGAGGCAGCTGCGCCGGGAGGGGGTGGCACCAATTTCTTAAGCCAGGCTTAACTTTTCCTTCCCCCCCCAAGCCCCCCCTTTTGCTGCTAATGAGCTTTGGAAGCACCGTCTGTGTGTCTGTGCGTTATGTTGCTTGTGTTTTGTTTTGTATGTGCGTGTGGATGATTTTTTTTGAGAACTGTTTGCTTAATATCTTGTAATAAAATAGCCCAGAATTCACAGTAATAAATCTCAGATGTCCACAGAATATTAAGCCATAAATTACCCTCTTTTTTTTTTTTCCACCCCCCCCCCCCCGCCCCTTTCCTTCTTGTTCTCATGTAGCATTGGTCAATATTATGGAATCAAATGGTTGTGTTCCTGATGAGAAAATATTACATAAAGAGAGAGGGGGGGAAAAAATGGCGACTTCTGAATTGCTAAACGTGTTTCAGAGCCTTCCCAAATTATGTCCTGGGGAGGAAAGAAGGGGAAAAAGAGACACCCAGAAAGCAACACCCAACATTGCAAACTCACGTTAGGCTGGAAGTTGGATTTCTCCTCTAGTTTGACGTTTCTCCCCTCCAAGGTTTCCCGTTTTCAGTGCTAGGGGATATTTACATTTGCAACAACAACAGAAAGGGGAAAGAAATAGGGAAGAAAACTAAAACCCAAGAGGATTTGGAGTTGGAATGGGGCGTCTGGGCTGGAGACGCAACCTCGTGTTGGTGTTTGCAGCAATTTAGAGTTGCAGATATTTACAGCTGATTGGGAAACTTCTCCTGCAAATATTTAGTTAGATGAAAAGAGGGATTATATCCTATCTTCTCTGGGTAGATTGCACCTAGAACTAATTGAAATGAAGGCAGCTAATCTCATTTTAATTTCAATCTAGAGCCATAAATTGCCCCTGAAATGTAAAACATACCTGCTGATCTGTAAATATTGCGAGGTGTCTTTATCATCCTGCTGGCTCGCTGTTTAAAATCCAATGCTGGCAGGGAACCCCCGGCCTCCTCTGCCTGGGTGTGTTGTGTTGAGTGGGGTTGTTTGCAAACCCCTCCATCGTGTCCACGTTTGGATTCGAATCGTGAGGGTGTGGGGTGCTGGGGAGAGGAAGCTTTGTGGGTGCACCCTCCAAAACTGAGACCATTTGTTTGTCTTGCCCTCAATCAATAGACTTAATTCCTTTTTTTTTTTTTTTTTTTAAAGCGATGTATCCCTAAAAGATTTTAGCTGACAAAGAAGGCTTGGGGGGGTGTATATTTTTTCCCCAGCTATAACAGGAACCCGGATGCCAACGGATTTTATGCTCTTTTTCCTCTGTGTAACAAAGCAAAGTAATCAATGGTAGCAATAAAACCATAAACGAGACTACAACTGACAAAAAAAAAAGCAGCAGCTCGTGTATTCATCTTCTATAACGTTAAAGCTTCCCCTGAGTGTCACTAGGGGGGAAAATCAAGTTTCGAACCAAAAAGGAGGGTCCTGGGAGGGTGCACCATGTTCTTTAGCTGCTGGACCCTGGGGGGAGCGCACCTAAGGCTGCCCAACTGGGTACAGCACCCAGCCCCATGGTCATGGGGAGCATTTCCAGGCGTGTGTCCCCCCCCTCCAAAAGAAAAAGCCAACTTCAGGTTGCTTTCGTTTCCCTTTTTTTCTCCCCATGGGGATTTCTGGAATGACAGAAAACAAAAAACAAAAAAGGGCGAAAATCAAGGAATTGGGCAAGAAATGTGATTGTTTGGGGTATTTTGATTTTTTGATGGGGTTTTTTTCCCCGCCTTCTGCTGAGTTGTTAAACACAAAGTCAGAGGCACTTTGGGCAGATGTGGGGAGCCAGGGGTATGTTGCAAATATTAGTTGTAAATATGATTTATTAAACATGGGCACGACTCCCCCAAAGCCAGGGCTGGGTGACTTTGGAACCCGCCGCTGCTCCCATACCCCAAATTATTGGGCAAGTCCCCCAAATGGACTTGGAGGGACGAGGAGACTTTGCAGCGCTGCAGAAATTAAGGGGCCGGACCTTGGCTGGGGCAGATTGACGTGGGGACTGGCACCTATGGAGGGGGATTTATAGAATCACATAGAACACTTGGGGTGCTTATACCCACAGCACCCTCGTCAAAGTTTGGGGGAGTTTGTGGAAAACCCCCTTGTAGGCTTTTATGTTTTCCTTTGAATTTATTGTTGTTCTTTTGCTTCCCCCTTCCATTTTATTTTATTTATTTTATTTTATATTATATTATTTATTTTGTTTTATTTTATTTTTTTATTATTTTATTTATTTTATATTATTTATTTTATATTATTTTATTTTCTTTATTTTATTTTATATTCTATTCTATTGTATTATTTTTGTATAGGTGCTCGAGGGCTGTTGTAGCAGAGACCTGTGTGATAACCGTGTGACTAGGAGTCGAGAAAGTTAAGTGTTTTATTACTTCTCTAAACAGAGGGCAAGTCTTAAAAGTCTGCTCGATTTATAGTGAACAGAAACCAGCTGCCGTAAAGAAACTCAAAATAGAATCCTCGCCCTGCACTGAAAATCAGGATTCTGGGGAGAAAAGGGAGAGAAAGAGGAGGGAGTGAAAAAAAAATACAGCACAACCACCCCCAAAACTGCACCATTCAAATATGTTTTCCTCATTGCGATTCCTCACGGTTTGAATGCACTGATTCTATATATATACATATATATATAATGATTATTGTTATTTTTTTGTCGTCTCATTGATATTTTCTAACAGTTTGGGGCTGACTCGAAAGTATTTCACCAAGCTATGCCACTACCCAAAAGGTATTTATTTCCCCCCCCCACCAAACACGGAGAGGGAATATGTGGGGCGCTTTCTGGTTAAATTGGTCTGCAAACAATTATGTAAACTCATCAGCAGAAGCAAGAACAGATGTTTTATTAAAAGTGCTACACAGCAGTAGAAATATGGACAAGTCTTCGAGTAGCTCTTTAATACGAGTTGCTCTTTGTTCCCAGGAAAGAAAAGCGCCCATAGAAATCTGAAATAACACCCACCACTCATAAGCCATATTTACCACCCCCCCTCCCCTTTATTTTTTCATCTCCCCCCACTGATGCTCACACAGAGAGGGGAAAAATATATATATATATATATAGGAAGAAAAAAATACGAGTCGGGAGATTTCCTCCCCCCCCCTCCCAGCTTTAATTAGCAAATTGATGAACTGATTTAGGGAAAGGAAAAAAAAGAGGCTTAAAAAAAAAATACATGCAATCCCAACACATGTGTTTTCTATCCCCCAGTAATTACTGAAAGGAAACGAATCCAAATCGGTGTCCCCCCCCCGGCCGCCCGCCCCTCCCCGCCTGCAGATCCCGCTACTGGCAGCGCTGCTGCCCGGCCCTGCGGCCGCTCGGGCTCTTTGGGGGGGTTCGGGGGGGTTTTACTGTTTCTTTCCCAGCCACGTTGTGTATTTGGGGCTGATTCCCGCGTGGGGCAAAAGATGGGGGTGCCCCCCCCCCCGCCTCGCCCACGCGTGTTGCGTTGGGAGGTGCCCACCCCCCGCCACTCCGTGCCCCCCGCAGCCACTTGGACATTCCAATTATTCGAGCAGGGCGAGGGGGGGTTTACTGTAAACTGCTGCCAAAATGGCTCTATGGGGATGCTCTAAAGGGGGGGGGACACCCTTAATCTCATCACCCCCCCCAAAATAAACCCCACACCTGCGTGTTTAAGGCCCATGGACCCCCCGGCTATGGGGCCATGAGCCTGCGCGCCCACATCGGATCAAACCCTCGAAGCTTTTAGAGGTAAATACAAGTGATGCCATTAAAAGGCTTTTTATTTAAACTGATTTCACCTTGTATCTGGGATCTCTGCCTCCCCCCACCCCCCCCCCCCCGCTTCGCTTTCTTTTTTAACTTGACATTTATGGCACACGTGAGTCCTAATTATTTATTTGGGTCTTTCGCTGGGAATTTATTCCTGCTCTTTACAACGGGGGTTATTCCTAGTCAAATATTGCTTTTTGCTGTAAATAACGCTGGGGGGGGGGCGGGAAATAATGGTCAAAAATAAGGAGAACACCCTCCTAAATAAAAGGGGGGGCAACGGGATAACAAGCAACCAAGTCTCGGAGGTTTATATGGGGGTTTATTTCTCTCTCCCCCAGCCTGAAGTGCTTCGCATTGTTTTGGAGCCGTCTCTGCTCTCTGTAATTACAACCTCAGAGCCAGAGTCTGAGCAGCTCTTAATTAAATAAACCAAGGAGATGAAATCTCCTTTTTTTCCACCGAATACTTTTATTCGGAGCTTCAAGTTTTATCCCTCCGCGTTGGGGAGGGGGCGGCCTATTTGGGAGGCTTATTTCTTAATTAAAAGGCACTTTCTGCACCAAGATGCACGAAGCCATTAGTAGCGAAAATACCCATTTCCCCCCATATCTTCCCGAGCAAAAAAACACACCCAGCGGCATTTCAGTTATTTTTCCTTAATACAAACCTTCCCAAACCCCCTTTTTCCCCCCCCGCCTAGGTGAATAAAGATTATTTACCACCCCGTAGAGTTACCCAGACGAGTCATTTCTTTGCTTTTTCCTATGGCTTTTTTTTTTTTTGTTGCTTTCAGCGCGATGGAGGGAAATGGGTTTAAACGTGTTCGCGTTATTTTATTCGCTGAGTTGCTTTGGGAAAGTGGAGCAAAAGTTCAGGGCAACTCCAAGTTGCAGCGCGATTAAAAATACAGAGAAGAAGAATCATCATAATGGAGGGGAAAAGGGGGGAAATAAGGGTTTTCTCGCTTGTAAAACGACTCAATCGCTGCACAGATTTGCAGGGGTTGGAGGGTGAAAAACAAGAGGGAATTCTGGCAATTGTCAAAACACATGTCTGCTGAGCAGGAAGCTGGAGGTGTGCGGGGAAGAGAAATTAATCCGCTCCTACTCCTCAAATTCATCCCTCTTCTTTCTGCCGAGCTTGAAAGCGCTTTGGAGCCTTTATCCAGATTTTTCCCCGCGACGGGAAGAGGTTTTAATTCTCAAATAGATATATTTTTATGTATATATATATAAGGGGGGTGATTGATTTCATTTATTTCTCTCCTTCCCCAGATTTATTGGCGAATCTCAGCCCAACAAAAGGAGGCAGCACCGAAAATCTCCCCGCGGAAACGGGACTTCGCTGGCTCTTAAATGACCGAGTAACCGCGTTGAGGGAAGAAAAAGGAGCCAAAAACAAAAGTTAGCGGAGAAAATAGAAGCGAAGGGGGAACCTCCCCTGTTAAACCGCCGCAATTAAATGGGATTTGCTGATTAAACGCCCCGCTGAATCAATCTCAGCGCTGGGAAAGGGACCCCCACCCCCCTTTTTTTCTTGGGGGGGTGTGGGGGGGGAAATCCTCATATTTGAAGGGGTGTAAAGCGCTTTGTTTATAGGGAGGGGTCTGCGGGATATTCCTGGTGCTTCCTTTGCTAAAAGTGGGCTTAATGGTGCTTTGGGGTTTTATTTAAGCTCGGTTTAAATTCAGTTGGATCCAGGAAAATACCTTTTGGCCCCCAAACCTGCCCAGGTGACAGGTAGCAACTTTTTCCCAGGGAAAAAAAGATACATATATATATATATATGGATATATATATGGAGATACATATGGATATATATGGAGATATATATATATCCCCCTTTCAGCTTTTAATTCGTGCTTTTCTCCAATTTGGGGTCTCTTTTCATGACAGAGCGGGAATATTCCCTAAAACCCCCCCAAAATGAACCAAAACCGACAATGGCGCTCATGACGTCACACCCGTCGCGGCCAAGAGTTTGTGGCGTAAAATGAGGGGGAAAAAGCGACTTTTTGCTGCATCCGCGTGTGTTTCTATACGTGTGTCTATATGTCTATATATATATGGAGAGATGCAATTATTTCTGCGGGGTGTGGAGATTAAAAATAAGGAGGGAGGGGGTGTTATTACGTTCTGCAAGGGTAACTCAGGAGTGAAGAATTGTTGTCATTAACTATAGGCACTTTTATCCTTTATTCTTCGCAGATCCGAAGGCAGAAATTTAATCATAGGTGACTCGGAATAAAAATAATTCAGGAAACAATAATAGTTGCCTTAATGATGATTTTTTTTTAAAGGGGCGATCACTTAGGCAGAATTAAACTATATATTTGGAGACAATCTCTTGAGCACTTTGGTGAATTTATACATTGACATCGTCTTTAATCGAGCAACAATTTAATATTTCAGGATTTGCTTAAATACACTCATATTTTCAGGGGGAAAACACCGTTCCCGAGCTGACATGCCGCATCTATTTTTATGAGTTCGCGGACGCTGGGATGATTTAAACCCGCGTAACACGGAACGAAGGGAATAAAGAGGAAAAATAGGACAAAAAAATGGGGAGAAAAGGGTAAAAACCCGCCTTGAATGAGCAGAAAGTGCGAGTGAGGAGCCTCAAATGGCTGCGGGAAACTTGGGGAAGTTTATGGGTGGGGAGGGGGCCGCATCAATGTTAAAGAGACTAAAACAGCTTTGTAAAGTGATTGGGTTTTAATATGTCTATTTTTCAGGCGGGAGAAGCTTATTCGGACGTTGCGCTCTTTCCCAACCGAGGCGGGGGTGTCTAATTTTACACACACACCCCCCCCATTACACACCCAGACAAGGGGGGGGGGAAATAAGCCACCAAATAGCAAAACCTTGCGGGTTTCTGTCACTTGGTGGCAGTATACAAAACAAGTAAACAACAACGGGCGGGAATGGAAACGCTCCAACCTGGGGGGGGTGAGGGGGGAAACCGCACAGGGGGGGCCCACCTGTGGGACAAACGCTGCACCCCCGCATCCCTTGGCGTGGTGCGGGATTTGTTTTTTTTGGGGGGGGTTTCTAAGTGTTTTGGGTGTTTTTTTCGCTTTGCTTCCAGTCTCCTATCCCCCCCCCCTTTTTATTTCCCCCCCTCCCCGCCTCCCATTGAAACGCGGGGTCTTTAGTCTGGGGACAAAGAGTTTTACAGCCAAGGTGTGTCCCGGGTGACAAAGCGGCCCGAGCGGCCTGTCCCCTGCAGACTGTGTCCAGACACCCGCAATTGCGGGGACTTCGGCCTTTTATTGTGTTTGTGTCTGGGGGAAAAAGAGGATGGGGGGGGGGAGACGGGGCCGCTTTTCTCCTTCCTCCTCCCCAGCATCTTGCTCATCCCCAGCATCTTCCTCCTCCCCAGCATTTTCCTCATCCCCACCACTTTTATATCTTTAATTTAATTGTATTTCTTTTTTATCCCTGACCTTAAAGCACTGAAAATTGTATTAATTTTATTTTCCCCCTTTCCTCTTTTTTTGGGGGGGAGAAAAGAGCGAACTGCAGGGATTAACCCCCCCGCCATCAATAGTAATAAGATCTCCAACTATCCCCTCCAACAATAAAATCCTTGATCCCTCAATGTTCCGCATCATCTTGTCCCAAAGTGTATTTCGCCCCTCTATGACTAATTATTTGATCTTCTCCTCCACACGCCGAGCGCCGCAAATTTATCTCTCGGGATAAAAAATAGAGACAGAAAATAACCACCAACAAACCACAATAACCAACCCAAACAAATCCCACAAAGCTCCGGGTAGAAATACAACCCCCCCCCTACATAAAAATAATCACATTTATTGGGGAAATAACCACAAAGATACCGATCCCCATCGCAAATCGATGTGAGCATCACCACGCTCACGGCTCGCACATAACGCCTGTATATATATATATATATATATACACATATATATATTATTTCTGGTGGGTTTGGTTAATTCGTTCCCCAACCCGAAATTCCTTCACACGCCCGAGTTTGGAAATCGCGTCTTTCTAATAATTTCTTTGTAGTTCCAGGATTATTTTCTCCCCAGGTTCTTACAACACGGCGGATTCCACACAATAAACCCACCCACGCCTTCTTGCTCTGTATTTATATATATTTGATCGCAACACGCGGTTTTAGACGCCGCGATAAACGCCCACGCGCGGGGAAGATCGTATCAAATTAGAGCCGGGTATAAATGCGCTCAGCGTGTTCCCATCTAATACAAATCCCTCCTGTTTGCACAAACCCTGTTTACGTCCCGGACTCAACACCTCGGAATAAAACGCCCCTTTAAATAAATTCAGCAGCATTTGGGCCGCCTTTTAATATTTCCTATAGAATCCTGATTTGATTTGATTGTATTTTCCTCCACCGATTACATCTGTCGAAGAAAACCTATTATTTCCTGCAAGTCCATGCCAATAACACGTGGCGATTTTCTTATAATGTTGCAGCTACAAGCAGCAATTTATTTCCTCTGCTTTAGGCTGAGATTTAGGGAAAAAAACCAAGCTCGCAGAATATAAATCATTCCGTTATTCCAGCTCTACATCCTAAAATTGTTCCTCAGCAAAGCGAGCGGCTGAAGGATGACAATACGTCAAGGGAAAGGAGAAAATCAATACATTTCCAAGTTGTTTTGGGGGTTTCCAGGCCTGGCAGGAGGTTTAATGCGGGGAGCGGGGAGCGGGGAGGGGGAGCAGACGGATTTCAGGCTGAAAACAATAAAAGATCCCATTTCTGTAATCATGTGGTTCCAATAAACACTCATTGTTTGCTCATAAAATGTCTTTACGACCAGGCGCGGTCCGGGCTGAGCCTCCACACAACGGGCTTTTCCCAGCGAACAAAACCAAGGCAAAGCCGGCTCTTTCCCCCTTTTGCTTTATATCTCCCCGAACCTTCTATTTGATTCCACGCTCGGCAAATGAAACATCAATGGAAAGCCGCGTGTTGTCTCAAAGGCAACGCGCTGCAAACTTGGGGTTCAAAGCGCTTTTGCAAGGGAAAGGGGGAACCGCAGCGCTCGGTTTTGTTCGGCCGATAATTTCCAGCCCCAAAGGCAGGAGCGCGGCTTTACCAGATTTCTCGAAAGAAAAGCGAAGCCAACTTGGGAAACTTGGCCTTTTGCTTTTTTCCTTCTTTTTTTTTTTTTTTTTTTTTGTTCTTAATTAAATGTAACACGCCGCCACCAGAAACCGGCGCAGAAGTTCACAAACCGCGCTCGCTAATTAACCTCTGCCAACACGCGCTGAGAATTAACACAGAGGAGGCCATTTTTATTAAGAAACAACAGAAAACAACATTTCTCTTTCTGTTTTAAAGCACGAAAGGAGAAAACGAGGCGCCCCTCTGGCCTCCAGACCCCCCCCCTTTCCTCCCCAAAATCCCCCTTCCCGCAAAGGCCCAACCAGCTACACACTCCCCCCCCCCCCCAAAAATCGCTTATAATACACCAGAAAATCGCCATCTCCTCCGCCACCCTTCCCCCACAGGGTTTATTTTATGTCCGCCCCTATATATGTATATACATCCAGCCCTATACGTGCACAGGCTGGCATGACCAGCAGCAAATCTCTGCTCACGCACACGCTCCTTATTATTATTCTTATTTAAAACACAGAGGATTTATCAAGGGTGGGGGGAAAGAAATACAACCTCGGGAGGAAATGAAGTCACTGCATTTTATATATGTGTGTATATATATATATCTTTACGCGGCAGCGGTATACACAGGGAGATAGATAAGATTAGATGATGGATGGGTAGGTGGGGAGGTAGGTGGATGGATAGGTAGAGGGGGAGGTTAGGAGGGGAAGGGTCACGCTTTAAATCTCACCCGTTAAACCGGAATTAAAGTTGCTGGAGGAAAGGAGGAAAAAAAAAGCAGAAAATAATAAAGAATAAGGGAAAGGGGAGGGACTTTTGCACGCAGATAAAACAGAAAAGCCAACAGCGTGTTAACCACTTCGCAGGAGAAACCAGAGCGCTTCTAAAAGTCATTATTGTGATTATTTGTGACGTGCCGGAGCTTGTTTCCATCGCTCCTTTGCAAGGGGGAGTTCAATAAAATTCCCTAAAATTCAACAGAATTCAATAAAATTCAATAAACCCCCCCTTTCCGGCGAACTTTACACCCACCCGGTTGCCAAGAAGCGGACGCTCTTGGGATGCAAAGAGTTGATTGTTAATCAGCTCGCTCTTAATATTAATTATCGGCGCGGGGAAGAGGCGCGGAGCCCCGCGGAAGAAGCGCAGGCCGCGGAGTGTGTGGGGGGGGAGGGTGGCGAGCTGGGGGGGGGGGTGGTGGTGGTTAAGGGGGGGGCAATGGGCGTGCAAGGCCTCGCGCACACAATTAGCAGCGCAGCTCATTAACTCCAGCACTACCAGCCGCCTCGGACGCCCCACCCGGGTTGCGCCGGGCCGGCCCCTCCGCGCATGCGCTTCCCCCCCCTTTTATTTCTTAATGTTTTAAAGGAAAACTTCGGAGGATTAATTCTTCCATCTCTATTTTTGCATTTACCCCCCACACCCCCTTCCCCTTCTGCTCCTATTACCCCCCACCCCACACCCTCCCCTTCCCCATCCCCCGGCGCCCCCCAACCTGCCTCCCGCACCCCGAATATGACATCAGCAATAGCAAATCCTATTTTCTTTCCCCCCCCACAACCCCCCTCCCCCCGAATTAACTGCATTTCTGCCGCCCCGCAGCAGCTTTTCCTTCATATCCAAGCTACACCCCTCGCTCACACAACGATGCATCATTATCCTCAACACCCGGGCTATGGATCATTAGTTACACATTTTAACCAATAAGGGAACACTTACCAGAGGCTCCTGTCTCCCCCTCTCCCTCTCTCTCACTCTCTCTTTTTTTTCTCTGTCTCTCCCTCTTTCTGATCCACTGACGCTGCAGCTCAGCTCCAAAATCATTAAAAAAAAAAAAAGACCAAAACAACCAAAAAAAAAACAGGCGTCAAAAGCAAAATAGTTCTTCTCTGGTTGGGGAAGAGATGGGGGAAGCTCGGAGGAGGAATCTGTGTCTCTCTCTGGGGTTGTTGGGGGTTTTTTTGGGTGGTTTTTGGGGGTTTTTTTGGCTTTAAAAAAATAAAGGTATTTACAACTGCTTGTGCCCCTCAGCGTCGCATCCTGCAAAGGAAACGCGGCGCGTTTTGCCCCTAGGGGTGGGGAATAGGAGGCGGCAACCAGACGCAGCAGTAAACTCATTAATGCCAAAATGCCCAAAGCAACCGAGAATTCCAACCCCAAGGAGACGAGGGGAGGGGGGGAAAACAAAAAAAAAGCGAGATTTTTTTTAAATGAAAAAAAAAATTAATAATCATCATCACGCTAATAATTAAGGGGGGGAAAAATACCATCCTACCCCTGGCACTGCTTGGACTGTTAAAGGCAAGACTACTGCGAAAGAGTCATAAGAGAAACCACAATAAAAAGTTCACGTTCATGGATGGAGTCCACATGACTTCCTGTGGCCAATCCAACTTGTGATTCAGTCGTAAACTTTTATTGCTCAGCTGTAAATTTTCTGCAAACAACCAGGAATGCGTTGCATTTTTTTGTGACGAGTGCAAATGCTCTCGTCTGTCGCCATGTTTATACAATTCTGCTTTAATATTAGCGTTTGCCCCCCCCTTTGCGCCCCCCCCGCCTTCTCTGTCCCCCTTTTTTATCCTTTAAGCCACCGCGTTAATATAAAAGAGGGTGGGGTTTATATATTTTTCTTAGTTTTATTTTCAAGCCAGATTCGGTTTAACGCGATGATTATGAGCTGCTCGGTTTAATTTCCACCTCTTTATTTAAACTAAGGAGACTCGGCCTTTAGCGCGGAGTCTCTGTGTCGCTAATTAATTGCGGGGGGGGACACACACACGGTGAAACATCGAGAAAGGGAAGAGGTGGAGATCAAAATGGAGCACATTGCATTGGGAAAATGAATACAAGAAACGGCGAGCGCACGTTAATTTTCAACAGCATGGAATGAATAAGCAAGGACAAGATGCTCGAGGAGAAAAACAAGGGGAAAGGATGAATTTCTGGCCACCCCGGATTTCCCTGCGAGGCAGATCCGCAAAGGGTGTGTCCGCTGCAAATGAAACCGTCCCCGGGCAAAAAAATGCCTCTTCCCACCTTTTTCCCCCCAAAAAAGCCCATTTCCAGCCCTCCGCGGCCCCATCCATCTCCGCGCACCCCGGGGGGCACCTGGAGCTGCCCCAATTCCCCCCGAAACTTCAGCCAAAGGCGCGATATCGCCCCAAAAACTTGCATCCCCTCCACTAAATTCCCCAAACCCACCCAGCTTTCTGGGACACCTACACACACGTTTATCAAGCGCTTTTGCTAATTATTATTCTTTTCCTATGCTCCTTTTTCCCCCGGCCTTTTGTTTTACCGCACCACAGCGATAGCTGATGAAAAGCGCTATTTTTTATTATTATTATTTTTTTCTTTTAGCCCTTTCATTTTATTTATTTTACATTTTCCTTTCCTAACCCAGCGGGCTCCTTGTAAACTGCTGGGAAATATCGATTTGGAAGGGGAGCGACATTTTTGGGCCGTGTCGAGGCCTGCAATGGAGGCACCACGCGAACCACAACGGGTGTAAATAGGCGACCGCAAAGCCCAGCTTAACTCAGCCCGGCTCCCGCACATTAAACCCTGCGAGGAGCCGCCTTGCTGCTTATAGAAAGACATACATATCTATTTTCCCCGCTTCCCAAGCCCAAATTCCAGCTCGCACGCACCGAAAAAATTAGACGGAGATGATGGTTTTATACCGCAATTTTCCCCACCGGTTTCTCTCTGTACCCGCACATTTCCGAGCCTTAATTTATTTTTAATTGAGGAAAATACAACAAGGGGGTGTGTGGAGGAAAAGGCGGGGGTGTCTCACTCCATGCCTCTTGAATGTATTTATTTTTGCTTTCTCCCCCTGGCTGGCTGCGTGTCTGGCTGCCCAAACAACACAAAGGTTGTAATACAACCGGATGGAAGGGAAATTACTTTATTCACTTTACAAACCACCAATAAATTTTATAACAGGTAGTTAAAAGTTACGAGGGGGGAAACTACGACCACAACAGCTTCCCGAGCACAATGGAGATCCCATTTTTTCCAGAGAGCGGACAAGATCATAAATTCCATAATGGGAAGGGGAAATTTTGATCGCGGCGGGCACAGAATAACCTGGGCGCGCATTTACTGAGGAGAATTTCGGACGATCGTTTCGCTCCTTCTATCCGCCCCTCCGCCTAAAACCACCTCCCCTCTCCTTATATTAGCGAGGATATTTTCGGGGCGGGGGGGGAATAAAAGGATTTAAGCGGAGGGTTAAGTGTGGGAGGTAAAAATAGGACGAGCTTAAATAATAATAATAAAGACATAGAGCAGAATCGCCTTTTTCTAACAAAACTAGCTCAGAAAGTTTCCCCCCCTCGCCCCCGCGCATTTTCCGCCCCTCCCGCCTTTCTCGCCCCCATCCGCGCAAAAATAAATGGAATGCCCGAGAAATTCGTTGTCTCCCCACCAGAATCCGCGCCCATTTCGGGGTATAAAACCTAAACGAATTTTTCCGCCTAATGGCTGCGTTCTGGCGCGGCGGCGGTGTGATTAGAATAATAAATTAAGGGAAAATAAGCAATATGCTCAAACTCAGCTTTTCGAGGAATTATATTTTTCACAAATCACAAATGGAGATCCGAAGGAAATTTGATTGGCTAATAAAAAGCCTGGAATAGGACGATATTTCTTACTTGAGGCGGGTAGATGAGTCTAATTTCAGTAATACCGCAGCTATGATCATTTCTGAATAAGCCACTTTGTGAGGAGCGAATCTTCTCTCAAATTACTTTCCCCCATAAAATAGTCGCTTCTCTTTTGCTCGGGAAATGATGGAGTGATTACAGAAATAACTGGATGTCATCTGAAGATGCGACTCTGTTCTGTTGACTACAAGAGCATAAACATTTACCCCCAAACGAACTGCTGCCGCCGTACTTTCCATAATTTAACTCCAGAGCCTTTGGATAGATAAATGTCATCCCGTAGCATTCGTTCGGAGAAAACTACTTAGATTTGGGGATTTCAATATGATGGATGGAGTGCGGATGCAGCTTATTTTTTAGTAGTATTTTTAAACACTTTGCTAAGTTCTCCCTCTCCTTCCCCCTTCGTTGGGAGGATATTTTAAATGCGAAGAATTGATCGCGATTTTTTATTCCTCAAGCAACGTAACATCAAATGTGGTTTATTTGCACTGATTTTTGCGGGTTTTTAATCCCTGGAATGAATGAACGCACATCCATCCTATGATAGGGAAGGGGGGGAAATATCCCTTGTAAACACTGGATAAATAACCCCAAGAAAAAAAATACAATAGAATAATTTCTATAAAGCTCTGTTAGAACAAACCGCTCTGGTTTATGGCTAATAAACCCGCTTACCTTCCGCGCCTGCCCTCGACGTGGAAAACTCTAGAATAAACCTTACTGGTGCCTTTTAAACAATGTATTTCTAAGGAGATTTAACGCCGGATAATGAGAATATTACAGGGAAATGTGCCTGTATCGGTATTTGGGGAGTGGGCGCTGCAGCCTCAGCCCCATCCCCGGGTAGGATCTGATGCCATTTGGGGGCGATTTTTATCCCCCCCCGCCCCAGCTCCATTTCTCCCTGGGGCTGCAAATATAATGGGGGGGGGGGGGGAGGAGAATCAATAGGTGCGGGTGCACCCACCCGCGTCCCCTTTTCCTGCGCGCCGCGTAAATATTTTTAATTAGATTTTAGGTAATTATCCCCCCCCACCCACACCCACCCACCCCTCCCCGGGCAGAATCCAGCCATTCCAAGCCCTGAGGCATTTAAATCCTTTAAGCCTCGGTGGGTTTTGGGTTAAAAATATGTGAAGCCCACAGAGGAACCCTCCAGACATAACTGAGGAGCCTTGTGCTGCCTTATCTGCAATATCTGGGTAAACATCCCGTCTAGTGCTGCATCCCTGGGCTCTAGATGATGGAGTCCATATATCAGCAGGGAAAGGGGGAATAAAGAGCAGAGATAGACCCGGTTTTACAGATCAATAGACCCCGTTCAACGAAACGAGGCTGGTGGGAAGAGAAATATTTGGGAAGTTCATCTCCTATGTGAGAAGTGGGAGGGAGAGCGGAGGGCGGCAGTGGCGGGTTTTGCTGGGGATAGGATGGAAGATAATGATATAAAATAGGGAAATGGAATCCTAGGAAATGCAGGAGGGAGAGAAAAGAAAAGCCTAGAATAAAATAATAAACTGGAATAATAAAATAATATTATAATGGTCGCGACGATAGTCATAGTCAAATAAAAGGTTGTGATACGTTTGGGATGATGTCCATGGGGAAGAGGAATTGGAGGGAAGTAAAAGGGACTTGGAGCCTGAGAGAACAAAAATAACCTAAATAAATAAAGCGCTTTGTGGTGTTTTTCTATAGGAAAACGCGCTGTCCCGAGCCCGCCGGGTGCCCAGAGCCGGGCAGGTTTCACACCACCTCAACCCTCCCAATTCCTCACCCACAACACCCAGAAATGGGAGAAAATCGGCGTTTCCTGCCCAAGCCGAGCAAGAAAAGGGTTTCACTGCACCCCAGAGCAGGGTACAAAACCAGCTCCTTCCAATGCCATTTCCCAGCTGGGAGAAGTGAAAACCCAACCTTGATGCACTTTACACCCCCACGAAGAAACCTTCCCCCCCCGACTCGCAAACACTTAGTGCTGGAGACATTGCAATCGCTTCTTTTATTTCTATTTTATTTTACGTTATTTTGGCGGAGCCACAGCTTCAGGCGGATAATTAGCAGCCCCGTTGGTATTTTTAATGAGCATTTTGCCATCGTAGCGGTGAAATGCCAGGGAGGCAGGAGGGGGAGATCACCTCCCCCCCCCCCAGTCACCTCCGCTGTTGGAGCCAAATCTTCCCATTTCCTCCCCAAAACAAGAGGAGCTTTGGGTTTTGCAGCGTTCCAAGGATGGACGAGCCCACGCTGAGCGACGGACACGCGTGGGCGGTTGGCAATAGAGACACAGCACCGCAGGCAGCGCAGTCCTTTTAAAATCCTTTATTTTTATTATTATTATTATAATTATTATTATTTACGTCATGTCTCACGTATACAATACAAATCCACGGCGTCCAGAGATGTGGGTTGCTATTTTTTTTCATTTTTTCCTTTTTCGGGCGGTAATTGCTACATTCAGAGTTTGAACACGCAGAACTATGTTTTTACATAAAACAAATGACGATTTCCTTTATTCGTTTCGAGCATGTTGCATTAACAGATAAGTCAAGACAAATAGATAACTATACATTCAGTGCAATTTAGTTCTACACTACTTTATAAGCACAATAAAATAATACAATACTGTGCGTTCTCAACTAGGCAGTTTCAGTTGTTGGGATTATTTTTTTTAATGGTTTTTTAATTTTCCAAGAAAATAAGCAGCAACGAACGACAATAAAACCGCATTACAAATACTTTCAAAGCATGACTCCTTCTATAGGTAGTGATAAAGTACAATACAAGGTTGGTTGGTGGTGTTGGTGGGGGTTTTCTTTGTATTCTTTACTGTTATTTTTCTGCTACTTAGTAGCTCGCATCAGGGCAAAAACACAGCGCTCTCTCTTCAATAAATCCTCACCAAGTAAAATTCCCGATACGTAAGCCCCTTGTTGCTAATAGGTTTGCTAATTATTGCAGGTTTTCCCTTTAGGTAGTACATGAAGAATTTCGAGTGCTCACACAAGCAAAGAGTAAACAGCGCCTATAGAAATGAGGAAGGGTTTGGGTTGCTTTTTTTTTTATTTTTTTAAATTTTCTTTATGTTTTTTGGCCTATCAAGGTATATACAAGCCCCAGACCTATAGGAATGGGGAGGGTTTGGGGGTGTGTTTGGGTGCTACCAGGTATGCTCACCCTCCAAGCTCCTCTTCTTATCTGGCAGGGGCTGCAGTTCGGGCCCCTCCGGGGGGGGTGATAAATGGCTGGTGGGAATGGAGATCTCCACAGATAGACAGACAGACACTACACAAACAAGCTAAAGGAAGCACCCTCGGCTTTCCCCCGGTGGGGGCGGGGGGGGCACTGGGGGAGAGGCAAAACCCGAGCTTCAAAAGAGACCAAAAATCAAGAGGCCAAGGCAAAGCTGGTCCCAGCAATACATATTTTGCCCCCGTGGTTGTGCGCAGCTTCGCAGGCGGGAGCGGGGACGAGCAGTGACATTCGCTTGCAGGCTTGGCTTAGCACTGCTGGGGCTCGGGGGGTGCCTTTGCTTTGCTGGATTATTTCACTTCATATTGTGTTTGGTCCCCCCGCTCTCGCAGTCGAGCCAACTATGTATTTATTGAGCTAAAAAACGCAGCTATTAAAAAGAAAAAAAGTTAAAAAAAAAAAAAGAGTAGGGGAAGTTTCTATGACAATAAAAAAGGCTACAACTGTTTGACAGGTAGTTACTGCTGTGTGAGCCTCTCCATTCTATACTCTATAAAAGCAAATGACCGTCGTAAACATCTCGATTTATCATCTGCCATAAAACGAGACTTCAAGGGGCTGAGAACTCAGTCCTTGCTTTCTTCTTTTTCCTCCTCTTCTTTTTCCTCTTCTTCATTCCCTTCTTCTTCCGTTTTCTCCTCGTCCCTGGCCCCCGGCAGCTTATCTTTGTTGTTTTCTTTTTTCCACTTCATCCTCCTGTTCTGGAACCAGATCTTCACTTGTCTCTCGGTCAGTCCCAGGGCGTGAGAGACCTCAATCCGCCGCTTCCGTGTCAAATACGGGTTGAAGAGGAACTCCTTTTCTAACTCCAGGGTCTGGTACCGGCTGTAAGTCTGTCTGCCACTGCGTCTTCCGGGAGCTGTAGGACACAAACATCAAATAACTTCTTAATTCTCCCCATTTCGCAACTCCCCCACCCCACCCCGAGCCCCCCTTGCCTCGGTTTTCCTAAAGAAACTGCTCGCCCTCCCCCCAAAAATAAGCCCCCCTCGGATTTTGGGGTATTAAAGGCACTAAAGGGAAGTCGCTGGGTTATTATTAATAATTAGAGGGCTGGTGTGGGTGTTAATCCTGGTGGGCAGTTGTGGGGAGTGCTCAGCTCTGCCTGCCTGGCTGGGTGCAGGGAGGTGGGTGTCAAGCTCATTCACAAAAGAGACCTTTCCAGTCTCCTCAAAGGTGATTCTGGCTGCTGGATCCTGGTGGGCAGCTCCATTTTAGTCAAAAATGATAGCTGTTTTCCTAGGAAAGGTGCATTGTGCACCATCAAAACCTCCTCAGCCTTTCTCCTTTTCCCCATTCCTTTTTTATTCCTTTCTCCCTTTTCTTTCTCTCTTTTCTTTCTCCCTTTCTCTTTCTCCCTTTCTCTCTTTCTCTTTCTTCCTCTCTTTCCTTCTCCCTTTCTCTCTCTTCCTCTCTCTCTTTCTTTCTCTCCAAATGCCCAACTCCTGCTGCCTTTTCCAAACGTTGATCCCCAAAATACAGACTCGGGGTCCTCCTGTTTGCTGATATTTACGCTGAACATTGTAGCTGAATTTCCCATTCACGCCCCTCTCCTTTCGGTCAGGTCTGTGTGAAGCACACAGAGGGGTGCAGATTTGCCTGTGCAAACACAGGAATTAGATTTAAACCAAGTCGAGATGGACATTTGCAGCAATAGGCAAAAAAGAGGGAGAAAAAGGGCTGAGCAGCTGAGCCCCTGCACTTCCTTCTGCACGGTCCTTAATGAGAAAAACAAGCTGTTTGCGAGAAAAATCATGGTGAAAAAAAGCTCCAGTTTGAAATGATTGCATCCTTGAGCCCAGCTCTAGGTCAAAGCTTAGATAAATAGCGTGTTTTCCTCTGCGCCTATCTCCCAGCCTCTGGGCCACATCCTCTCTGCATCAGCCACAACTCCTTTCTATTTGCTTTATATTTATTTTCCTGTTGTTGTTCAATTTTGGTGGGGATAAGGGGGGAAACCTGAGGGCTCTGATTGTCCTGAAAATCACCACTAACCTTCACATGGTTTGAATTAACAAGGCTTCTGGACAACCTTGCTCCTTAGGTGGGGGAAACTTGTACTTTGAAGTATTTCGCTTTCTGTGCAATTATCTGGACTTCGCAGGAGCAAAGTTCCATTCAGCCCAAATTATTTGGAATTGCCCACCCCCTTTTTTTTTAAGCCAGGACAGCAGACTGTTCTCCACCCCACCCCAGAGCTCTAAGTTTCCTTTTCTGCCTCAACTTTTATCTCTAGGCTTTAAGAAACAGATGTAAAGTCTTAGTAATACTTAGACAAGTTCCCACCTTTCAGGCTTCGTCTCCAAGCGGTTATGAAGGGCTATATGACATTTTAAAGAGCGGTGTATTATCAACATGCAAATAACCTCGTGGGAGCTGTATCTTATTGCCTATCCTCAAGGCAAGCAATAAAACCCAAGTTTTACTTTATTGTGATTTAAGCCTTTTGCAGGGAATCACCTTGCTGGCTCTCTAGTAACTGCTGGCTTGTTTGCTTTCAAAGGTCTTCCTAAAAAGAAGAAACATTAGCACAAAACTGCTCATTCCTTTCATATTTCACATCTACGCCCCTTATATTTATATCCTTACATATATATATGTATGCATATGTGTGTATGTGCATGTTTATAGATCTGTTTGTGCTTGTATATGCATACATATATATATAGATAGACAGACAGACAGAGAGAGGAGAGAGAGAGAGAGAGAAAGAGAGAAAAAAATAGAGGAAAACATTTAAGGAGGAGGAAAAAAAGGTCCTAACCGTGAGGTCTCATCCATGGGAACATGAGACTGGGAGACGAATTTTGATTTAAATGCCCTTGTCCCTCGCTAGAGTTACTGTTGGAAGACGATTTACAGTCAGGATATTGTACAACAGTCGTCTCTTGCTGAGCACCATAAAGCGATTGCCTCGGTAGAGCTTCATATCCATAGAATTTAGAAGCGTCTCCGTGACACGCCAAGGCGCATGGGTTTTGCTGGTATCCAGAGTTGGAGATGCTGGAGGTTCCGTGGTGGAAAAACTCTTGGACGTGGTGTGAAGGGTGCTGGAAGGTGGGAGCAGTGGTGCCCGGACCATACACCAGAGCATGGCTCCTGCTAACACTTTGTGGAAATCTGCAGTCGTAGTAAGTTGGCTCCAGCGATTCACCGCCTTTGTACTTGGAAAAGAGAGGATTTACAAAGTAGGAACTCATGACCCTCGCATGCAAAAAAAAAAAAAAAAAAAAAAAAAAGACAAAAAAAAAAAAGACGGTTTAATTCTGGCTTAGTGCGAGATTGTCCCTGGACTGTCTCAAGTCCCGCTTTTGAGTGGCTCTTTTATTTTTTTAATGCGATCTCAAAGGCGTTTCATGGTGCCTCTGTGTGTCTGCACGGTGGGTTCTCGGTGCTCTTGACTTCTCTTGTAATCTGTCGGTAGGTAGAGCTCTCTCTCTCAGTTTCTCTGTAACTCTGCTCCTTCCCTTTAACACCACAGGCAAATTCCTCAAAATCCCGGTGGTGTGGCTTTTTTTTTTTCCTCTCTTCTTCTCTTTTTTTTTTCCCTCCTCTCCCTGCCCGCACACGCGATGTGTTCACATCCCTCCGCCACGCTCAGCCCTGCCAGCCAAATCACTGCGTTTTGGGGCGCTTTATTTTGGTTTGGGGGGGGGGTGGATGAAGGAAAGGTGGTGGATGCCGGGGCGGGGGACACACACAACCCTCCGGAAAGCGGGGAGGCGGGGGGGGCCCACACCTAATGAGTGGAGGAGGGTGAAGGTGCGCATTAATATCCAACAACACCCCCCCACACACCCCCCCTTCTTTTTTTTTGCCTCTTTTTTTTTTTTTTTTCCCAGCAGCAGCCTCTTCACTGATGGCAGCAAATACATGCGCTGGGAGGTCAGCCTAGGTAACCTCAACAGGTAAAGCGAGCCCAAGCAGCCCCCCCTTGTCACCCCCCCCCCCAAAAAGAACAAAACGGGGTGAGCTTCTTCTAGTGCTCAGCATCGTGTATCCCCCCCCGCCCATGGAGTCACCCGTTTGCCAGGGAGGATGGTTGGGGGTGTCCCTGGTGTTGTTCTTGTTGTTGTTATTGTGTTGGGGTTTGGGGGTGGGAGGGTGGGTTTGGTCCCACCTAAAGGGGGGGGTGGTGCAGAAAGAGAAGGGGGGGGGCGGGTTCTGGTGTGGTTGGAGTCGCTGAGCACGGATTTCCTCCTTTTTTTGGGGGGGTTATTATGATTTTTCCTTCATTTTTGGGGGGGTGTGCGTGTTGTTGTTATTGTGATGGTTGGGGAGCAAACAAACAAAAGCAAAAACGGGAGCGAGCGGGCGAGGGAAGCGTCTCCCTATTGATTGGCTGCTCCTTGCTGTCCTTCTTTAAAGAAAATAAAGGCAGAAAATTATGGGGAGTTATTTATCCCCCCCCCGACCCCCCCCCACTTTGCTTCCTTTCAAACCAACCACTGAAAATCCCCGGCTGGGAATAACAGGGAAGCGCCTTTCCAAGGGAATGAAGTAGATTATTGCTACTTTGGGAGAAAAAGAGGCGAAGTGAGACAGAAAGTGTGGACCCCCCCGTTTTGTGCGTGTGAAAAAGAACCAGCGAGCTTCTTTTTGCTGTTGTTTTGCTGCTCAACATAGTGATCCCCCCCCCCCCTTTTTTCTCCTATTGCGAGTGGTATTTGTGCCCCTCGCCCCCATGTTTTCTTGCGCTCGCTGGAACCTTTCACTTCGGACACTTCATTTTTACGACCGCACGAAGGAACTGAGCTCATTAAAAACCCGCCACACAGAAAATCATCAGGATTCGTGTTAATTTTTCACGGGGGTGGGGGTGGGGGGTGGAGGGGGGGTGGGAAGGACACACGACAGCGACACTTTGGGAGTGATTCCTTTCTGTAGAGCGGCAAAAAATTGTCAGAGCCACTTCATGACATTGTGTGATTCGCAGTCCCCGCGTTGCCCTCAGGAGTCTACAGACCTTCAAATCTTTCCCTCATGTTCTTCCACCAAAGGAAAAATAGGCAGTGTAATTATTTTCAGAAGAGACCCGGGTGACTCCGACCGGCTTCCAGTGTGGAGGGAGCAAAATACCATTCCAAGCTGTTTTGAGGTGTGTTTTTCTGCCCAGTAAAGGTCACATTCTCGTTGTTTTGGAGGCATGGGGTGGTTCAAACCTCCGCTGAGGTTGAAACGCTATGATTGTTATTCTTTTTGCAGACACCTTCCCAAGAAGAGCAAAAGACCCAGTAGCCACCCAGTCCACCTTTATTAGATTTTCATGCGTGTATTTTTCCGTGTAGTGCGGTGGGTTTTTCCTCCCCGTGAGCAGACAATGAACTAGGCAGGAGAACAGTGATATTTTGAGAAACTCAAGCTATGAAGAAATAGTCCTCATATCCCAATAATCCCAAGGACGGCGCGATGACCATGTTCGTTTTTACAGAGCTCACCCACCTCACCCCCCATATCGCCCTTTCCCTAGAGAAACACCCCCCCAAAAATAGAAGAAAAGAGCAACTAGGGACAGAAGCTCCTTAATTAACAGCTCATAGTCGAGGTGATCATTTTAATCCTCTAATCAATAACATTTCTATTTTTAAAAGCCTACGCATGCAATAAAGGCGGCCGCGCAAATTAAAGCGGAAAAGAGTAAAATAAGCAATGAAGTTGTCAGATGTGGGCGCTTCGGGCTGGGATTTGGGATGAGATGCTGCGCTTTTCCAGTCGTTATCCCTGGATGCAGCGAGCAAAGGTGCAGCGGGTCTTTCCGAATATTTAGGCTGGGAAATGTTGGTTTTCAGTGGCTGGGAAAGGACGGACCCACCACCCCCTCTGAGATTTCATGAAATAAGATATATACAATTGCCTGTTTCTTTTGTTATTATTATTTTTAAGGAAAATATCTTGACATTTAGTGTCTGGGCGAAGTGCTGCTCTTTGTCTTTAGTGTTTTGGCCGGGTGTAGATGTGGGGCTGGGTGATGTGGGGGGTGATGTGTCTTGCGGGTGCATGGAGCTGTATCGGTGTGTATTGTACTTTGAGGTGTTTCATTGCACCCCCCACCTCGATTTATTCCCCCCTCCCCACCACCTCCCGCTCCCTTTGCCCTGACCTTCACTGAAAAATGTCATTCCCTCCTTCCCCACCCCAAAATGAGATTTGGAGACGTGATGTGCGGAAATAAAGAGAAAAAGGAAAAAAAAAAGCGAACGCAACCACTTCAAAATAGGCGATTTCTCTGTGCATTTTTGTGCATTTACGCGCTCCCCGCGGAAAAACAAAACCAAAAAAAAAAAGGAAGAAATTATACTTTAAAAATAGCGATTTATGGGGGTTTTCAGCATGGGGTGAAGGGGGGTGAAGCCAGGCAGCTCCGCGTCCGTTTGTGTGTCCCCCCCCCCTCCACTTTTCCATGCCGGGATGCGGAGCCGCTTCCGCGGGTGCGGGGGATCCGCGGGGCGCTCCCGGGCGCGCTCTCATTGGGCAACAGCGCCATCTCGCGGCCGCGCTGGGGCGCAGCGCGGCGGGCGGGGGTGGGGGGGATGGGGGCGGGTTACCGGGCGATGCATTAAAACCGATAACCCCGGTATGAGGGGGGGGGACGGGGGGACCCTGCAGCAGCGACCACCCCTCTATAAACACCAAGAATTTTTGGAAAAAGCCGTTCTCCCCCCTTTTTATCCCACCTCCCCCATTTCCCCCTTTTCCCACCCATAAAAATCACAATAAAAAAGCAACACACGCACGCAGAACCAAACAAACCCACCAGATGTGCCACCCCCCCCCTCCACCTCCCCGCTTTTATCAGTTTTAGCTTCGAGTTGGGGTTTGATTTTCTTCTTTTTCCCCTTTTTTTTTTAAGCTCCCCTGGTCCGAGGGGGGTCTGTTGTTTGTAGCTTGTAGACAAAACATTCCAATAATCCGGTTTCAAAGAGAAGAGCACCCACCTTATTTAAACCATAAAGCAATTAAAGCCAGACGTCTAGCCAGATCTAGGGTCCTGTTTTGTTCGCTCCTATTCAGCCCCGCATAGCAGGGAGACAAACAGAGTTGTAAAAGTGGCATTTTTTTGGCTGCGGAAATGTACCTATGGCCAGCTGTAGGGTCCTGTCGGTTTTGTGTGCTTTACAAAAGGGTAGATTTGAAACCAGGCACACACACACACACACCCCCCGCAAAAAAAAAAAAGCACCCCCAGAACCTTATATACATGCCTATAGATATAGATTTGCTCTCCAAGCGCATCTCTCCCCAGGCAGAAATACATGTGCATGTTCACAAGCGCCGGCACACAATAGCTGTATCAGTATGCGTCTGCACACACGCGCCATATGTCAAAAAATGCCGAGATTGGAGCATTTTGATACATTAGTCCCGGGAAACGCTGGCCACAGGGTGCGAACCGCAACTATATATATATATATATATTTAAATTCTTATTATTTATTTTGAGCCACACTGGGGTGTTTGGGGGTTTTTTTTTTGCTTATTTTTTTGTCTCCTTTGGCTGCTGTGGAGGAGAAATTCAATGGCTGAGTCGCACCAGCGCAGCCTCCCAGCAGGGCCAAATGGCATTTTATAACTGGTGTAACCCTTCACCGGGGGACAGGGCGGAGTGGGGGGGGGGGTGAGGATACCGGGGGCCTTGCACATGAACTAAAACTGCGGCAGGATTTTAACCCAACCCAACCCACCACCAACAAAAGAAAAGCCCAACCAGCAGCTCGGTGCAGACAAAGGGGCATCTCCTACGCTGCCCGCCGCCTCGGGGGGGGTCTGGCTGCAAAGAGGGGGGGGGAAAGGGATGGAGATGGGAGGGGGGGGACTGGGGAGAGGGGATGGGGGGGTAGGAGGAGGGAGCAGCCTGTGGTCGCACTGGAAATGAGATCCGCTCGGAATGAAAGGGGGGCCAAAACGAACTTCCATACATCACGGCTTTTCAACATCGCTAAACGCTCCTGACAAGCCCCTCCAGAGAGCCGGGTCCGAAACCGCCGCCAAAGTCCTGTCCAAATGATGATTTTTAATTCCACCCCCCCCCCTTTAATTAATAATGAGAAAACGAGGGTGTTTTCTCCCCTCTTGCGGAGGTGGCCGAGCGGCTTCCCGCCCCTGCGGGGTTTTATTCTTTATTTGAGGCGGGGTGGACAGAGGGAGAGAACAGACGGGAGGGAAAATCATAATAACAGTAATAATAATAATTTAAAAAAAAATGAATTGACATATGACTTAGATGGAACGATTTCCTCCTTCTACTTCTTTCTTTTTAGTCCATAAATCTTTCTCTCCGCTAAGATGTTTTCTAACCTGACCATTCCATAGCGCCCGATACGGTTGTGTTTGTTTTGGGTTGGTTTGTTATTTTCCAAACAGCCCCAGCACAAAACGGGGATTGTAAAAGGGGTTTCTTAGCGTCCCCCGCTCCAGGGATGTCTCCGCCGATAGACCGCGGTGCGCCTGTCCCCCTCCGGTGACCAAAATAGACCCCGCTTGAAAAGCGAGGACACAAATCAGGGCAAGGAAAAGAACCCTCCAAATGCTTCAGCAAGAAATATTAAAGAGCGATATTTTATGAGATCAGCAGAAGTAATCGCTTCCAGATTTCTTGGTTTTTTTTTTACTCCGGAGGAACCGGGACGAGGGCGACAAACGTATCTCGCTCGCCTGCTCTGGTTTTGATTAGCAAGATTAAAACGCTGCTCCACTCGTTTCATTAAAGAAAGGGACCTATAACAAGTTTTTATGATTAAACATCCCTCGCTGCTCGTTTTTCAGACAATCTCCTGCCTCTCGTTGCTCATTCAGCGCCCCGGGAAGGAGCCGCTGCCCAACGCGGCTCCAGGCGCTGTGGGCAGCGACTTTCTCGCCTTCACACAACCCGCCGCACCCCCAGCTTGCTTTGCTTTGCTATTTTATTCCTCAGTCTCCCCCGTGTAGTGCGAAGGAAGCTGTGTGTGTGTGTCTGGGGCTGGGGGGGTCTCCTTTATTTTCGTACCTTTTAGCCCGAAAATGTGCAGGCTGCCGCATCGCCACCGCACATTGCTTTCTTTATTCTCTTTCTTCCCCCTGGCTCTTCTCCACCCCAGACATATTTTCTGTTAATTTACAATTTTTCCCCTTCTCCTGGGCTGTCTTGCGAGAAGCAGCACTTCCAGCAACCCTCCGAGGTTTTTGGCAAGGCTCGGCTAAAGCAGAAGCGGATGGCAGAGAGCGGATGCCTTTGCCAGCTCCTCTATTCCCAGCATCCATATTTAGTCTTTTTACATATCCTTCGATTGCCCGGGGTCATAAATTAGTACAATTAATTATCCCAATCTCAAAATTGATGGCGTATATAACCCTTACCTCAGCGCCTTTTTATTATGGTGCTCTGCAATAGAAAAGTGCTGGGGAAGGAAGCAGAAATCTCTGCTCCGCACTGCTCTGGGGGGGGATGCTCGGGGTCCCCCCCGAGGCACCGGTACCGGCACCGCCTGGCAAAGCCCCGGGGGCTTCACTTGGAATAAAAAGACACCTACATACTGATATTTTTTGTTCTTTTTTCATGTTCCCGTGACGTTATATATATTTACATAGAGCTGCTCTACAATAGCGAACATAACAATATTACAGAACGGTTCTGAGACGAGAATAAAATACACAAATAAGTACAGCAGAAACGTTCAACACCATGACAGAACATCATCGAGCCATATTCCCTTCAGTCTCTCTTTTTTTTTTTTTTTTTGCTCTTTTTCCTCTCTTTTTGTACAAAATATTCACTCACGAGCTCGCGGGAGTCAAAAATAAAAATACTGCATAAGTTTAATTTATGAAATAAAATACTAAACAACACGAACAAAAAATTCAAGTACTTCTTGTGTTGGTTTTCTGAGGAGCACGAAACAAAACCCAAGGAAGAAGAAAGGAAGAGAAACCAAACCCCCCGAACATCTTTCTTTTATTGTGTTGCAGTTTAGAAAAGACTCGTGTCCCAAACGCTGTGGTTGCCTATAACGCTAAACATTCATCCGCACATTCAAAGTCAGCAACATTTCAACCCCCCGAAACAGCCTCTTTTTAATTTTCTTCCCTCTTTTTTTCCTCCTCTCCACCCTCGTTTCTCATTGACTGGACTTTATTGCTGTTCCTTATCGGTTTTTTCTTTATTCATTTTCTTCATTTTCATTCGCCTGTTCTGAAACCAGATTTTGACTTGGCGTTCAGTGAGATTAAGGACTCTGGCTACTTCGTACCTCCGGTCCCGTGTAAGGTACATATTGAATAAAAACTCTTTTTCCAGTTCCAGGGTCTGATACTTTGTGTAAGGACATCTTTTCTTCCTCGTGGAGCGCGCATGAATCCAATTTGCGACGGGATTGTCTGAGAAAGAAGATTTTTATATCGTTTTGGGGGGCAAAAAATTATCAGTGTATACATCTGGCCTTTCTTCCCCCCCCACCCTCCACGTCCTGGTGCATCTAGAGCGAGAAACCTGTTTAATTAGCAGATCTTACCTAAATATTTTAAGTGACCTTCAGAAGAGTTTAATCTGTTTATTTTGGAGGGGTCATTTCCTTTTCTTTTGCTGCTCGTTCGCACATAAAAGTTTCAGTAAATAAAACTGGAGCGATGGGTTTAAAATAATAATTATCCACATGACTGCTACTCGCAGTAATCTAAGAACATAGTCATAAAAAGTCAAAATTCCCACCATTTCATAGGCCCATAAACTCTTTTTACAACCTCGGCTCTCCAATACTCGCCCTAGAAGAGCTTTCCCAGCCCTGCAAAGCCGAGTTTGTTTTCTCAATATCTGAAGGATGACACGCGAGGTGTCCCACTGGCTCCCCGAAATTGGCTTATTTTTTGTGTCCCCCCCCTACTCTAAAGGACCTTCCGCGCTGCTGCCACATCCCGCTTGGTCAGGGGAGCAAACCCCATCTCTCCCTTCCTTGGGAGGTGTTTTTTCCCCCCTCTGCCCGTTTTAGGCAGCTGCCTAAACCCGAGGCTTTCCCCCCCTGATTCCTCGCCTTATTTTTATCACGAGGGTGCCTGGCACCAGCCCGCCTGTCATAAATAGAGATGCGAGCGCCTTGCCAGATAGACAGGGAGATATCGAGGCACCCAGGTGCTCCCAAGATGCTGACACCCAGTTTGATCGCTCGGAAATCACCCCGGGGTGGGGGGGTTCCCACCGAAGCCAGGGCACGGCCGAGCGGCTGCGGGGGTGTGCGGTACCCGGCAGCTGCTCCCTCCTCACCATCATCATCCTCCCCGCATCCCCCCACCGTGGGTGCTGAGCTTCCTCTCCCTGATGCTTTGGTGAAGAGGGGTTGCATTTGGAATGGGGGGGGTGGGTATCTTTTTAATCCCGGGAGTAAACTGAGCTCCTGTCTGCACCCCCAGGAGCTGGTCCCCTCTGTAGACCTGGGCTCCAGGCTCCCCTGGACCTGGGGGTGATGGTGGCGGTTACCTGACTCCTGCCCCTACAATCTTCAAGCTTTCCTGATGGTTGCTTTTGCTTTATTTTTTAGTGTCCCCCCCTCCCTCTCTCACTGGGGCTGCAGAAGCTGTTTCTTCAAGTGTATGGTCCAATGTCCTGCGCTCTCTGCCTTTTCCCCCCAGCTACCTCCACACACTTAGTTTATGCCTTTACAATTCCAATTTTCCTCCTTACTTCTCGCCTTACACACCCCCCCACCCCGGCCCCCCGCCCAGGACACCCACCTTTTCAGTTATTCCCACGTGTTGGGAGCATTTTATGAATAATTGCACCGGTGGAGCTTTTATTGATTTTTAAAATAGATAAAGAGACACCTCTGCATTTATCCAGAGATATTCCCTTCCCGTCCCTAAAAAAAGCCACTCCACATCAATACGTTCACTCCCAGCCAGCTACAACTCTTCCTTGTTCTTTGAAAGTGGAAATATTTGAAAGCAAAGAGGCTTCTCCCTCTGTCTACCCCCTCTCGCTCCCTCTCACACACGCACTCTCCTATTTCTATATATTTTGTTAATCCCCCCCGGTGGAAGGTGATGAATATTTGATCAAAGAAGCCAACAGCCCCCCCCCTCCCCCCAGCCCCCAACCTTGGAAAAGAAACCAAAATAATCATAAAATAAAGACTAAAGAGCCCAAAACAAAGTACAGATATTCGCTCTCCGGCTCTGCGAGGCGGACTCACTCAAACCCCCAGATCTTCCTGCGTATCTGGAGTTTTAGGGTCGGGCTCTCTAAGGTAATTTCATTTTATTGAGTAGGGTCCTGGAAGCCGTAATGCCTCCCCGGGTCGTAAACAAGAATGACTTCGACTTACTAGGGTCTAATTCGTGCTTTTCTTCTTTGTGTTTGCTGGAAGCGATGGCTTCGGACTCCGGGGAAGGAATTGTCTGCGCTGCTCTGTCTCTCAGCTCCCCCGGAGCCCCGTACATGTAGTCCGCGTAGCCACGGCCGTCGGCGGGGCCGCACTCCCCCCGGCGCCCGGGGAAGGCGTCGGGCTTGAGGCCGTAGGGGCGAGCACCGGGGGCGAAGGCCGGGAAGGAGACGGCCCCGGCGAGGGGTTCCAGCCAAGTCCGCATGTACCTGGGCTCGGCCCCCACGGGTGCCTGGGGCGCGTAGGGGTGGTGGTAGCCCACGGAGGATTGGGAGTGGACGGGAGCCCAGGAGGTGGTAAAAACGGCCGGCTTGGGGGCGAAACTGCAGGATGGAAAGTCGGCACAGTCCGGGACTAATCCTGACGGTCGGGCAGCAGCCGGGTGGGAGGCAGAGCTGGGGAACCTGGAGGCCAAGAGCTCTTCGTTCTCGTGGCTTATCAAGGAGTCAACATAGTAGTTGCTTATGGGGCCAGAAGCCGACATGGTTCCCCCCTCTTTTACATTCATAAGATTATTGTATGAACTGTATGTGTACTTTTTATCTTCTCATAGAACAATCAGGGCAGGTAATTATTTTTTCAGCCTTTCCCAGTGTGCCATTGGCTGCCCGCCCTCACGTGATTGTATTTACCCAAAAATATAGCGTGGATCAATCCGCAGGTCTTTTTTTTTTCTTCCCTTTTTTTTTTTTTTGTGTCTCTCTCTCTCTCTCTTCCCTCTTATTTTTTTAATAACGCCACCCGGTTTATCCTCAATGCGCTGGCGATGGGGCGGAGATGGGGAGGAGGGAGGCTCGGCTGATCCTAAGCCGGGGATGCTCTACCCGCGGGTGGGGGGGGAGATCTGCCCTGGTGCTAAGGAAGGTGGAAGGTAATTGTGGAAGGTAGTCCAAGGAACTATTTCTTGACGTAATTTGTCTCTGTCCTTCGCTTCTGCAGCTTCTCGCCTCTAATGGATACATTAAATTGAATATCGGTGGGAAGGGGAGAGAGGGGAGAAGTGGAGGTGGGTTCCCCACTTGGAGAAAGGAGCTTGGGGGGGGGGGAAAGCTTTTAGGCTAAAAGCAAAGGGAGCTTTTGTCATCTTTTGCAGCCCTGTCTCATCGCCAGGCTGCTGAGCAGCTAAGGAATCTGTGGGGCACAGGCACATCTAGTCCTGCTTCGGGAAATAAGTGTTTTCAGGAGGGGGAAAAGATAATCATAGAGTACGAGGGGTATGTTTGCAAAGAGGAGGGGGAAAGAATAACAGCAGCAGGACCCCCCCCAAAAAAAAAACAAGGCAAAGCCTGAGCTTTTGCAGTGAAAAGCTGCGTTATTCGGCGAGTAGTCGTGGATGTTTTTATGTCCTTCAATAAAATCTTTACGAGGATCATTTGATTGTTCATAAATGTGTCGTTCATTAAATAAAACCGTAGGACTGAGTTTCAGCCACGTAGCTGAGGATGAGGGAGATTTCGCGTAGCAGGAGGGAGCAACAACGTGTGGTGGGCACATGGTTGTTCTGCTTGTTTTTCCCTTTTCTTTTCGCTTTTTATTTTGTTAACGCCTGGAAACTTTTCTTTTTGCACCAAATCGCTTGGAGGAGTTGGGAGCGTTAAAAAAATCGGTGATAGCCCGCCTGCACTTTGAGAGAATAACCTTTCCTTTGTAAGGAAAGACAGGTAGGTAAATAGCTCACGCCCATTGGAGCCTGAGAGAAGGGAGTTGGGCGATTTCTCTGGAAATAATAATAAAAAATAGATATCTAACAAAAAAAAAACCCCTCTCCTGATTTTTTATTATATTTAGAAACTCCCCCCCCGCCCCCAATATGGGATGTCTGGGCTCCCCAAGGTTCTCCATCCCCTCGGGTTTTCTAGGGCTGGGGGGAAATGGTCAGAATTAGCAAGAAGAAGAACAAGTGTGGGCTGAGAAAGAGCCGGGGGTCCCTCCGTGGGAGGCGGGGGGTGTCCCCAGCGATTCAGCAGCGCCAGACGCTCTGCACAGGCTGCAGGTCCCACGGACGGACACGGCGGGAACCTCTTCCATTAGCATTAGTTATATTATTTTGCCTCAGCAAGTTGCATGGGAAAACGCGAGGAGAAGAAAAGAGGTTAAAGCAAGAAGTGATGGTGCCAGGAGACACCCCCCCCCCAACAACCGGTCCAAAATCACCCCCTCAGCTGAGCCAGGAGAAAATCCTGCACCTCAATGCACAGGGCAAAAATATAAGTGAATGAATGCACCAGGCTGCCCTCGCTGCTGGGAGAAATAGGGTTTCCCTCTGGAAAAATAGGGAAGGCTTTAAAATCCAAACCTGACGGGGGGTGGTTGTGAAGGGACTCCGGGTTTTCCAAATTCGAAGGGAAAAATCATCGACTCGCTCCCTCACAGAATTTATCCCCCATTCCGTTTTAAGTCCCCTGTTTTATGTGAGCCCTTAAAGGGAAATATTCCTGCAGGAGCGGAATGTCTTCTTTGGCCTTTATCGAGCCCAATTTATCTGTCAATCACCGGTCTCCAATGACGGTTATTTTTATGTCCGCGGGAAAAAGAATATCTAGATATATACTCATCATTCTTTATCTATTCTCATTTAAAAAATACTTACTCTGCTAATATAGTGAGCTGTGATATGTGGAGGGGAAAAAGCAGCTGGGGTTTGCTACTTTGGTGGAGTATTTTAAAGAGGAGCCTTCCAAGAGGAGGGTTGGCTGCAGATGTATATGCAGAAAGGGAGAAGGAGAGAAAAAGAGGCAGAGAGAGAGAAGGAGGGAGAGGGAAAGGGAGGACTGAGCATGGAGAGAAGCACCGAAAAGCAGAGGCAGTGGGGAGCTTTGCAGGATATACCACAGACGAACCGCAAAACGAGCAGAAATTACCCAAGCCACGCAGTTCTAATAAGTAGCAGCAGTTTTTGTAACCTTAACGCGAGCAGGCAAGGTCACTACATTAGTCGTGGATGGTGCAGTTGGTGTTACACAAAGGCAAACATAGCTGGGGAAGGTTGCTTTGATTTGCACGGAAACCTGCAGCCCACGGAATGATCCCCTCCCCGTGTTGTGGTGGGATCTTAAATAAAATATAAGATAGCGCTTGTAACACCAGCCCCTTTCATTCCGGGACTGCTGGTCTCTGAGAATTCAACAGTACAAAGCAGAGATGGAGACACTTCACCTTAAAGCAAACTGAAGACACGGCTTAAGGCTGAAGACACGGCTTAAGGCTAAAGACACGGCTTAAAACTAAAAGACACGGCTTAAGACAACGTTTTCTCTGCTGCAGAATCCCGTAACACGATGTGAACCCCCATAAAATTGAACACGATGTGAACCCCCATAAAATATTGTCCTTTCACGCTTATCTCGACGTGAAACCATCCCCATGGATGAATGCAAAGTTATGTGAATCAAGTCCACTCGGAGCGCAGGGCAAATAAAACAATATCCTGGGATATTCTTCTTTTCAGCAGCAGCGTCTCCAAGCAAATCTCCAGACTGAAATTAAAACGCGCCTCGCTATTGAATTCAGCAGCTACAAGGTTATCTCGCAGGTTTTATACGCGCTCCAGCTACACTCCTCTGCCTCCACAAAAGCTTCGGTACTTGTTTAATGGGAGATTATCTCTTCTGGAATGATGGGGAACTATCACATCCCTTCCAGGCAGACTAGTATCTTTTCCTCTCACCTCCCCTTTCGAATCTGCGGGGGAAAGCAACTCTAATTGCATCGTGCAAAACTAAGTCCACAAGAGAAGTATTTATATATATATATATTTTTTTTTTTTTTTCCTGACGCAGAAAAAATAATTAAAAATAAAAGTCGATTCGGAAATGAAGAGGTTACAGAAATGAAGCCTTTGTCTGAGCACTGTCCTGGCCGCCTGAGTTCTGACACCTTTCCGGAGCGGAGTCCCGGCCGTGCTGGTGCTGGGTGTGCTCAGCCCGCGCTGCATCCCTGCCCCGCTTCCAAATCGCTTCTATTTTGCTTTCGCTTTAAGAAATTCTCCCCTGATTGGAAGGAACGGAGACAAAAAATAACCTTAAAAAAAAAAGGCAGAAGAGGGGGAAAAGAAATGGAAAAAATAAAAGGAAAAACAACTATTGGGCAGCGGATGTGACACTGCTTTCTTGATTTTAATTGTTTTGTATTTCTTTCCAAAAAGTGGTGTTAAGGAGAAGGCAGCCTGCGCTCCACAGTGATTTGGGAGGGGGGGCGGCATGGGGGACAATCTCCCCTTCCCCTGTGGCAGCTCCAGGCCCCAGCAGCCTCCTCCGGAGCGGGGACTCGGCGCTGCCGCCCACCGGGACCCCCCGAGCCCGGCGCCCCCGGAGGGGGCAGCTCCGGAGCCTCATCCCGCTCGCTCCGGGGAAGCTCCGGCAGCGGGGGGGCTGCGCAGGCACCGCGCCCCCCTTGACAGGCAGACAGACAAACAGAGGGGAGAAAGGGAAGCGGGGGGGGGGGGGGGGTGGAAAAACCCATCCGCATTCCCCTGCTTTCCCTCGGTTCAATTAACACTGTCAAGTTCGGATTAAAAAAGAAATGGGGGTTTTCTCTTCTCCTTGCCCCCCCAGCACACACACCTCCCGCCTCGGAGGACCAGGGAAGGGCGGTGCTGGCTTCATCTCCCTCCAGAAGCGAACCGAAAGTAATTCTCCAGCCAGCTCCAACTCCCACTCCCCGCCTGCATTTGCAGCCCTAACCCGGAATAAAGTTCCTTTTCCCCCCCACTTCTTTGTCCTTTTCCAGTCCCTTCCTCTTCTTTTTTGCCTGGCCAAGTTCTTTCTCTCTTTCTTTTGTTCCTTCTTCACCCCTCCTTTCCTTAAAAAGAGAAAGAAGAGGGGGAAAAAATTGTGCACAATGGAGCGAATGACTCTAAAACAGACGCTCTGAAGAGGCTGCGAAATATTTCCTGATCCTCCAGATGCCTCTGTTTATTCCAGGATTGTCTCTTAAAGTAAATAAATATGGGGAAAGATGAATTTCAGGCCAAATACCATCCGTGAATCTTGCAGCAGCGCGATTGCAGGCTATAGGCTTCGCCTCCCCCCCCGCAACCCCGCTAAATTCTTTGGCCGCTTGCAAATCCTATTTATTCAGGCTTTCCTTAAAAGTTATCATATGGAAAAAGCTCCCCAGGACAACAACTGACCGCTGGGACTTGCACGCACGTCGCTTTATATCGACGCGAAAACTCCAATCTGAGCCAACATGGGAATCAGAGCTAAGTGGGGAAAAAATCAGCATTCGGCTTAAAAATGACACTGCGGGAGTTTTTTACCTGCTTAAGCGCTTCCCCCCCCACCCACACCCCCCTCTGTCTGTTGCTAAGAATTCCTGTCTCTCCAGTGTTGGAGGTAGGACGGCTAATAGACAATAAATTCCGAGGTGCAATTAAAGCGAAGAACAATTTCTTTAAGGGTGTTATGGTCTCCTTTTCCAAAATTTCAGGTCTCCACCAGCCGCAGCCTCTTGCAGATGTTCACAAAACCAGCAGCTCGGCTGCAGCACCCGGGGAGGGTGCAAAACTCAAGCTCCCGCTCCCCAGGTTCGCTCGGGTTTGGGTGTGATATGAAATGCAGGTCAACAGAAGGGGAAAAAAGAATTTCCCAGCGAAGTAAATGAAAAGAAGAGCAAGAAAACAAGCCTGAACCCAGAGAGGCGAAGTGCATACTGCCTGGAGAAACATATTTCTATACTTCTCCCTTTACATTTATTATGTTTCTGTCAGACACCCTGTAATTAGCATAGATAACTATAGTTGCAAGCTCCAAGTTGTGTCTGCAAATTCTATTGTTTGGCTGCTCTGGTTGCACACCAGCGAGCTTGAAAGGGAGCACAAGGTGTTAGGAAGAGCCTGGTGCCCTCAAATAAGACAATAACCCCACGAAATGTAATGTGGGGGGGGTGGAGGGGTGAAGGGCGCTGCTTTAGGCGATGGATTCCAGCCCAATCTTCACCGCAATATCTCTGGCCTGGTGCAAACGTCTCCTCCAGGAGCTCAGCCCAGCCTTAAACCTGCGTCTATCTCCCCAAAACCATGGCTTAAAGTCAAGAATATTCAGGCAATGGCCCATCTTCTGGCTTAACACACCCCCCCCTCCCAGTAGTTATATGGAAAGGTCATCGGCGGAGCCAATACCTATGGAAAAACTCGGTGTCTGAGCCAGACACCCAGACAGACACCTAAAGATAACAACCTTGAGCAGAGACATTTGCTGCCATTTACACCGGCCCCTCCGCCAGCCCCACTTTGTTTTCCTGCCCTGGAGCCGGTTCGTCTTGTAGGGAAAGAGTTTAAACCTTCAAGGGATTTTCCCCCCAAACCCAGCCGAGTAAATATCCAGGAGGGGGGTTTATTTGGGGAGGGGGCAGGAAAGCAACACAAAATAGTCCCGTTCTTCCCCTGTTGCAAAATAAATAAAGACAATTTACCAAGGCAAACTCATCTCCCCACAGCCCCCTACTCCTCTGCCCCATAGATTTTCCTAGGAGGTATTTGGCAAAACCGCCCCAAAAATCATTCCTGGCGGCAAAGGGTGAAATTCATCCACAGGCGAGACAGAGATGAGGCAAAACCCTCCGTGTTTCCAAATTCCACCTGCTGGGAGAGGAGCATTTTACAAAGAGGCGCAAGAAAAATGATGCGATCCGGCGTATCGTAATATCATTAATATTTTACTCCGAAAACAGCGTCGGAAAGTGCGTGAGCATGAGCAACAAAGCAAACAATATTACGCGTATAAAGATGAAGGCGAACAGCGTGGGGTCTTTTTGAGTACCCATGTTTTTACATGGAAAACCAGGCACATCCATACAAATAGTTGAAGCAATAAATTGCCACCGTCCTCCTTCCCGATCTAATATCATAATTAAAAAACAGTAGGGGAGATTTTAACTTTTATTGCGTTTCTGGAGTTGGGTTGCTAAACATATATTAACTTTAGCTTCTTCTCTTTCTCTCCAGGGGGGTGGTGTCTCAGAAATAAAATCAATCTTAATATACACATAATAGATATTGTTTTGTCTTGTACATGCTGTTAGAAGAAAGGGAAGAAATCTGCAGATAGTTAATACAGAGCAGGCAAATTCATCATAC
>NC_138682.1:768737-828737 GCF_964273445.1 Streptopelia decaocto | reverse complement strand
CTTTACCACCCTCAAAACCCCCCCAGTTTCTTTGGGTTTTCAAAATGAACCGCGAGCTGGAATATTTGCCTAAAGGCGTGTTATTTTGGGGGGAAATTAACCTATTTTTGCTCGTCCTAGGGACCCCCCGAGCAGCTTTGCCGCCAAGTGTATTTTCCGTTGTATGAAATAGATTTGCCTTTATGAGCTGAGTGGGCACAAATAGGTAAACCGGGAGGTAATTGTAATCCCATCTACACCCTCCTCACCCGTCTGGGTACGCACACATCCACTTCGCAAAGGCAAACGTATTTCACACGTCCATAAATAAACACGGCGAAATACTTGAGCTTTGAATTTGGTCATGAGAAAATCCTGGCACCAGCAGCCGGCCAACATTTTGGGGATTAAACTGGAAGAAAAGAGCCAAGCGGATCCTGCAATTGTAGCAACAACCTCCTCGGGAAACGCCGAGAAAAAAACTGGGGTTAAGCCAAAGGCACCTTCAAAATGCGCTGGTGTGACAAGGACCCACTTTGGCGGTCGCAGAAAACCTTTCATGCCACCAAACCCTGCAAATCCTCTTGGAAACATTCTCGCCCCCACAATGCTTAAATTACATCAAGGTCTCTTACCTTCCGCACGAATAATAATGATGATAATAATAATAATAATCATAAGAAACCAGGTTCAACACAAACGAAAACAGAAGCTAGAAAAGATTTTCAAAGGCAGCAACAGCAACAGAAGCCAACAAAATCCGCCCCAAATTGGATCTGACCATTTGGAAACACTGCGAACACCACGAAATGCCTTTTAAAAAGGAACAAAAAAAGCGGGGAAAGCCCAATTTTCTCCACGCACCCATTTTGCATTTACCATCCGAAGCAAAACAAGACTTTATCTGTATTTATTTCCGTATTTATTTCCGCCCCAGTTACGAATCCAACCCGATATCACCCTCCTGACGGGTTCACTCCCACCAAAACCCCTCTTGGCGTGGACGCTGGAGGTTCTTTGTGCAGATAAGTTTGCGGGGGTTTTGCTAACCTTGACTTTGCCTTTATTTTGGTGTGTGTGTGTAATTGTAACTCAAGTGTCAGATAATATCAGTTCCCTTTGGATACAGAATGGGGGGGGAAGAGAAAAATAATAATAAAGAATAAGTGTTTGCTTTTTAAAGGCCAATTTTTGGCGTGTTTCTTTGGGTTTCGAAGGCGGGGGGAAGAACGCCAAGGGACAGGTTTTGCTGGTGCTTATGTGCAGGGAGGGGGGTCCACACACATCCTACATGCGTTCAGCCCTATATGCACATACACCGCCATACAGCCCGGCCATCCTGCTGCCACAGCACTAATTATAGCTCAGACACGGATATTTTAATCCACATTGCACACCACGCAATCCCCCCGCATAAGACACGAATCATGTTTTCTCGCAACTTTTTTCGGGCAATTCAACCCATCCCTTCCCATCACCCTCACTTATTGACCCCCAAGAAGCCTCTGAATCCACCCAGCTGCAAATGAAGACAGAAACAAACCCGACTATTCCCATCCACAGAGATTTCCAGCCATATGCAATCTCGACAATGACAATAAAATGCGCTCAATGGCAGGCTCTTTGCAGACAACCCCAAACTTGAAACATCTGCTCAACACACAGAAACATTTTCTGCCTTCGCAAACAAGACCTCAATCCGCCAGGATAAAAAAGAGAGCAAAGCAAAGCAGCTTTTTCCTCTCCCAACGAGCTTCCAAGCCATGAAATGAGCCCCAGTGCGCAACTCCAGCCTGAGATGTTTGGAACTGCAAATTAGACCCTACGCAGCTCAATCCTTAGATATATTTTGAACGCACTTGAACACCGAGCAAAGCCAAAGGAGCCAATTCCGCCCCGCACACGGAAATAAAGCACAGAAAGCCATCTGAAAGGGGGGGGAGTGTGGAATAATCAGGGTTCATGTGCCTTAAAAAACACGATCCCCACCTAGAACCACCCCCCCAAGCAAACAAACCCCAAGTCTCTGCGATTTCAGAGCAAAAGCGCCTCATATTTTCACATTCTGATGGCAAGGACCATTTTTTGCTTTACAAAGTACATGCACAGCAAATTTTCTCCATATAAACAGGACAAGGGCGACTTCTCCTGCTCTTTTTTTTCCTCAGCTCTAATATATATATATTTAAAGAAAATTAAAAAGACAAAAATTAATAAAAGCACACAAAACACAAGCGACACCAACCTTTCTAGGAAGAATATTCCCCCCCCCCAAGCCAGCAACAATACAATTCTTGTGCCAGTTTCTGGAGGAGAAGTTGGCAGAACAGAGAGCACATTCCTGCATATTCGCATTGCTCTTATTAGCTACGGCTGATTACTAATTGCCGAAATTAGCTACTGGTAATGAACGGTTCCCTTACCTTTCGCTTCATTGTCAGAGTTATCAGTGCTGGTGTCAGTGCTTTTGCTCGGGTCTTTCTCTGCTTCCGAAGGGCTGGGTTTGGGTGCTGGGGCGCTCTTTTCGGTTTTAATTTCGTTGCTGGCCGTGTTCTGGATCTGCTCTGCTTTTGTGTTTTCGGGGAAATTCACTTTCGCCAGCGGGGGAGGCGGAGGAGGTGGTGGAGGAGGTGGTGGTGCTGGTTCCAGATGCTCATTCCTTGGGTTCAGGCTCGCCCTGGCTTCAAAACTTGCCTCAAACTCATTTGGATTGTTGCAATTTGACGTCTTCTCCATGGAGGGGTAACCTTGGCTTGCTCGGTAGTAGCTGGGAACGGGGACTTCATGGTCATTTAGGCAAGACTCAGGCATTTGGTTGGGGTAGAGGGTTGGCTCTGTGGCATTTTTGGCTCTTTTATCAGCGTTATACATACAGCAAACATTTTCTTCCTTGACATTGGTTGGGAAGGAGCAGGATGGGAGCTGTCTTGCAACAGGTTGCTCGATCCTGTACGCATTTTTGGGGTCACACCAAGTGTCTAGCTGCGAAAGGTAAGATGGATAGGTGCTGAGAGCTAAGGTAGAGCTATTCACCTCGTCCCTTTTGGAAAGAGACGGGATAATTCCACAGTTCCTCATGACTCCGCAGCTGAAATCGCTCCCAGGCTGCATGTACATCCCTTGGCTGGAGGAATAATTCTCCCCTCTACAGGTACCGGCCAACGAGTCCATCAAAAACGAGTTAGAAGTCACATTGTTGGGACATGACATTTTCAGAGAGGCTTTTTAAGGAGGAATAGTCCAGCCAGGGGCTGACATCTTTTTTTTAGGGGGGAAAAAAAAAATATCAAGCACCATAATTATCCACGCATCGCTTTTCTCCCCCCCCCGCCCCCCCCGCCCTTTCCCAGCCCCCCCCACGTGATGCCCAGGCCAATGAGGATTGAAAATGGCCTTGATGATTCAGACGGGGGCGACGTCACGGGGGTCAAGTTGGCGGGACCGGGAACGGCACCGTGGAGCAACAGCGACATCTGGCAGCACCGGGCCGGGACCTTCACGTTGAACAAAGGCAACCCCCCCCCATCCCGGACCCCCGCCCGTTTGTTTACCAACGGAGCCACGCGTGGAAATAAAAAAAAAAAAGGGGGGGGGGGGTGAAGGACAAGCGGGCGACAAAAATATTAAAAAAATAGAGATTTTCGAAATTATTAAAATTTGGGGTAAAATTTAAATTTAACTATTAAATTTAAAAATAATCAAAATTTCCTCCCCGACTTTTCCACCCTCTTGCCTCCTCGCAATTTTTTTGCCACCCCAAAAGCGACTGAGATCCCTAATTGTTGCCCCCCCCCCGCCCCGCCTTGTCCTTCCCCCGCCCGGCTGCGCTTTCCTCCCCCTCCCCAGCACAGCTCTGGGTTCCGCCGCTGCTGCGCTGCTGCTTCTTGGCGTTATTTTGATGCTTCTTAGCATTATTTGGGGCTTTTTGGGGGGGCTGGATGGGGTTTGGGGTGGGGAGGGAGATGCACTCGGCGCCGCTTTGGTTTTGCTGCTTTGGGAGAGAAAATAGGGGCAAATTGGGGAATAATACAGAGAGCCTTCAGCCAGGCGTTTCCCCAAACCCCGAACCTACTTAGAGCAGGTTGGATATTTCTCAAGCGTTTATTTCTAATGAAGAAAAAGACGGTGAAAATCCAGCTTGGCTTTATTTTCCTTTGATTTTGGTATTTTAATGTCTTTTAGCCTTTTCTCCCGCAGCAAAGCAGCTTCGCCTCCCCTGTCTCTGCGCACACAGCTTTTTCTAATTATCCAATTTCATTCCCCAACTGTCTTAAGTTTCTGGGTTAAAATGGCATGTGTGGTATTGTGCTGGGGGGGTGGGGGGAAATCCTCATGGAGAGGGGAAAAAAGAGGTGGAATTTGGGGCAAAAGGAGCCACTTTCAGCCGGTGAACTGCGAGAGTTGCGGTGGCGTGGTGGGTTTCTTCCCCTCCTGTCTGTCTGTCTGTCTGTCTCTCTGCTCCCTCTTCGGAAAATACTGAGTGTGGGGGGAATAATCCAACCTGGGGCTCCCTAAATATAACGCAGAAAGGTTTGCAAGCTGAAACTTTCCCGATTTACTGGGTTTTAGTTGATTTATTCGTCTATTCCTGGGGTGATTCCACCAGGAAAGTTACTTTTCTCCCCAATAAACCCTCTCGCCGCTTCTCTGGCGCAATTCGCTGCGATGGCAGCTCAAGTTGTTGTTTTCTTGTCCATTTTAAATGTTTGGTGGCTTAAACACGACGGAATTTAAAGCCCCGTGTTTATCGAGCCCTCCCCTGAACTTTATTAGCTTGATTATTTCCTAAATCGTGCAGTAATTAAGCTCTATAGTGGGGTTTGTTCCATCATTTCCCCCGCGTGTTGCAAGGCTGTGGGTGAACTCGGGTTTTAGGTGAAGCGGCGGCTTAGGGCAATGGGGAATAAATAAATGAAAAGGGAGATAGCCCGGAATTTCAAGATCATTACGATTAGAAAGAGGCGGGTTCAGAGTCACTTTCAAGGGAAACAAAAAGAAAACGGCACCTTTCATTTAGGAAAAAAAAAAAAAAAAAAAGTGAGCGAAATCGGGTAAAAAAAGCCGCACATAGGAGCGGAGAAAGTGGAACTTGACCGTTTGGGGTGATTTGTAACGGTTTAGAGCAAAGTCCTGCTTAAATATTCTCACGTCTGCAAACCTGTTTTCCCAAAGATTTGCCAAAGCTGGGCTGTAAAATCCCCCTCGATTCGCTTTCAAGAGCCTTCGCGGGTCTTCTCGCCGCATCAAGTGGGACGAGTTTCAATATCTTAGGCCGAAAAAGCCTAAAAAGTGCATAAATCCTATTTCGTGTGCTCCTGCCCCAGCCCAGCAAAAGCTTGCGGAGCCTTCAGACGCCATTTGGTTCCCCTGGAAAGCTATTTGCGACTTTATTGCCTCTATTTGTGTTATCTGCATAGGTCTTTTTAAACCGGTTTGATAGAAATCGTTCCGTTTTATGATATCCAACGAAAATTCCACATCATATTTATAAGCAAAGAATAAAACTTTAGTGTGGGAGCCAATATTTTCTCATTTATAGGTGATGAAATTAAAGACCAACGCAATTTTGTATTATATTGCTTTTTCTCCCCCTCCCCATCCAGTTTGATTCTTTCCCCCCCCCCTTTTCTACTTTATTTTTGCAGCTGATGTGGCGACCCAATAATTTATGCCGCTCAAACTGTTACACATGTGCCTTTTTGGGGGACACCAAAATATGACCTTATAGCTTCCTGCATTGTCTGCCTAAAGATTAAATATGTTTTCCTGATTTCTTGTTTTCCCGCCATGTATTCTGGAGCGTTTTTGTCCAAGAAGATACGAAGGATTTGCACGGAGCACGTTAAACCTGCCATTAAATGATTCCGACTTGGCTTCTTCGCAGAACCAGGCGCTTCGCAAGAGTCAAAAATCCCCATCCAGGTTGCTGGAAAGAGGAAAATACGGTGCTGGAAACCTCATATTTTATGAATGTGTAAACGTTGTGAGTATAAACTCAAGATTTACACCGTTCGCAGGCGTTTTGTTCGCCAGGTTTTGCCAGCACAAGGTGGGGATGCGAAGGTTCGGAGGGTTTCGAGGCTGTTTGGTGAGTCGCTGAGCAGCATCTTCGCGAGCAAAAGGGGCCGAGGAAATCTCAAATCAGATTGTTCATAATAATATGACCCGGATCAATCTCGGCACTTCACTGCGATGGGGTTTTTGGCCGTGGGAATGGGAAAGTTGGCGTTAGGAAGCAGCACGGAGGCGTCTCCAGGAGACCGAATATTGTTTAAAGTTACAAATAATTAGAAGTATGATAAACATGGGTCATTAATGGAAAGAGAAATAAAATTCATCAGCCTAAGTGGAACCCCCGTTGGGAAAAATGCTTGACGCTAATTACAGAAAATAAATACGAACAAATGCTATTAAAACTTAAAAGGAGAGAGTCTACCCGTGGTAAGGACTTTAATAACCTACTTTGAATTTTACACACTTGTAGGGGAACCAGAGACACGTAACCGCTGCGTGTTCGGCCGCTGCCGCCCCCACGCCTCCAACCCGGCCTTTTTTGGGCCATTTCAGGGGGTTTGGGGGCTTTTTACCCCTTTCAAGGCACACACGAAAAGTGGGGTTTGCCCTCATTTCGCAGGTTCTGATCCCTCGAGGTGGGGGACGCTCGGGGTTGTCCCCGCGTCCTCCCATTGTCCCCAGCGCCACAGCCAAAACAATCGCCCTAAAACCTCCCCAAATCCGTGCTCAGGATGGGGAGGGGGGGAGAAAGATGCCCCAAAGCCCCTTTTTCCCCTACGCATCACCCCGAGGAGTATATAAATGTCTCCAATTTCCAAGACAAAGCATCTCTCAGGCTTCCCCGGAATACTTTACCTGTCCCCTTTTCAATCTAATTATTTAACCGTGAGTTATGTGGAGAAAGCGCTTCTTATGCCCATTGTATTTTTCACCAAGTTTTGTTACGTTTTTATGGCAAACATTCATTTTCGCTTCGAGGAAGTATTTGGTAGCAGCACTTTAATGATTACCTTAAATTTGTATTTCTGCCCGGTATTATGCCCCGTGTTGTAGCGGAAATAATTCTGATTTATGACAAAGTACACTGGAGTACAATAACAGCGATGCAAAAATAAAACCCACGCCTTTTATATGTTGGCTTAGAAACTGTAAACTATCACCACAAGAAATCTATCAAACTTTACAATCCCTCTTACCCCGCTTCCTTCTTTCTGAGTAACTTAAGTCAAAGAATTATGGAATGATATTATGTTCCTTGAGGTGGTATTGAAAACCATGGTCGGGCTTTTCTACCCCCAACATAGCGCCCATGGGCTGGATGGAGTTTGGACCCGTTTTCCTTCCCCTTTGATCACCAAGGTGAAATTTGGGAGATATAATTCATATATAAGCAAGAGCGGGCGGAGTGACGGAGCACAACGATATGACACGCGGGTTTTGGAGGAGTTTATTCGGTGTTGAAATGTTTCCTTTAATTTTCCAGCCGCGTTAACAAACTTTAATATTGCCCCTTTTCTCCCCCCATTATAACAAAAATATGGCAGAGGTGGGGAAATCCGGGTGGGAGCTCTGGAAATGCGGATTATTGCACGCTTGGAAAATTAGAAGTGGTTTTGCTTGGATTTTGGGGGGAGAAGCTGCGGGTTTGAAGCTGCGAAAGAACCGAGCGGTTGATGGGAATGTGGATTTTGGAGAGTCCCTTTTATAAAGCTTTAATCAAACCCAACCAAACCAATATAAAAGTTCGGTTGAAAGCGGCGAAGAGTAACGATGAAAGGTAACAATTGAACACAATGAAGGACGTGCTAAAATCTGCGTCTGCCCTGCAAGTTAAGAGCAAACCTCAAAGAATTACTATTTTTCACTTATGATGATGGGGAAATGATCCCTTTCAAACTTGGTGGAAACGCTGATCGTTTACCAGGCGCCTTTGAAGCGGCGACGGGGGCGCGTTGAGCGCCCCAAATAAACATTATTCTTGCAATTAGAATGTAGACAGAATTCTGTAGACAGAATTAACACTCACGGTTCTGCTTGAGAAATAAGAGATTTGGGGGAGCGGGGGGGTATCTCAATAAATACCAATTTCATCCCTATAGCATTGAAATAAGCTGGAGACAGTGGCCCTAAAACCTGACCTTTATATTTTGCTCTATTTGCCTAAATTCGAGCGTCTCCCCCTTCCAAACACAACCAGAGGTGGAGAGCACTGAGAAACGTATGGACGTGGAGAACATTTTCTTTCAAAACCACTGTATTTCTCCTTTGAAAAGGTATCTATTTGAGTACGTTTTCCCACACCTACAGTGCTGAGCGCGGGAGTGACCCTCGAGGATCTCCCGCTTGCTTAATCTTGGCTTTGGGCTGGTTTAACCGTCATTTGTACAGTCACATACGGTTTATATCAAGCACATCTTTAAAGCAGAAGCCTGCAGATTCGCTTAAGCGCGTATCGCTTAATTCAAAGAAAGGAATTAGGCCGCTTTTTAACAATTAAAACGAATTTACTTCGCTACTTGTAGCACATAAACAATCGCGATGTTTACATTCGCTCTTCCCCCTCCTTTCCTTTTTGCTTTTATCCTATATATTTATTTTTCCAGAATGAATAAAGCTCTTTTATGGGCTCCATCAGCAATCTGCTCCAGCCTAAATCCTCCACTCCAGATTAAAAAAAAAAGCAAAGCAGCCTTATGAGGTTGCAAACCGCATTCTGGTGGTTTCATGTTGTAATTTAGGAGTTATCAAAAGCAGAGGGACGTGCTCCCATCTCACATGTGCTGCGCATCCCGCAGCCCCAGCTTCAACCAGGCCTCAACCGGCCGCCATTTTGGGGCAAAATCATCAAAGTCATAGTTTCCATACATTCCTGAGCTTCCCTCTCCCCCCCTTTATTTGGAGGGGTTATCTATATATTTATTTATGGGGGACTATTTTTGAGGGCCTATTTATTTGTTGATACCACTTTATTTGGCGGGGGGGTCCTATTTTTTAGTCTCTGTTTTTTAGTCTCTATTTTTTAGTCTCTATTCATCTTTTAGTCTCTATTCATTTTTTAGTCTCTATTCACCTTTTAGTCTCTATTCACCTTTTAGTCTCTATCCATCTTTTAGGCTCTATTCATTTTTTAGTCTCTATCCATCTTTTAGGCTCTATCTATCTTTTAGGCCCTATCTATCTTTTAGGTTCTATTTATTTGGGGCGTCTATTTATTGGGGGGAGGGGGTCTATTTATTTTGGGCGTCTATTTATTTGGGTGTCTATTTTTGCGGGCCTATTGATTTTTAGCCGGCTATTTCTATTCGGGGCGGGGGGTGTTCAAACTATAGGGCGAGTTGCCAAACGCTTTGCCTAAAATGCACAATTCCTTCCCCAAAGTTGTATCCCCCTCCTCCCTTCATCCCCCTCCTTTTTTTTTTTTTAATCTTTAAATTTACATTTCTTTTCATTTTGCCCGTGGCTTTTCAATATTTCAGCAGCAAATTCGCCGCCGGTCCCCCTTCGGCTTTAAGAAAACCAATTTAATCGCCTTTGCTCCAAAGTTATAGGCCACCGGGGTCCCTGGGAGAGGACTCCGGGATTTGGGAATTGCTGCTGCTTCTCCCTCGGGAACAGCAATTGCTCCTATAAAAGCTCCTCGTAGCCAAATAAATGAATTCACCCACGGATCCACAGGCGAGGATTAGCTCAAATTGATGGGCGATTCGCGCTCCGCTCGCCAAAATCACTGACTTGCTTCTTGGCCTTTTTGCTCCTCTTTTTAATGTTTTTCTTGCCCGAAATCCCAGCTCTGCGAACCGAGGTCAAAACCCAGTGGAAACGGTCAAAAAGGCCGGAATGTCGCGGATTTTTGTGCCGCTCTCGGGAAGTTGTTCGGCTGGACTCGCTTCGTTCAGACGCCGACCAAGGAGGTTTCGCTTTGTCACACAGTCAAGTTTAGGCGCTCCTGCCCCGGTACCTTCGGGAGCTGCGGGGGGGGGGCGTGGGTGCATGTGCGTGGGCTGGGAAGCCCCGTCCGACACCACGAGGATCTCTGGACCCTTTAATCCAGCATTTGCAGCTCTCACAGTTCCCTTCCCCAAGCGCTCTTCTCTTTTTTCCTCCTTTCTTCTTTCTTTTTGCTTTTTCCTTTTTCCTTTTTGCTTTTTCTTGTTCCTTTTCTCCTTTTTCCTTTTTCTTTTTTCTTTTGTCCTTTTTCCCTTTTTCCCTTTTTCCCTTTTTCCCTTTCCTTTTTCATTTTCCTTTTTTCCTCCTTTCCTCTTTTCCTTTTTTCCTTTCCCCTTCCCTTTTTTCCTTTTCCCCCTTATTTCCCTTCTCTATTTCTCCCTTTTTACCCCCCCCCAATGAATTAATCTGCTTTGTATAAAAGCCAACATAAGTGAATATTATTATCCCGCAAGAAGCCAATTAGAAGCCGGCCCCCTCGTCTCCTTCCCTCTCTGCAATATTTCACAACCAAGTCACCCAGGGCTGCTTCCAATATGTTGTGTATGAAATCCAGGGAGCAATAGGAAACAGGTTGGGTTGGTGTGTTTCGTACGTCACATGGAAAGGGCCTTCGTAATTAGTCTGGGTGTCATTAACGTCGAGCACAGAGCGAGCTCCCCAGCCTATGAGGGAGGTTTTATTGTGATGGACATCCGAGGTAGGAATAAAGTTGATGGAAAAGACTAAATGCGTGCTGGGAATTAAGAAAAAAAAAAGAGAAAAAAAAAAAAAAAAAGAAAAGGGGGAAAAACTTGTAAAACTTTTTATGCCAAACAAAGTTATAAAAACTTTTCATGCGTTAAGATATCAAAAGGTTTATAACAATAATAAAGAGAGTGTGTGTGAAACCTGCTTGGAAATGCATTAAATGCTGCGCGGCTGAGTTAAATATTAAGCATCATAAACGCCACGCGGGGTTCAAAATTAGAGCTTGAGGTTGGTTTGGGTGGGTTTTTTGGTAGGAAAAATGTGGGTGTCCCCCCCCCCAACCCCCCCCAAGCCCCCCCCGGCTCCCTGGGGGCGGGGCGGCCGGGGAGCCGCGACCCTCTCTGATGCCGCTTTATTACAAAAGGGTTAAAGGTGATGGACTTGACTTTATTGAAGTTCAAAGACATCATATATTCACATTTTTCTTCCTGTGGGGCTCACTCCCACCCCTGCACCCCCCAGCCCGCCTCGGAAAACCCCTCGCCATGGCGATTTTTGGCTTCAATGGGATCCACCCCCCCCCAAAAAAAAAGCCGCATATATCACCCTCCATATAGGCGCCTGACCACTGGATTGGTGACATACATATGTCCCAACCTTATCATCCTTGTACCCCCATTGTGGTACCCAAAGCATCTCCAGTGCCCCCCCCCTCCCCATCCTCCGCCAGCCCCTTATCTCCCCCCACAACCTCCCCAGAACATTAACAGCCCTTTTCCTACATGGCACTGATGCTTAATGCTGCTGTAAACTCCCACATGGTCTATAAACTTGGATTTTACAACTAGCATTCCATTTTAGCTCGCGAAAACTTTGAACTAGGCCTACAGTTTCATTGTGCTGCAGTTGAACTGGAGCCTTGGAAAAGTGCGGGGGGGGGGGAGAGAGAAAAACAGGGAGGGGGAGAGAGAAGAGAGGGGAAAAAGCCTAAATTCCCTGGGCAAGACTCCCTTATTTGTTTACTATTTACTGCGGAAGTCTTTTCCTTTAGCCAGACGGGGTAATTAAGAAAAATTAAGCTGTTTAGTGCTGCAGTCTTTATTACAATGTCTAGACTGGCCGCTTTTGTCCGGACAGCCGCTGCTGTTACGGAGCATTAACTGCCGCTTCTGACCTCCCGATATTCACCTTATTGCACCTCTCTTTAGTTTTCCTAACCTTGGGAAGGTTTGGCAAACACTCATTAAAGAAAGGTGCTTTTTTGGCCTATTTTGTTGCCTTTTTTGGGGGGGTGGAGGACAAGCCCCCTCCTCGGGATGGTCCCAGCGTGCGGCTACATCTGCCAGGAAGATGGTTCCTACCCTCAGCTTGTCTATTTTACTTCAGACCCCACCAAAAACATAAAGGAAACCCCCTTTTTACCCCTAGTTTATTCAATGCAAAGCTTAGGGCGAGACCTTTAGGCCGGGACAGGCGTCCTTGCAGCTCGCCGGCTTTACGAATAAGAAATACTCAGAAAATAAAGGTTTTGCCACCCGCCCCCCCCCCCTTTTTTTTCCCCCTTTCCCACTCTTTTAATGAAAAACATGTCCCTGAACATCCTTTCAAGATCATATCGCAGTGTAACCGAGACGGGTCTATCCCGAACGCCTCAAGTTTGCATTTAATCGCGCGGGGGGTGTTGGGATGGAGGCAAACGAAGAGCGTTTTTGGCGGGTTTATCATAATTCCCCCCCCCCCCCCGTTGTCAAATAAAATCAGGAGACACCATCAGAGGTTGTTGTTTCTTTTTCATTCACCAGGGTTGTATTTAAAAGCGAGTATGAGAGTTTTTACAAGAACACGGTGAATGGATGGGAAGAGAAGGCGCTGTTTCTTGGCTGTGGCGGGGGTTATTCTCCTCTCTTTGTCGCCCCCCCCTCGTCCATACGCACAATCAGAAAACAGGACTGGAAGCCTTAAATATACAGAACACCCCCCCGCCCCCCCGCTCCCAAACAAACCCACCCTTCCGAATTGCCGTATTTACACCAAATACACGCACCACGTCACCAACGGCATCGCCGGCGTTTCTTTGTCCTCGGAAACGTTTTAGACACAGCGAGAAGAGCAAAAGTCATTGTGCAAACAGGAGGGGGGGGCGGGGGGAGGATAAAAATCACTGTGCCTGGGAGTTGAACTTGTTTTCCTTAAGCTGGAATTTAAGGACTTGACTTTGCATTTGTGCTTTGTAGGTATAAGGTATCCTTGACTCATGGAAACGCAGCTCGTTTCTCGGTGTAATTAGAGTTTCATTCATATATTTTTTTTTTAAATAAAGAAGACTAATATATTGTTCTCAGGCAAATGCAGGAAGATTAACTAGAACCGGAAAAGAGCGGAAGGCATCTGGAGCCAAAATCAGGGCAGGATTACTGGGCCAAGAAAAATCCTATAAATTTCAGCTCGCTGGTGATACAATGAATCCCACACCCAAGGTGGAGGGTTCGTATTAATATCAGTCCTATTAGAGCAGATTGCAGCGAGTCCCATGAATATGGATGATGATATTTCTGCTATGCATTCAGGTATTTAAGCTCCTCGAGAAGAAACCCACACCACAATGACCGCAAAGAGGCTTTTAAGAGGGGAAATTCTAATAAAATGGTCAAATAAAATCATAATGTAGAACAGCTTGCAACGTCTTTATTTGCCACAGAATTTCACAGAGTATCCTGGGGACTCACTTTACATACACAAAGGTTTTTGTTTTGAATTATTCTATTTTTTTCGCCCCTCTTGTTCTTCGTCTCCCATTTCCAGAAAAAGAACCAAAAATACGAAATGTATTTACAAACCATTTCAGAGACACGATTGTAAATGTATTTTCGTTTGGATTTCCGCCCCCCCCCCCCGCCATCCCGACTCCAAATGTAGAAATGATACTGCAGAGAATATATACGCACACACGCCCATATATATGCGCATATATATATATTTTTAGATAGAAAGGGTGGACGGAGGAGGTGGAAATAATGGGTGGGTGTGAATGTGCGCGCACACACACACATAGAAGGACATTCACACACACACACTCACCCCAGATAAAGTGATTTGATCCTACAGGGAGACTTTGGCCGCTCTTGTGATAACAGCTGCGGGTTGAAAGCACCGCAACACACAGCACTGCTGATTCAACTGCACAGGGCGCCTAAGCAGTGATAGCAATTAAAATCATCATAATAATTAAAAAAAAGGAGGAATCCCGACCTGTTCGAAAAAAAAAAATGGAAAAAAAAAAGGGAAAAAATTAAATAAAATGTTCGTGGAATTCAAGTCCTTGAAGCGGGAACTGAAAGAGAATCTCGCTCCTTTTGTTCCTGTCCCAGACATAGAAATGTAAGTAACGAAAAGGCTTAAACTTTGAGGTTGCTTTGTCGACTCAAAGGGCAAACCCGCGCTCGCCACTTCTCCTCCTCCTCACCCAACGCTTCGCCAGCACAGGGGATGGCAAAAGATGGTCACAACAAGGGATTTCCCGAGAAATACTGCAGGCGGTCTCTGCTTAGTTTTTTTTCTTTCATTCTTCTGTTCTGAAACCAGATTTTAACCTGTCGGTCAGTAAGATTGAGCATCCTAGACAACTGGAGCCTTTTCTCTTTGTTTATATAGACATTGAAGAAGAATTCTCTCTCTAGCTCTCTGATCTGGAATTTCGAATAGGGGCATCTCTTCTTCCTCGTTCTGGGAGCACCTTAGAGAACAAAACAGAAGGCAAAGTAAATATCCTAAGGAAATACATGGCACAGACTCATCTTCACAGCTATATTAATAATTCCCGTTATCAATGCAGGGGGAGATATCTTCCAGCAGTTCGCCTATTGTTGGGGGTAGCAGAGGTGAGGTTATTAAGGATCGCGGTGTTAATTATTCTCCCAGTGCACGGGCTTAGCGCAGGCACATTTTCGGTGCAGAGAGGTTATTTTTTAAGATAAAGAGCAAGCTGCTGGAGCGGGGCTTAAAGAGGCCGAGGGGGGGTGGAAAATCCACGCTCAGCTGCAAATCTGTTATCTGTATAGAAACAGCATGAGCAAGGTTGGAATTAGAGGAACTAGATATTATGTTCCGCATAAGTTTTTGATTAACTCCAGTCCTCGCCACACACGCAAAAAGGAATCAAAGTGAAAGAGAACTTCGCATCTGAGCTGCAAAAGGGGGACTCTGCACCACGAAAGCAAATGGGGAAGCAAACCCACCCTCCCTCTTCCCCAAAGAGCCCCTCGCTGAACGCCAACTCGCCAAGTTGCCTGGATCCAGCCTGGAAAACGAAACAAAACTCCTCTAAGACTGCCTGGAAAATGGGAAGACGCGCAAAAAAAACCCACCAAAAACCACCCAGAAGAGCCAAGCGAACAAGCGCGTAGGTAAAAGCCCTTCCTGACAAAAGCTGGACGCTCCACTGGGCTTGGGGGAGAATAAATGGTATTTTAAAGAGAGAAGTCAAAGAAAATGCTCCGCTTTGCCTGCGAATCCGGCAGATTCCCCCCTTAGCGCTGCACTCCCACCACGAGAAATGGCTTAACACACAGTTTTAATTAAAAAAAGCCCTAAGCATTTTGCATGCATCTCAATGCCTTAAAAAAAAAAAGCACAGGCAGCTAAAGTAGTGTTCTGCCCAATTGCCTTTTACCCTCAGCAACCCGGGACCAAATCCTTTTAAAATGCTCATGTAAGTTCATGATCAAAGTTAATATTTGTCACGATGGTGTGCTTTTAAAATTTCACAGACTCTAAGATACTGTGTCTGCGCCTAACATCTCCATTTTTTTCAAAGAGCTTTTCCCATCGTAAAAATTCTTCTCGTTGGAAGAAAGAGCTTTGTAGGTTATAATAAAATCCTTTGAATGCTTATAAAACTCCACATAAAATTTGACCGACAAAACACACGGGCTAGTCCCTTAACCTTTCCATTTACTGCTCTACCTACTCGAATTGCTGCTTTTGCTTCCTTCCTTGGTGACAGAAGAGGACGAGGCTGAAGACCCTGGGTTTGTGTTTTCTTCCTCATCCTCCGGGTCCATCCCTTGCTCTCCGCGGGATGACAGTGCGTGGGCTTGGGGTTCTGCCTCCCCTTTCCCCTCACCCTTCTGCAGACAGGTCTCCGTCGGGTTTTCCGCCCCGCAATAAGCGTTTTCAAAGAAGCGGTCGAAACCTTGGGGCAACACCGTGTTTTTGTTCATGCTGGTGTAGAATCCCGTGGCTGGCGGGTGGTTGGAGCTGGGGTGGTGGTGGTGGCTGTACACGCTCTCGTTTTTCATTAGCATTTCGGTCATGGTGGAAGGCGGGATGCACTCTCTATGCATCAGATCTTCAGCGGAATAACACGAGGCGTAATTGCTTCGGTGGTGCCATTTACTCGAGGGGTCTAGCCCATAGGAAACCTCTCGCACGGGCTGCACTTGCGAGAGGTTGGTGGAGTAAGGGTAGGAGATTTGGCGAGAGGGGGCCTGTGGCAAGAAAGATGACACAGTTGAAAATTCAGGGACGTAATAGGTACAGCTGGGGAGGTAGAGATTAGAAGCGCAACCTGCCCTTTCTCCAAACTCAGCGCTCCTCTCCTTACGCGACTGGGAGCAGAAGTTGCCCAGGTTCACCGAGTTAAACATCTTTCTCCTTTTCTTGCTCCTATAGCTAGATGTTTTGGATCCGATGTGCGGAGGGGAAAAAATTTGGGAAGGCGAGATGACGCGCTATCCGTCTTAGTCGCTCCGGAGGACACGTGATCCAAAGTAGATATTGTCATATATCAGTTTGGAGCACTTAGATGCGTAGGAGTGGTTCACTTAGGTAAGATCTCAGAGGTTCAAACGATTGGTTTGCAAACACCGCAGAAACATTATGAAAATCAATGGCAGATTTGTGCTAATTTTCCCGAAGGCACACCCCTCCCCGGCGCAGCAGAACAAGTACAAGGGGCGGCTTGTGAACTTGCTGCTTTTTTTTCTTCCTTGCTTTTTTTTCCCCTTTCCCCCTCCTCTCCTTCCTATTTGGATTCTGCTTGTGGCTTTTCAGCAGGGTTTGGAGATGGGGTGGGGGCGATTTGGGCTGGGGAAGGCGGGGGGGGGCGGAGAGGGAGGGTCTTAGGGAGCTCGAACGGTGTTTTTCCATCTCTTTTTTGAATATTTTAATTCCGCTGATTGATCTAAGTCATTCTTACGGCTATTTCCATCCTTAGAAGCGTTCCTGGTTAGACTTTAGGTAGCTCAATTAAATCGCTGGAGATGCAGAAGTAAGTTTTGCAACATTTCTCTGCAGCTTTTCCCACAGCTGGGCTGCCAAATTATAAGTAAATCTCTATCTATCTCTTTATCTGGGAGCGAGGGGGTTGGCGCTAATTAACAAGCTTCTAACATACGCTAATTATCTTGATCTCTATGTGCACATCAACTATACATCACGCAAGTTGGCATGCTTTATGGAGAATATACCATTTAAGCAATGACAGTGTGCGGGGGATCGTGTAAAGTTTCCAACTTGAAAGTTAAAGCAGGCCTGGCTTAATGACTTTTGATATCGAATTAGCGATATATCAAGGAACAGAACAAATGAATTAAGTCAGCGTCTAATAAATATTCGAAAACCTCCTTTAATGTTCGGTTAAATATTTATCACGTAAGAGTGGCATATTGAATATTTAATGCAATTGTTTATTGTCAATCAATGAATGTACTTTCAGCAATACTCTCATCATTTATTCTTCCAGCTGAATTAAAAAATATATTCATATTAAAGTCATTTGTCTTCTAGCCCGTGCCCCGGGAGGCTCCTCTTTCTCTGTATTTTCATACCAAAAATCAGGGATACCGAAGTGCTGCCGGGTATTTTGCGAAGAATTATTAGGCGGAAAAGATGATTAGTGAAAGAAAACCAAATAAAGGCGAAATCTCTTCTACAAACCCTCCGAAAGGTGCACCTGGAGGACGCGGAACTTGCGCGGGGAATCCCGACGCCTTTAAATAGCCTTGAAGGAGCAAAATCGCCCGCAACAATTGGGCGCTAATCGGGTTTTCACCTGGATTAGGAATCATCTGCTCGAGGTGGAAAACGTTGCTCTGCCGAACTGAGGTGGCCGCTTTCATCTATGTATGAAAATATTGCAGCGCATCCCCCTCTTTTTTCACCATTTTATTTACAGGATGCCACTTAGTCCCTCCTAATTGAATCATCCCTTTAAAAACGCCCAGTAAAAGCAAGAATAAATAAAAAGATGGCATTGTCCACACATCAACCCGGTTTAAACTCCATCCTGGGGTCTGTTTGGTGCTGGGCTGAGTAGCCCGAACAAAACTAACGCACCAGGAGAGAGCGAGCCGCTCTCTATAGGAGAATCTTCTCAAATCGAGTGGCAGTAAATTCAGAAAGCAAGAAGGAAAATAGGCAAATCTCAGCCTTGCAGCACTGAACCTTAGTGGGGGGGGAAAGCCTCGACGGCCGCCGTGTTTTCGCTTTGCTCCCCAAAAAAACAATGCGTAAACTCACCCGAAAATAACCAATTAAGCAAAAAGAAGCATCAGAGGGTCCCAGCCCTGCTCGGGGATGTCCCTCTTGGTGCTGAGCATCCCTGGGCGGCTCCTTTTGCACCTCGCTCCCCTCTATTTAATTGTAGTTAATTTGCCAGCACCCAACCTGCTATTTGCGTTTTAACCGTGTGGGTGGGTGGGTGCTTAATTCCTATGGGGGATGTAGGGAAATGGGGAGGAAAATGCACCTTAAGAAACCGGGCGGAGGTTGCTAAAAATATAAATATCCTTCAATTCACAGCAATGCAAAGAAAAATAGAAGCGGGGGGAAGAAGTTGATTTGAATGGAAGAAAACAGCCCCGTAAGTGCGTAACTTGCAGCCTCGCAAGGTTTTAAGATGCATGAGCAAGAACATACAGTGGGTGTTTCAACAGGGCTTTCCGAATTGTGGTGATTATCGGGATTTTAGATATTTATTGGGAATTCTTGAAGGGAAACATGGCGGCTTCACCAGCTCTTCCTCACTTGGAGCCTTCCTCATCCTCCTAGAGCAAAACCATCATTTCATCTCATTCATTTCTGGGTTTCCTCCTCCCTGTCTCTGGCTTTGTGGTTTCTAGTGAAGAGTCGTTCTCATAAAACCCCTTTTTATAAGGGATCGGGGCGTGTGAGTCTCTCTGGATGTGTGTGCGTGCAGATAGAGATACACACTCATATAAACATGTCTGTAATTCCAAAACGAGCTGTGTTTTCCTCTCTACTGCACCGTTTGCCTGATGAATATATATGTGTATTCAACCGTATATATTCATCATATATATATATATATATATAGGGGGGCAAGAACTCTGGCTGCAGAGATGGATTTCTCCAGGTTTGTAATCTGCTCTATTTTATGACTTGGCCGTCGTTTTGGGCAAAACTTTTAATTAAAGTGTCAGCGATCTTTTCACTTGGCTTTTTATGGACCAATATTCATACTAACTACAAACTAATAATGTTAAGCTATTGTTTATGGGTGTCATGATTTTTTCCCCAATTCCCTCCTGTTTGTAACCTGCGCGGGGGATCTTCACCCTCCGATTAAAAGGGGAAAGGCTCTAAAATAGCCCTTTTTTGTTATATTTATTCCAAGCTGGATACCGTAGGAAGGCTGAAGGCGCGAAGCTTTGCATCCAGGGGATGAATTAGAGCGTGTTGTTGAAAATATAATACCCAAGCAGCTTCTTAAACCCCAAACAAAGCACAGACACCCCCCCAAAAAAACCCCAAACACAACAGAAATCCGTGTGGCATCAAACTCGCCCTCTCTCTTCTAGGCGCGTGAATAATTTATTGCTCTGCGTAGGTAAATACATCTAAGCCAAGCCCTGGTGTCGGTTTGGTTTTTAAACCCGGTTTAAAGGGGAGGATTTGCCTGTTTCCTGCGAGGAAGGAGAGAAGAGGCAGCTGTGGAGCCACAGCACTTGAATTTGACCACCAAAGTGACCACCATAAAACGGAATGAGGGCTGGCGGCTCGCATTCCTTTTGGTTACCCTTAAAAAAATCAAGGGGGAAAAAAAGGGGGGGGGGTGAGGACTTTAAAGTGTAGCCTTAAAACATCCCCATCGTTTCACCCTCTTCGTTTTTTGGAAACCTGCGAATGGGAAAGGTTAGAGCGTGGAGGGGGAAATGAAAGAATTTGCGCTCTCTAAGGGGAAAAAATATCTGGGGGAACTTGAGAATGGGGGAGGAAAGGTCTGATTTGGGCGGTTGTGATATGGTTGTGTGGGCTGGATGGAAATGTCCTGTCTAGGAGGTTTTTTTTCCCCCCTTTTATTTAGTTATTTATCAGGGGAAGGAGAAGGGGAAGGAGAAGGGGAAGGAGAAGGGGAAGGAGAAGGGGAAGGAGAAGGGGAAGGAGAAGGGGAAGGAGAAGGGGAAGGAGAAGGGGAAGGAGAAGGGGAAGGAGAAGGGGAAGGAGAAGGGGAAAGAAGGAAAAGGAGAAGGAGGCGGCAGCGCCGAGCTCGTCCCTCCTTGTGCCTGTTTTTGCGGTTCTATGGATAAACACGCAGCTTTATCCCCGCGGCTCAAGCGGGGGCTCCTCTCTACCCAAACTACAGAAAGAGCAACGTGCAAGGGGGAAAAAATAGTCAAAACCCACCCCAAATTCAACACCCCCGTTGCTCCCGAGTCCGCACTGATATATGCAAACACTTCACCCATTTCCCAGCGCTTTCAGCAGCCAAACAGGCTCCAGGCTGGGAAGATGCGTTTTGCGTCCCTAATGTGATTTTTTCAGGGGATGTTCGAGGCATTTCGTGCTCAAAAAACATTGCGGCAATGGCACCAAAATCCCGAATCTGGAGTTGTGAGCGTTGGCGTTCGCTGTGTAAACATCTGAACTTATATTTTGATTTAGGTTAATCCTGTACTTGAACTCTTCCCAATAAATCATTCCTCTTCTTTTTTTCCCCCTTCTCATCGGGGAGAAGGTTTATTATTTTTTGCCTTCCCCCCCAGATATCTGAACTGGATGGAAATTCATGAGCAACCTCTCAACTTCGGTCCAAAACTTGTTGGTAAGTATTGCCATAAAGAATCCTTTGTCCGAGCCCGTACAGTAGGGAAACTATGGACTGAGAGGAGGGAGACGGGGGGGGGAAATAATAGTTTTAAAGGAAGAATAAATAAAAATAGAATCGATTTCATACCGACCTGGTATTATTTACACTCTGATATTTTCCCTTGTATCAGCCAGTTTGCTTTGCCTCCTGCTTTTTGGGGGGAAAAAGCAAGGAGTTTTTCCAACCTGTGCTGCAAATGCATCGGGTGTGGCTGCAAACAGCGTTTCTTTAGCAGCTGCATCTCCCAGCAGCTGCAGAAAATGAGCTTTGCTTTGCTAAATAGGCTCCAACTTCTGCTCTCTAATGACTTGGGCCTATCAGATGTTCTCAAAGTGGTTTTCCCTCCCTTCCACGCCGGTGCTACAGCTCAGATGGACTTAGAAAAGGAGAAGAGAGGAAACTCAGGCCAGTAAACAGATTATAGACACCGCGTGTGTGTATCGGAAATCTGAGGGGAGACACAACAGCTACAAGTGGGAAGCTCTTGGAAAAGATTATTGTCCCCAAATGGCAAAGATACGTTTAATTGGATGGAAGCCAGGCTGCGAAAGAAAACTATATAAGCTGCGAACAATTCAAAGGGAAGGGGAAAAAAATGAAAAGGACTTAGATCTCTCTAGACCTGAGCTGCAAGTTCAAAATCATGTGGACTTAATCAAGATAAAAGCGGATTGAACTGTGCTTCCCAACCGCAGGCAAGGCTGGGGCTGTCTGGCCTAAAAATGTGTCGGATTCAAATACAAGTGATGCCGAAGAGGCGTTAAGAAGGGTCGGGCTTAATAAGAAGCGATGTAACCAACACTTTGCCAACCGGCCTTCCCGTTTATTTTGCTTCCCTGGCCGTGGGCCGCAGGGAGAGCTGAGGCGGAGGAATCTCAATGCCCGTGTGTTTCCATCTATTTATTGACTTTATTTCCCTGCGCAGCTCGGTTGCTGGAGCATGGATTGGGGAATTCAAGCCAAACCTCACAGCGCTCAGAACCGCTGCGAAACTCAGCTTAGAGGAGACAGGAAACCCAGAGGAGCTCGTTAAGCAACACCTAGTTCTGTTCCACAGCCTCTCTTGCCTTTATTCCCCTCCAAACCTCTAAAAAAGCCTTATTTCACCACAAAGGAAGACATATAAAACACACCCAAACCTTTTTAAAAGCAATCCCTTTATTCGCCAGGCGTTCCCTCTCGATAACTTTAGCAGCGCCACCGAAATGTGCGAAACGGTGTAAAAAAAAGTCGGAAATTGCGGCAGGGAAAATGTATTTTCTGTTGGGTGACCCATTTATTAGCCAAATAGCCCCGAAACGCGATGTTCGGAACAGAAGGTGGGCGGTTAATCCCCCCACCCCCCAGACTTATGAAAACCTCACACACGTTTGCATGCGTGGTATTTAATCCTTAAATGCTCCAGAAATCATTTCCAAGTATCGCACTTTAATACTTTGGCTCCTGCATCCCCTCATCTTTTTGTTTAATAGTGTGGGGTTTGTTCTGTTTTGTTCCACAGGAGCTACCACCACGATGGATTTCCCTCCGATAACCATTGATCAAAGGCGAATCTCAGCAGTTTATGGGGATAAACTTCAATAATTCGCGGTTGAGGGCGGGCTGGGCTCCCTCTTCCATCCCCGCATTAATCAGAATAAAATGGAACCAAATCCTTCAACCGCTTCACGGGGCGACGTTTTCCAAACGCATCTCCAGCTTTTAAATGGAGTGGAAGGTGGAAAATGTCAACGTCCACCGCTCTCCATCCACCTATGGAGTTAATGTATATACCTGCCTGTCTATACACTTCGCCTATAAAGTGCAACCTCGCCTGCAACAGCGCGTCCATTTGGAATGTTTAGATGGAGAAGCGGAGGGATTGGGGCACACAAACCTCTCTTAAAGAAGTTGCTTTATTCTATCACCTCTCCGAGCAGCTCCTGTAGAATAATAATCGATATTCGCATCTTTTCCTTCGTCGGGGATGAGGGTTGAGTGTTTTGGTGGTGTCGTATTCAATTGAAGTGGATATATAAAACAATTAATGTAGCCGATGTTCTCCTTTAGCAAGCTCCTTGGCTTTAAAATACCTCTTGTATTGAGACGATAAATTATGAATTAAAAATCGGCCCAATAACCGGACTCTTGTCTAATCCGTCCTTCTGGAATATGTGTTCTCCTTCTTTCTTTCTTCATCTTCATCTCCTACTCTCTTTCCTCTTTAATTACAAAATCGCGAGTCTATAGCACGGGGAACTCTGAAGTACTAAGTTATTTGCTCTTACACCATAAATGCCCTCAAATCCTCGTTCGTTGCTGTATTACACCCGTGTATGCTTCTGATTTAATATTTCTATCAAGTAGAGCATAGAATTGCCTAAATAACTGTATAATTACCCCTTCATATTAAGAAAAAAATGGCCTTTTCCATTATGCTAATCGCGGGTTTTCTCCTTCCCAGCTGCGGGTGTTCATGATTTGTGCCCTTTGCTCTAAGGCAAAGGCCGAAAATCGGGGAGGGGGGGCGGAATATTTAATGCAATTTTTCTCGCGGAAGGGGAAAAATCAAGGAAAAAATGAGCCTTTTTCCCCCTTCTCTGGGTGTTTTTCGGGCCGTCGGGCTGCAGAGTCGGGTCCCCCCGCAGTGTCACGGGGCTGTGGGGACGGTCACTGTCACATCTGTGGAGCCGTCCCGGGTGGGGGACCACACACCCCCCATGACCCCCCCCACCCCAAAATCTGCCTGTTAAAGAAGAAAGAAAGAGCAGAAACCCCCCCCAAAAAGTGGGAAATATCTACATTTCGGTGGGGTGCGTCCCCAGCCCGGGTTCGGCTGTGCAGGGGCAGCACCCACCGCTCACAGGGGGGAGGTTGGGGGGTGGATTTTGGGGTTCAGGGTGGGGTAAAATTGGGGTGCAAAGACACAAACCCAAACCCATCGGATTCCCCTCCCGGCCGAGCTTTTTTCCCCTCTTTCTGCCCTTTTCCCACGGCCCAAACGCGGAGGGTTTGGGTGATTCCGCCGTTTCGGGTGCGTTCGGCTTCTCCTCCTCTTTATTTTCCTCCTTTTTTTTACCCCCCCCCCCCCATCCTTCCCCCTTATTTCTTTTCTTCTTTATTTTGGAGGGCAAAGCTTCAGGATGAATCCAGCTCCGGGTGGGGAAGACGAGAAAGCGAGAGAGGGGAAGGACAACACCGCTTATTGCAAAGCAAGAGGTAAAGAGACTTGGGGGGGGAACTTTATCCACCCGTCCCCCATTTTTCCCCCATTTCCCTGGGTTATTCCCATTAAGCCTTTTCCAGGAGTCAACCCCACATTCTTTTATTCAATTTATCCCCATTTCTGAGCACAGCTTGGCCCAATCCCAATTATCTCCTGCACCCACCTAATCCCCCACCCTTTTATTCAATTATTACCCCTCTACGCTCATTTTTTCCCACTCTTCGAGACAAAAAAATATCTGCCCCTCTCCCTCCACCCCCTTTTTTCTTTCTTTCTGCCTTACCGAGCGAACTTCATTGTTTTCTGGAGGAAATGGTAACGTTCAGACATTAAACCTTAATTGGGCTTTTCTTTATGATGTTTAATTTCCTCCGCGGCAGACGGGTTTGCATCTTGCTGGTAAAAGAGGAGAAGGGGGGGTGGAAAAAATGAAGAAAAAGGAGAAGGAGGGAAAAAAACCCAACTTGTTTGAAGTCTGTAGTCCAGCTTGGGGAGGGGAGAAAGGATGAAAAAAATCGGGTTTTGGAGAAAAAAGCTCCGGAAAACTGATTGTCCCTTGGCTGTTGCAGCATTTGGATCATCTCTCTGCCCCTCACCGGTGGGAAAAGGCGGGGGGAAAGGGGGTTTTCAGGGAAATAAGGGGAGCGGCGTTGAGCGGGCGGGTCGCCGGCAATGGCTTTGCCCGCGGGGCGCGGACGGGCCGCGGAACGGAGCCCGAGCCTTAACTTGACCTTCACTTTGCCAGGGCGGCCCCCGCCCACCCAGACGGGAGCGCGGGCGGATCCTCCCGCGGGGAGAGCGCGCAGCGCAGCGCAGAGGGGACAGAGGGGAACGGGAAATGAAAGAGAATGTAAAAGTTAAATGGAGGAGAGGAGAAGGAGAGGAGAGGGAGAGGGAGAGGAGAAGGAGAAGGAGGGGAGGAGAGGAGAGGAAAGAGAAAGAAAGAGAGAAGGAGAAGAGAGAAGAGAAAAGGAGAGAAGGAGAAAGAAATAAAAAGAGAAGAAGAGAGAAGAGAGAACAGGAGAAGAGGGGAAGGGAAGGGAAAGAGGGAAGGGAAGAAGAAGAGAAGGGAAGAGAAGGGAAGGGAAGAGAAGGGAAGGGAAGAGAAGGGAAGGGAAGAGAAGGGAAGAGAAGGGAAGAGAAGAGAAGGGAAGAGAAGAGAAAAGAGAAGAGAAGAGAAAAGAGAAGAGAGAAAAGAGAAGAGAAGGAGAAGAAGAGAAGATAAAGAAGGAGAAAAAGAAATAGGGGGTGAGGGATGTCGGGGTGAATGTGAGGCAGCTCCTGCCCCCCAGTTCCCCCCAAAAATAAAGATTTCTCTAAGTTATTCCCAATCTGCTATGGAGAAGGGGCGGTGAAGGGAAGTTTTATCCGCTGCATTAAAATAATCTTCTCGCTGATAGTCGGGCAGAGCCTTTTGTGTCCCTGTGTCCTCCCCGAGAAATCCCCTTCACCCACCGCACCCCCTGCCCCTCAGCCTCCCCCCGGCCCATAAGAGGCACCCAAACCCCATTTTTCTCGCCGACCACCTCTTTGATTTCTCCGAAATCCACCCCAAAGTCCCTTTTCCCCTATAAAAAAGGACAAGGCGGAACCGCGGCAGCCAGCGTGGCTCCTCTTTGCAAATAGGTGTTTTCTTTAACCCCATTTAGGAAAGAAAATAGGGAAAAAAATAGAAAGAGATAAAAAATCCGTGGCAAAGCTTTTTCATTGGGTTAAGATGATTGTTTTTAGGTTTGAGAAAAGCTTCCTCGGACTTTGTGGAATAGAGTTGGGGTGGAACAATAATAAAAAGCAAGAAGCGCTTGTGCAGATGTGTAACTTTGGCGCCTTTGTGTGTGTCTTGGGGGGCAGACAGATGCTTTATTTCACAGTCTCTCTATAAAGAGATAATTATATATCTAGTTATCCACCGGAGCAATAAATACTCTTCATCCACAATTACAGATGAAGATGGTTGGTTTAAATACCCATAAAGTCAGTGTTTGGGCTCGGCTTGGAAATAAGGGATTTATTTCGAGGGGGCAATAAGGTGTAGAGTCACGTCGGGGGAAAATCCAAAGGAAACCCCCAAAATGAGCACGACTGGCTAGAAAACCTGAATATTGCTGCATATTTCCACATACAGCCCCCCATACATTTAATCTCGCAGATCCCTGCAAAACCCCACGGGATTATTGTTCCACGAAGGAAAAAAATCCCTACCCCACACCATCTATTAAAACATAATATCTTATATGATTTTTACCTTAAAATATTATTTATTTGTGGTCTGTATGACCTTTTCCCCCTCTCTTTTTCCTTTCCCCCCCTCATTTTACTGGACCCGAAGTCTGCCCGTCGTTCCTCATTGCTGCCTTGGGTCTCATTGCTGCCTTGGGTCTCACACTGTACTTTTCCATACCTAATGTTTTAAATGCTTCTCCTTTCGCAGCGTCTCGTCTCACCTCATAAGGGTTTACTGGTTAATCATAAAACCGAAATGAATTTCCACACTCTCTGTAATTATCGGCATTTCTCCACCCGACGCGGTTTGGGAGGCACAGGAGTGTAGTGGCTGCAGAAATGAATATTAATACGCTTTCCCATTTGAAAGGAATTAATTTTGGCAAACGTTTTTATAATGAGATATCCTGATGGTTTATGTGTTCTCTGTTCGGCTAAGCCGAGACTAAAATTACAGCGTAAACTCTCTTAAAATAAAAACACAGGTAGATTTTTAAGGCGGATTTGAGGCGTACGCTCTCGTATTCCAGCCAGACCAAACCGCGGCCTAAATGTGATTTATTCTAAATGGGGGAGAGAGAAGATTTCGGCATTTTTCTGGTACCATGCGTAGGGATTAAAACCACTTCTGCACAGACAAAATACTTTATTTTTCCACAAATAGTCATTTTTAAATGCGATATTGGAGAAACGAGAGCCCCCCCTCCCCTCAAGGATTGTTAATAGGAGATTTACTGGGGGGCGAGGGGCGCGTATCTTTATTCCCTATTAGAGCAACGCGCAAATGAAGCCGTTTAATGAAGTCTGACTAAAGTTTGCGGAGAGTCAACAAGACGCAGCCATTAGAAACCCGCGCAATTTACCCGCAGTGAGGAGCACAAGCCGCCTGATCTTTTTATCTTCCTTATCCTTTTCATCTTTATTATCACTCTTGTTAACAACACCAATGAGACTGGATACATATATCTCCTTTAAATGCAGTCATCCATGGAGCCATTGGAGTTGCTAGCTACAGATATATTAATTAATTTATTCTCTCAACAGTAAAATATTGCTGTGTCTACTTGCTACCTACCAAGCCATAAAAAAGAGGCTTTTTCCCTCCTCTCTGTACTTCATTAGGCCTTACCTCTAAGTTTTTATTTGCAGTGATTTGCTTAGAACTAATTACTTGCGACGTACTTCATTTTCCTCTGGCGGGGTCTGGAAGGTTTCGGAGTGGGGTGGGTGGCCATATGTTGATAAATGCTGCTAATTATTCCCACTCTGTGTTGATTTGATATTTATGAACCCCCCACTCGGAACCAAACCAAGGCATTCATGGGCGTATAAATGATAAGGGGGGGAGCATGTGCCTCAAAAAAAAAGGCACAGGGGGAGGAAAGTAAATCGTTAATTTATCACGGAATTAGCCAAAGGAGCCACACACAGACCGGGAGAAGGGGATCCAGTCATTTCGCTGCACTTTAATGGGAATTATGAGATTTATTATTAATTCCTGTCATACTCCGAGCTGTAAAATGCAGCTGCAAGTGGTTTGCTTTTGTCTGTTTTGTTTGGTTGGGGTGATTTTTTTGGGGGAGGGGGGTGTGAAGCGGCAATGGCAAATATTTCCACGCGTGGACACGATGCTGGAGTGAGACCCACCCCCCCACAACCACCAGCACCCCGAGGTGCCCCCACCCTCCAACACCCACTTTCCTTTCACCTCGTTCTTTGTCCGGCTCATTTTGGGCCAAATCCGAGGGGCTGGAGCGCACCCAGAGCCCACGGGGCCACCTATACGCACCCCCAGCCTATAGCGTTCCGTGCTCTATAGGCTACGCCTTTAGTCTTTAATTTTGGGGCGTATAAAGGAAAAAAAAAAAGAGGACTTTCCAGATCCCTCCACTCCAGCAAAAGCACCAAGTGGGTGTCAGCACCGCGGGTTTGTTTTCTGCTGCATTTCTTATTCTCCCTATTTTTCCTATTGCTAAACCACCTCTGGGGCCGCCGGGATTTGGGTGTAAAAATACTCCGATTTGGCTCAGAAAATAAAAAAAAAAGGTGGTGGTGGTGGAATAAAATGAGGAGCGGGAGAAAAAGAATTTTCACTTTCCGCCTTAATTTTCGGGGGCTGATTAAACTGGGCTTAAAGCGGCTCTTAATGGCTTTGAAATAAGCTCAGCGCTAAGTCGGGCTTTGCAGAGGGAGTTCAAAGTTCTTCGGCACTATGGTGTCAAGAACATATCTCCTGGCTCAGAAAAATATACCTATTTTGTATTCCTGCTTTGCACCTTATATTCCCCATATTCAGTATAAACGGAACGCACCGAAGAAGGAATAAATCCCTAAAATTAACCTGCACGCATTAATATTTTCGTCGGTTCCTGCAGTAGCTGTGAAATAGCACCTCTTTGTCATTAATGCCAGAAATATTCCTCGCAATTAAAGAGATGAGGCTTTTCTCCCCTCGCTAACGAATTCATTTTAAAGCCGGAGCCATGAAATACGCCGCTGAATCAAAGAAACCAGCCCAGAAATAATACGGATTTTATGGCGAAGCAACAATTTGTTCTGTCCGCTCGCTGGTAATAAATAAGTTTTATCTATTTTCGTGAGTGTTTGAATGTCTTTGAAATCCAACTATTCCTGTTCAAGGTGAACCGGCTTGCAATATATAGAATTTATGTCACCCTATAGCGCTCAGAGCTGTTCAGCATAATTCCTCCTCCTGCCCATTTTCCTGCCAGATTGACATAGAAAGAAGGAAATAAAAGTGGATAAAAGTCTAACTTGAGTTCGCTTGTACAATAGATGTGTCCATATATTCTCCTGGAGGAACAGGAAAGTGTGAGCATCCGTGTTAAAAATACTAAAAAATCAAGTTTAACAAGTAACTATCCCAGGAAAAAATGTGAATTTTCACTCTCTAGGAGCCCCAAAATTTGCGCATTTCCCCAAGTTCTTTATGTTCCCAAGATTAAACCACTGTGGGGTGGGTGGGATTTGCTGCTGGAAGGAGCAGAAATGGGGCCCATTCCTATAGAAATATTTACTCTTCTCCTTCCTGTCCAAATCAAGCAGCTCCGGGGAAAAAAAGATGCGACTTGCTCAGTACTCAATGAATCCTCATAATGTTGAAAGGTCCCAAACACACTCGCCCTTTGTTGGGGAATCCTGCCTGGAGAAATGGGGGGAAATACATTGATTTATCTTAATCATGTGTTTCTGGAAGAAAAACTGGTCTTAAGTCAGGCTTAAGCTCAGGCCAGTGGCTCCCAGTATGGCCAGGCTGGAGGGCGGGTTGAGCCGGGATTACTGGGATTTGGGCTGGGTATGGTCAGGACTGGGGGAAGGATCAGTTAAGTCGCCATAGACCCCATTCTTTAATAAAACCCCCTTCTCGATCTTCTACAAGCAAATCTTCCTGCGTCTGAGAAGCGTCTGGAATCTCCCCCATAAGGAAAAAGCAAAGAATTCATTATATATAAATATCCGCTTGGAGAGAAATCGAGGAAATCATCATCTAATTTATTTAAATTGGCCTGGCGGGGCTATTTTTTTGCTCTTGTTAAATGAATTTGCTGCGAATTTACGCCGAAGAAACGCAATAACGCTGGTCCTAATAACCATAACCATAACAATGAGCATCAACGTGCCCGAAACTAAACCCACTCTAATATATTTCCAATTTAAGAGCTGAGCTTTCACGTCTCATTCCCATCTTAAAGCCATTCCCGGCATTTCTTTGACGTTCCTCTGGTTCCTAGAGCTATAAGAAACCCATCCATATAGCATTTTCCATATGTACACAGGGCATGAGATGCTTCCAAGAGACGTATAATCCCCCTGTACCCTCCACCAGAGACAAAAGGATCCAGATTAGCCCGTATTCAAGCTCATTTCTTTTTTTAAATAGCATTTTGGTTGAGTTTTGCTTCCAATTAATCCTACGTGCACAAGTCTAACTCCCATTAAACCAGCAACGTGGAGATTAACTTATGCTTCTTGTTTCCCCAGGATTTTTCTAATTATATTTAGAGCGACGCAGCGAGCGCTATTTCTCTTCTTTTACAGCACATTTTACACATTCATTTAATTACCTTTCTTTTTTTTTTTTTTCGACCAAAAGATGATCTACAAGCCACAGAAGGCTCGCCAATATTTTCTTGTTGTTAGTCTTTTATTAACCTTGCGAGTTAATACTAATTCTAAATAGCAAACAGTAAATCACCAAGTGGATGTTTGGGCAATTTTATTTATTATCAAGAAATCACATAATAATACATTTTTTTAATTATTATTATCATTGTGAAGCGACTTTTTACATGACTATATAAAGCCAGAACGTGCTATAACAGACATTTGCATAGACCCTACATAGAATAGCTTGAGGTAAGAAACATTACATATGACCTATACTGCACAGGATGCGTATTATCAACCGGGATAACCTAGACTAGGGGATACAAGCAGAAAAAACGGTACCACGGACACGGAGAACAAACACAGAACAAACAGAAATCCCACCCAGCCGCCTCTTTTAAAGCAATCAAGAGAAATATTGCATATACGTTCCTTTTGCTTCGGCATTTCGCTGCTGGTGTCTTGGCCTTTGTGTTGGGAGGAGGGTGGTGGGTTCATTTCTTTCTATTTTGGGGCCCCTCGGTGGGTGAAGAATAATGAAAAGGATTGATTTGCTTTTTGGGGGTGAAGGAATTAAATCCAACGCAGCATCGCTGATATCCCACCGTAACCCACCCTCATTTTCACCTCCCTCCGTCCCTCATTCTGGGGCGGGGCGGGGGGGGCACTTTTGAGAGCTCATTTCTGCAGAAACTGCGTGGATTTGGTGCTTTTTTCCCCGTGGAATTCCATTACAACTCCCCCTTGGTCCCCACGACACCCTGTGCGGAGCCACCTCAGCGACAAGTGGCCCTGAGAGCACCCAAAGCCACAACCTACCCCCTCAAAATACCCCCCCCTCCAAAAATCTCCCCCCACAACCACCCCCAAACCGTTACATTCCTCCTTCCTCTTCTCATTGCACATGATTGAGCTGGAGCATCTAGAGATGTATTTCTATATATTAATATATCCGTGTGTTTTAACACATCCTGGGCGTTATTGCACAATATCGCGACAGGCGACACCCTCCGCGGCGGCTCTTTTGGGGGGGGGGGTAAAAGGGAAGGAAGAGATGTGGGGGGGGTTTCCTTGCGAAAAGAAGCGGAAGGAAATAAAGCTGTGACACTTCGCTGCTTAGGAATTAAAAGAAATAATAATTAAAAAGGCAAAAAAAGAAGGAGAAGGGATGGGGTGAAAGGAGGGGGGTGCTCCTGTAGCAAAGAAAAGCCGAAGGAAAAGGCCTAGGGGGGGGTGTTTTTTTTGTACGGAGTCGGCTCCGTCCTTTGCAGCTCGTAAATAAAAGCATTCCCGGGCTGCTGGTCATGACCATGAACGCGGGGAAGTGGGAGCACGTGGTGAGCAGCCCGGCTTCCCAGAAAACGCCGCTTTGCCATCAAATTAATCCCCCCTCCGATATAAATTAATCCCCCCTCCGATATAAAACGAATGGAGCAAAGCGCGGCGAGGCGAAGCGCCCGACTGCGGCACCGCCGCCTCCGCCTTCCCCTTCGGCCCGAGATTAAAACTCTGATTTTGTGTCGCCTTTTGATCCTGAATTACAGTTTCTCATGCAGGCAAAGCTCCCCAGAGCCCTAAATCATCTGTTCCCCCCTCCCCGCTCGCTCCCCACCGACCTAAAAGTGCCTCGACCTGACAAGGAATCACCAAAAAATTGGTGGTTTTCCTCCAAGAAATATCAGCACATGTATAAAGAAAATGCGTTGCATCCTACCAGACCCCTCTCTATTGCCCTGAAAGGGAAAAAGGCAGATAGGAATTTAGGGAGCCCCCCAAAAAAACATGACAACTCTTCTTAAAATTGGGACTATTTGCAGCTGGCAGGACTAAGAAAGCATCGCCCTTGCTAGAAACCCTCGGTTTTTAGCTTGATGAGCAACTGGGGAAAGGAGACGTGGCTGAATGAAATAGATTTCCTCTTAAAACCCCACAATCTCCTCTTAATTTGCTTTTTTAATTGAGAAAACAGCACCCGTGCGACAACGAGCATCGCCCTAACTGTCCCGGGAAGGGGAGGTGCGACAACGAGCATCGCCCGAGCTGTCCCGGGAAGGGGACATGCGACTCGCTCAGACTCCAACAGGCTGTTATACAAAAGAAAGGGAGTTTTCCTACTTCTTTTCTTTCATCGTCATCAACAGTCACAGCAAAAGAGCAAAGAAACATCATTGTTTTAAAGAGGAAGGGTAGAATTGGGGGTAGTGCAGAGAAACGCTGAGAATTCAGAGAGGAGCGATTAAAAAAGTCGCCGAAAGGCTCAGTTGACATTGGAAGGAAATTCAGGTTTTTCCCTTGTTTTCTATGGGGTGAGGTGCGTTTTCCTTCTTGGGACATTCCGACGCTGAGGGCAGCGCCAACGCCTGCACCAAAGCCTCATTTCTATAAGGACATAGTGTGATACACATACCTCATATATTACGTAGATATATACCATATACACCGGATATATACACAGTCTTTGTCTCTCGCCTCTTCCTAGAGACACCGATTAAGCCTCCAGATCCTGATTAGCTGCAAACCCTCAATTTAGACTGAGTAAAACACATCTTGGACTGAAAAAAAGCATCTTCCATAAGGACGCGGGGTCGGTCCTTTCTGAATCCAACACATCCCATCCCCTTCCCTATTTTTGCCCCCTTATTCCTTTATTTTTGCTCTTCCCCCCCTCCCGCTTTCCCACTAAACACCAACCCGGCCCTAAACCCTGTTTAACAGCTTAGGAGAAGGTCCAGGGTCCACCCTCATCATCCTCAACCCCGCTCCCGCCGCCAACCGAAACCGGGCGGGGTTCTTTTGGGGGGGGGGGGGGGGGAATGGGACCCCCGACGCTGCCCGACGCTGCCCGGAACCCCTACCTGTGCTGCTGGCAAAGGCAAAGCTGCTAAAGCCGAGCTCAAAGCTTCAGCCCGCCGAGCATCTCTGGAAGCCGCCTGTCCCCCCGCCGTCCCGGCAGAGAAGATGCATTATTAGAACTCCTATTATTATTTCTCGTTTTCTCGCTGTCGGGTTTCATATCTGAAGGGAAACTGGTTATTTCTTAATAGTATTTATTTATTCATTCATTGATTTCTGGGTAGGGAGGGATGGGGGGATTAAGAGTGATCAGGTCAAGTCCCGGGAGCTCGGGTGAACGCTATAGAGTCTATGAGGGGGCTTTTTGCTCTTGTATTTTTCCTTATTATTTCCTTTTTCTATTTTGTTTTTAATACCCGACACAGATGCTTTTAAAACCTTTAAAAGAAAGAAAGGGCTTGCTCTCTCAGGAGGAGTCTTTTCTTTTTCATACGCCGGTTCTGGAACCAGATCTTCACCTGCTGGTCGCTCAGGTTTAATCGGTCTGAGAGCTCTCTCCTTCTTTGGCGAGTAATGAATTCATTGACCATAAACTCCCCTTCCAGCTCCGCCAGCTGCAGCTTGGAATAGGGTTTTCGCTTTTTCCGGGACCGTGTGTGCATCGGGTACCAAGGAGCACCTGGCAAAGGGGGAGCGAGAGTTGAGCTCTTGGCAAGGAAAAGAAGAATTAAAATAAAATAAAATAAAATAAAATAAAAAAACCCTATTGTTTTTAAAAAAGGGACACCCCCCGCACCCCTTTTTGCACCTCCGTGGTGGCCCCGCTGTCCCCCGCTGTTCTACCCGTGGGTGCTTTGGGCTTCTCCCAGGGCCACGGGTGATGCGTGGGGCGGGGATGCGGAGGAAAGGGAAGGGAGGGAGCGCTATAACCGGGCACGGAGCGAAGAACGGGCAGGGAGCCCGGGAAGGGGCTCTACGGCTGCCCCGGCCCCGCCAAAGGGAGATACTTCCACCCCAATGTCAACTTAGAAATCTGTGGGGTTTTTCCTTAAGCGTCCCCCCTGCCCCCCCATTCCCCCGGGCGCACACACCTCTGCGATGTCCCCAAAAAAGCCCCCGGCCGCTCCGCCGCCCTCCGCGCCGCGCAGGATGCGCAACCGCCCTTCTCTGCGTCTCCCCTTTTCCTTTTTCTCTTTTTCTTTTTTTTTTTTTTTATTGGATATTTACATGTTTATAGCCTTTTCTTTTAAAAGAAGCACCACCTAATAAAACATTCGGGATTTCGGTGCTACCCCTAGTGGTCTCAGCACACATAGACGCGCCGCTTCCCACCGTTGAGCCCACGAATTGCACCCCGAAGGAGCCCCAAAGCGGCAAGTTTCCAATCACCCCCCCATAACCCAACCAAATCCAGACCCCAGACCCCCATTCCCGGGTCTTACCACCGGTGCCTAAAGTGCTGCCTTGGTTCAGGGGGGACACCAAACCCCCCGCTTCTCCGGGCGTGCCTTTATTCCCTTCATTGAGCAAAGAAGAGCTGGAGTCTGACTCCAAAGACTGGCAGGACGGAGGGTCGTGGGGCACCGCCTCGCTGCTCGGATAGTCATATTTGCTGAAATTGCCCCCCATGCCATTGGGGAGGCTGGATTCGAGGGGCAGCAAACCACTGTCCCGACCCCTCTCCTCCCTCTTGAGCCCGCTGGGTTCGGAGCAGGTTTCCCGGTAATAACATTTGCTTTCCTCCACCCGGGCGAGATCGCAGGCTCGACCGAACGAAGGGTTAATGGAGACGGGGCTGCTCAGGTAGGGTTGGGGGTACCCGTTGCAGGGTTCCGAGGATGCCCAGGGGAGGGAGCAGACGTTATCCCGCCGGGGGTAGGAGAGGGAAGGCAAACCGGGCAGCTGCCCTCCGGAGGCACGGAAATTCGGGAAGTAGAAGGTGTCTCCCGTGTGGATGTTCACCAGAGGTCCCACAAAGCCGGGATTAAGGAGGTTGTGCTCGCCCATTTCCGCGGGCCTGACCGAAAGCTTCTACTTTATTGCTATCTGACATTAAACATAGTTAAACCGACGGCTCGGCCTCATTGGTCCGGGGGGGTCACGTGAGCCCCAAATTACGCTGGGAGGGAGGGGGGGGGGCCCTCCCATCCCTTGGCAGCCGAGACAAAACACAACAGCAAGTTCCGCCTTTTTACGCCTTTTCTTCCCCCCCCCCCCCCACTTTTAACCCCCATCATTAAAAAAAAATCCCATAAAGCATTTTATTAAAAAAAAAAAAAGGCAACTGCTCCCATCGCTGGTTTGAGAATCGCGAAACGCCCTAAAATGTCATATTTAGTATAAAAGAATCGATAGGCGAGGGTATTGCCCCAAAACCGCTGCGCACCCCTCCCCCGGCAACACTTCGGGGCCCTCCGCCCTCTGCAAAAGCGGGGCTGCTTCTCATTAATTAGCTACTTTATTAACTAAAACAGTTCGAATTTACAATATCTCCCCAATAAATTACTATTAGATATTGTGTCATATAAAGTTTACGGGCTTTTTAAGGAGACGAATGATGGTGCCCGCAACAGGCTCCTATTTACGCGCGGTGGGATGGGAGAGTTGGGGGCGATTTGCGACCTTTTCTACTCTTTTTTAGTACGATTATGATCATTTTTGGCCCCCTCCTCCCGGACTCGGTGCCTTTGTCGTGGACTTGGGAAATGCAGCCTCTCAAGAAGGGATGGAAGATTTTTTACCAATCCTCAATTGCTTTTATTAATGATCTGTGTCGAATAAAGCAGCCAGAAGAACACGACTATATATAGCCTTCATTTACTCGGTATATATTCCATATGCGCCAAGGCGCACATACGTATAGAACATGTGCTCAAATCTCATTTCTTTTTGCTTGCTTTCTGGGAAAGAATCAAAATTAGAGCCTTCCTCCCATTTATTTGGTCCGCACCCTTGGAAACAGAGGTGCAAACACACACACGGAGCTGGTTCCTCGCCACCTTATAGCGATATATTCAATATATTCCACCCTCGAAACAGCACAGAGCTCTTCTTCCCTCCCACCCATCGTTTCTGCTCATACTGAAAAGAGCTGCTGCGAAGGAATACAAGGGATGAAAAAATAAATCAATATTGGCTTCTTCCAGTGCGAAATAAATACGTTGGGCGTAGAAAATATACAGGAAAAGGTGCATTGTATGTGGAATACGCAAAGATGTTTGAGGATGGTTTATGGTGGGGTTTTTGGAGTATTTTTTTCCTGTCTCTTATTTTTTCCTGCTCCTCTCCCCCCGCCCCGGCTTTTTTTAATGACTATCTTTTTAATAAACCCAAATGCCCCCCCCGTTTGCTGGGGTTTTTTTGCATGGCTTTGCATTCCTCGCCGCCTTGAGCGACTCCCCAGCTCTCCCCTTGCCAGGTTGACTCTGCAAAAGTACCGTAAATACTCCTGTAGAGGTAAAACCGCTGCGCGGGGGCGGAGGCCGCTCCGCGGGGGCGGGAGCGGCCGCACTCCCCTCACCACCCCCTTCCATCCAGCACCAACCCCCCTCACCCATATTTTATCTATTTCTCAATCATTTCCTTTCCACAGCTGGCGAAACACTTGGGCTTGGGCTAAACCCCTTCCCAGCCCCGCAAGAAAAACCAAGTGCCAAGAAAACAACTTGTTTAGGTGCTTTTTTCGCCTCCCACGGACAGCTCCTCAAGGTGGAAACCCTATTTTTCCATATTTCCCACCCCTCTTCCTCCCTGGCACATCTACATACATACCTTGCAGATATACGTTCGTACCTTCCTACACGCTTTGCCCGCGAAGGAAGAAATACGGCTACTAGAAATATTTTGCTAGAATGAAAGTTTAGCGCTATTTTCTTGTTTTAAACGTTGCCAAGGAATTTTCCTCCCTGCAGGTAGGAATGGGAAGGCTGCAGCTTCTCCCCGTGTCTTCTCGCTGCAGAAGAAGCGCTCGCAAGCGTGGGGAGGAATAGTTTATATCAAAATGAGCACGTGATCCCCGGGGTTGCCATCTGAATTGGCTTTGTTTGCTGCTTTTTTAAAGAAAACCCTTCCCTACCTTGCTCTTCCCTCCACTAAATCCCCCAGACGAGACGCACCCGGGTGCTGCACGGCTTTGTTCTCCACCGGACATTTTTTCCTTCAGAGGATTCTCCGTCTATTATTATAATTATAATTATTATTATTATTTTCCTCTTTATTCAATTTGTTTTTTGCCGGGTGATAAAAAAAAAACACAAAGAAGAGTAAAATTTCACCTTTATTTCCAAGGAAATCTTTAGGGAGGCGGCTGCAAAGGCTGAGCTGCGGAGCAAGTGAAGCGCAAGCTGTAATATCAACGTGGGCACCACAGCAAGGGAGAGGGAGAAAAGCACCCCCGCTTGCCTTATTTGCCCTTTTTTTCCCCCCCGCTTTTATTTATTTTAGAGCCGGGAAATGCTACAGCCGTGCTCAGAAATATATTAAGCGATGCGCAGCGCGGAGGGTGATTCCCTGCTCTTGGTGGCCTTGAATCAGGCTGCAAACAGACAGCAGGTCCAAAGAGAGGAGAGGGGGGGTGGATAAAAACCTCTAAGGACCCTTCAGCAAAGCTGCTGCGCTTCCCCGGGACTTTCTTCCCCATTAAAAATACATTTCGCAGTTCAGCTTGAACGCTTGGGCTTTTTCTTAATGCTCAGCGCAAGCTGAGCCGAGCTTAAAAACGAAAGGCTGAGCCGAGCCCTCCCGCTTAAGGCTCTGGCACCGCTGCTGCTCCATTCACAGCCCACCCCGAGCGCCGCTTTTGCCAAAATACACCCCCATTTCTACCTCCTATTGCTTTGAGCAACCCCGCTTTTATTTTTGCCTCTCGCCCATGAGTTGACCAGCCCAGCAAAACAAACCCCCGAGCCTTTTCCCCTTCGCAGGAATCCCTGTTTTCAGGTTAAAAGACCTTTTTTTTTGGAACCTTGGGGAGGGTTTAGGTTTTTCCCACCTCCGCAGGTTACAGAGGCGGCTTTGGGGAAACGCCGGTGGGAAGAAACGGGGAGAAACTGCTTGTCCATGGAAGCCGGGAAATCCAAAAAAGGGGGAGAGAAAAAGACGCTGGAAAAGCAAATTGCAACGTCTCAGTTCAAGGTCACTGTCTAGTGTAGTAAATACGATCGGCATCTTATGCTAATGACTGTCTCGGGTGAGCATCACCCCCTGCACCGGGAGAAAACCCCACGTTTTGGGTTGACTTTGCTGGGATTTGGCCTCTTTTTTTCCTCCTGTTTGGGGGGTTTAGCCCTGTGCTCCTCCCTTGCTCTTTTGGCACCATCGCAACCTCGTCAGAAATAGCATTTCCCCTTCCTCTCCTCCCGCATTTCATCTTCCCCCGGCTCCCACTCCACAGGCTCTTTCTCCCCCACCCTCCAGCCTCGTCTCTTCAAGACAGACAATATAAAAATTCAAATAAAATCCATTAAAATGAGCCCAGCCTAATGGCCACAGCAACGTGTTCACGTTTTGGATGGGAAGGACTTAACCCCACTTTCATTTTTCTACCGGAAACCATCATGAAATTTAACCCTCATAGGGAAAAAATAGTCGGCAACGTATCTATCGCGTCGTTCTGTGCGGAAAAAGAGGGGGGAAAAGCAAATTAAAAGGTCTCCTTGTGCGTTTGCAGGTTGGAAAAACAGCTCCCGTCAAGGCTCGGCTTTCCTGCTCAGCCGAATTTCAGCCCAAATTGGTTGGGAGTTGTAGGGAGTTGCGGTGACTCGAACAAGGAGTTCGCTGCCAGGGTCCAAAAGGAAGTATTTAGGATAAATATATAGATACATGACACGGGGAATAAAGTATAGACAGGCTTTGGGAAGCCTACAGAACTGTTATTTCGGGGCGGCTATATATCACTGAAACCTGCCCCGGCGACTTTTTCTGATGTGGAAAATACATTTCTATAGACACCTTCTAGATAAATAAGTGTACAAGACGCCTTATATATATAATACGTATGTAAGACGGTAGTAAAATGGAATGCCTAGGATGTGGGAAAAAATAAATAACACGGAAAAGTGGTAAATGGATGCGAATAAAAACGTCCACGACACTTCAGCTCATCCGAGATACAAATCATCTGGGGCAGCTTTCAGTTTTGAGAAGGCAGGTCCCAGCCTCGGTGCAGGGAATAGTTAAATGCCTGCAATATCATTCTATTTTTCCCCAGCTTTGCCAGCAGAGGATCTTCTCCTCCTATTAGATTAATGTAAACTGATGCCTGCATCGTTTGTAAGGCAAAGGTTTAATCCCAACTTGGGAAGTTTGCTTTGTTTTGGGCGAGAAGTGGCGTTTTGCGCTGGAATTCCCTTGGAGGGTTGAAAACCCCAACAACAACTGCAACAACAAACCACTTAGCGATCCAGAATTCACGAGGCTTGAGCAAATCGCCTTTGGAGAGCCCGCAGAAAAGCCTGATCTCACTTATTTCATGTTCCTTGGAAAGGGAAGAGAAAGTGGTGGGGAGGAAGAGGAGTTTAATAACCCCACGGCTGGTCCAACCTGTGGGCTGGAGCTCCTGCCCGGCTGCATCATCCCCCGATCTGGAGGCGACAGGAGACGCGACATTTTGCTGGATAGAATCCTAAAATACCCAGAAACACAAGGATTTCCCCCCAAAATGTGCTCAACCGCGTAGGCAAGGCGGGTTCTACGCAGCGCTGGAGGAGCCTGTGGGCTGTGTGTACACACACCCCCGTTGGCTGGCAGGGTCAGGAAATCATTGCTTGGCAAAGCCTTTAGAAATCTCGTCTCTTTTGCTGCTAAATCTCTTCTCTTTTGCTGCTCAATCTCATCTCTTTTGCTGCTAAATCTCGTCTCTTTTGCTGCTAAATCTCTTCTCTTTTGCTGCTAAATCTCTCTTATTTAAGACCAGGCGATCCCATAACAAATAGAAAGTGAACCAGTTATACTCACCTCTGCGCTGAGCACAGGGTTGCCAGAGTGAAATTCTCCCTCCGGATTAGGATTTATTCTTATTAAAAAATAATAATAAAGCAGTAGGAAAAAAAACATACGCAGGGAAAAAAAAGGACAATAGAAACAAAGAAAATGACAGGAAAAAAAAGGAGGGAATCCCTTGTCCGGGATTTTACCATAAAGCTGCGGTTGGGGAGTTATTCCAAGTCCTCGCTACAAAGGAAAGAAAAGGCTAAACTTGGGCAAACTTCCCTTTCAGGGCTTTATTGTTGGCCATTAGCCCGCCTGTCTAGACTTGAAATAACACCTTGTTTATCTGTAAACAGGAGCGGGAGCCGCTTGGGGCCGGCGGGTGAGGGGAAGATCAAGGGTGAGGGTCCCCCCACCGTCCCCTCATGTCAAGGTCAAACAGCGCCCAGTCACGGTCAAGGGTAACACGGCCGTGACGTCACGGCCGCTGCCCGAACACGCAACGAGCGCCGGGCTGGGGGGTCGTGGATAAAGAAGCCACGGAAAGAGAAGAAAGTGATGCCCACGGTCATTTCCTAACGCGGGAGGCGAAGAAATAAGTGGGGAGAAGCAGAAATTAATTGAGTTTGTGTTCCTAGGGGAGCTCGGCTTCCGCGCCCGCGGAATTCCAGTGGGGAAATCACGAGTTGTTGTGCGCGCAATTTTTAATCTTAATTTATTTTCCTCCTTACGAAGCTCTTGGAAGAGGATAAAGGGATGAGTTGGAGATGATATTTTGCCGTAATTCTGGGGAAAAAATAATAAAGCAACCCAAATCAACCGTGTCCGCGGTCGGCGGGAGGATTTACCGCAAAAATTAAGCTGGTGTCTTATTTTCATTGGAAAAACCGCTCTTTTTTTCACCCCAAACACCAGGATAAAAGGGAGGACCAAGCGGGAAGGTTTGTCCATGCGGAGCTCCCCGGTTCCCTCTGCCCCTGAGGCTCCAATCCTGACCCGACCCCAACCCCGACGGCTTTGGGAGACTCAACCCCAGCTTAGGGGGCTGAACCCCGAGGTTCTGAGCACATCGGGTCCCCCTTCCCGGGAGTCTCCACCCCCTCCCACATCCCGCCTGTATCCCCGCATCTCCGGACTGGGGTCCAGCCCCGAGGGGTCGAGCGGCACACACAAAACCATCAAGATATTTTAAACTACCGTGGGAAATGGCTGAAGAGCACCCGGTTTTCTGGTCTCGCCAATATCCGCATCAAACTCCCCTTGGCGGCCTGAGGGGCAATGAATGAATGTCTTGTTTCTTCTACGATCTTGAGTTTGTTTTCTTCCCCAGGCCCCTCTTTTAATTCCTCTGCCACGATTTGAAAGAGCGACCGGCACACAAACCCTCCAACAAAATTAAACAGCAATTGACCAAAACCCCCAGAACTGGAAACTCCGGAATAAATTGGGCTCAATTATCCACATCCAAAAAGAAAAAAAAATATCCATGTCCCCTCATTGTCTCCAATAACCTTCGCTTAATAACCTCAGTTTAATCAACTCTTCCCCTTCCTTCCTTCCTTCCTTCCTTCCTTCCTTCCTTCCTTCCTTCCTTCCTTCCTTCCTCCCTCCCTCCCTCCCTCCCTCCCTCCCTCCCTCCCTCCCTCCCTCCCTCTCTTCTTTCCTCCTTACTTCCTTTCTTCCTTTCTTTCTTCCTTTCTTCCTTTCTTTCCTTTCTTCCCTTTCTTTCCTTTCTTTCTTTTCTTTCCTTTCTTTCTTTCTTTCCATTCTTACCTTTCTTTCTTTCCATTCTTACCTTTCTTTCTTTCCATTCTTACCTTTCTTTATATTCTTTCCTTTCTTTACATCCTTTCCTTCCTCCTTCCTTCTTTCTCCCCCGCAGAGCTGGTGAATTCAGGTACACGGAGGAAGGCAGAGCCCGGCGAGCAGCGCGGGCTGTCGGGGTGTCGGCTTCGGGCTTGTCTGGAGTTGCTCTCAGGCACTGCAGTGTCTGCACACATCGCTTGTTTTTTACACCCAAAACACATATTCTCGTAGCTTTGGAGCGTTAGGGCAGGTTTCACCAGCTGTTTAATCCCGCTATAGTGGGTTATTCGGGTTTTTGAGATATTTCCTAGCTGAGCATCTTTAAAACAAAATCAAATAATAAGTATTAAATCTCTGCCCGCCCTTCCAAACCACTGGAGTTCTCCACAATAAATGCAGGAAACACGGTCAGATCAACCCCGGGTCTCTCTCCACACCCGGAGAAATGAGGGGCTGGGGAAAGAGATCGGGACCCCCTTTTATTTCACCTCCCCCGAAGGGATGAGGAGCTGGGAGGGGAGGATCCAACCCCCGGTTCACCCCGTTATTGTGATCACTTTAATTATTATTACTTAATTTGTATTATTATTCAAAGCCGCGTCCCACCTTGCCGGAGATGTGGAGAAGGATACGATGATATAGAGGGTTGCACTGCTTATATATATAAATTCATACATATAACACACATATTATCCACCTACTATTCCATACAATAATCTAGAGGGTTGCACTTGCGTGTATATATATATAAATTTATAGATATAGTATAGATAGATTGTTGTATGCGCTATATTATCTGTGTTAGACCTGTATACAGAGATACACAGATCACCTTGATACCCAGATTTAATACATTCACCGTCAAGCCCTGCACACATACAGGTAATATAGATAATATATATCTATAAAAAATATAATACCTATAAAATATATTATATATATTATATATAATATATAGATGATATACACAATATAAAATATATATAATATATAATGTATATTTTATATATTATATATAACATTATATATTTTATATATATATACACCGAGAACCAGATAATTAAAAAACCCCGGACATACACACTTCTATTCACATGCCATTATATAAGTGTATATATAATATATATATGCACTTCTGCATATCAGCTTGGACACCCGGTGTGTATACGCACACATTTCTGTGGACACCAATACGTTCTTTTTTCCTATAGCTTTCTATAGCTTGTGCACGCCCCATCTGCCCCCTCACTTAAATATATGCGCGCACTCAATGCAAATTTAACCCGCAATAACATTGTTTTAGGTTACATCCCTTTAAAAGCCTTTTCTCCCCCCTTCCCCTCCCCTTTCCATCGTTTAACGAGGTGATTAAATCCAGCAGATATTAAGGGAGATTGTAATCCGCCGATGGAAACAATTTCCTCTGCCGTATTTCTCCCCGCTCGGCTCGGGGCCGCGGAAGTTCCGCGGGGTGCGGAGCGGGGAGATTTGGATCTGGAGTCAAACAGGTTTAGCGAAGCGCGTCCTTTGGGAGGGAGATTTGAAGAGATTAGAAGCGTCGCGGGAAAGTCATCGCGGTTTCACCCGCCGTGATTGCGGGGGGAGGAAAAGAAGGACAAAAAGATGTTAAACACTACAAAAATATAGTTGGATTCATTTATTTCCTCCGCTTTTTACTCCCCCTACAAACAACCCGCCTTGGGGACATTCACCTGCCCCCCGCATCTTCCACGGAGCCCTTTATTAAGCGTTTTCTGCCCAAATTTGCCGGCTTTCCCCCGTATTTGCGGTGGTGGGCAGAGGGATGCGGGAGGACACAAAGAGGGGCACAAAGAGCCTCTCCTCAAGGCCAAACGACAACAACAAAAGAGATTTATTCGTAAGAAATGTCATCCGCAGTCGGTACATTATCATCTGGACACCACAATATTATATACATATACAAGACATTAAAAAAAAAAGCGCTTTTACATATCCAAAGAACACTGTCGACAACCAGCCGGCTTAGAGAGGGAAAGAAACAAACCCCAAAGACAACATTGTGCATTTTCCATCTTGTCGGCGGAGAACAGACATTCCAGTTTTATGGCAGAGATATAGGAACCCTCATGAGAACGTACCCAAAATAGTCTCGTACAGCAACTCGCTTCCATCTGGGACCTAAAAATCAGCGGTCGGACTATTGAAGTGATACCGAGCGATGGTTTTCTTGCCACAACAGCAGCCTTAATTCTCATTTTTCGGTCCTTAGTGCAGCTGATGCACTTTGCCATAGGTTCTCCATACATTGATACATCGGTGGGTGAAATGGCCTGAGATGTGAACAACTGGAGGGATGGTGGGGGGGGGGTCGGACTATACAGCGTTACAGGGCGACATTCAGAGTTCATCTCTCCTTTAACGTAACTACACTCTTAGCTTATTATTAATTATTATTATTATTATTTTCTTTTTAAAAATATACACAGTTGAACCTTATCGGTGGATTTCTCAGAGCGTAACGCGGGTTTTCACAGTCAGAGCGGGGACAAATCAAAGATGCGCTCGGTGCGGGTTTTTTAGGGAGGATGCGCGTGTGCATTTGTGAATGTCGATTATTATTATTATTATTATTATCATTTTAAATAATGACTTGGAACCAGCAGAATCCCGATGATGTTTATCATACAAACTACCAGATAAATATATATATATATATATTTTACGCTTCTTGCTTCCTTTTCTTGCCCCTTCTCCTCCAAACCTGTGTCAGGTGGCGTGGAGATGCGCTGTCTTGGATTTGCTCACCACCTTCTTCTCCTTCACCCTCCGGTTCTGGAACCAGATGGTCACTTGTCGCTCGGACAGGTTGGTGGTGGCCGAAATCCTCCTCCTCTTCTCTTTGGTGATGAATTTGCTGGCCGCGTACTCCTTTTCCAACTCCTTCAGCTGGATTTTGGTGTAAGGGACCCTTTTTTTTCGGCCCCTCCGGTAGCTACTGACTTCGGGTTGTAAGGGGACCACGTCTGGATTAAAAAAGAACATAAAAGGGGGGGGAAAAAACAACCAAAAAACATAAGGAAGAGGGGAAAAGGGGGGGTCACTGCGTTTTGAGGCGTGGGGTGGGGATTTCTGCACATCGGGGAGAGAAAGAGAGGGGGAAAAGGGATAAAGAGTGGAAGAATGCGAGCGAAGGGAAAGGGAGAAAAGGAGAGAAAGAGAAGGGAAAAAGGACAAGACAGGCAGAAAATGCACCCAGCGAGGGGAATGATACTATAATAATAGTAATAATGACATAATATTCATAATTCACGTGGTGAAAGGCTGTTTTTCTTGGCGACACTGTCCACGCTGAGGAACAAGGAGCATGAAGTCAACCCGCAGACTAATGCAGGCGGATTATCAAAGGGACCTTCCAAAGGGGGAGATTTCGGGCAATAGCTGGAGTTCCTCCCCAATTTCCTTCTTCCTTTTTCTCCCCCCTCATTTATTTTTCCTTGTATTTTGTAATTTTTCCACCCACCAGCGCACCTTGTCGGGGTCCCCCCCGATGCGCACCCCGACCACCGAGCCCGGTGTACGGCCAAGTGCATCCCCGCACCCCGACCCCTCCCGCCGGCTTGGAAGCCTCGGGGGGGCAAATCCAGCCAAAATAACCCCAATCCCGCTTCTGCGGTGGCTTTTGCCGGGGGGTTGAGGGGGGAAATGTTCTGGCGATACGGGGAAGGGGTTCAGCAGGGATGCGGGAGCATCTTCCGTGCTCTGTGGGTGCTGGGGGGGGAGATAAAGCTCCCCCCAAGCTTTCGGGCATCCCTAGTCCATTCTGAGCCCCCTGCCAGGGTTGGGGGGGGACCTGCGCGACAAAGGTGCGACCCAGCTGGCTGGAGCAGGAAGATGGAGGCGAGTTCTGCTCGGCGGCAGCGCAGCCTTAATTATGGCTGACAGGAGTTAATTGGGGAGCCCCTGGGAGAGCTTTGGGGGGCGATCGGCTCATTGGGAGGGGAATTGGGGTGCTGAGGGTGGTGCAAATGCCATTTGGCGGGGGGGCCGGGAATCTTTCTCAGGAGGGTTCAGCAGGCGGTGGGGAGAGAAAGCGGAATAAAGCTTGAATGGAAGGACGCCCCCCCTCCCCCCAAAAAAACCCACCATCCATCATGCAGCCAGCAATACATAGGTAAATTCCGCCCCCCCTCCCCAAAAATCTGCCCGGAAAGCCCATTCTTCTGTCCCTCTTTGTCCCGAAGAAGGAGAATAAAGAAACCGATGTGTGTCCCCCCGTTGTCCCCCCAAAAGACCAACGTGACTCGTCCCTTCTCACCATCCAAGATGCAATAGGGCTCCCCCCCGCCCCATTTCTTGTGGTTATTTCCCCCCGGTTCCTGCGTCTTTCCCCAACGCTGGGGCTGGGGAGGGGTCCCGGCAGGCAGCACCGACCATCACCTTCCTCCCCCCGCGGCCGTCGGGGGCCGGGGGGAGCAGGAGGGGAAGGGAACGAGAGGCTAAAAGATGCTCCGGGGAGGGGTTTTGCCTTCCCTGTCACTCGGGCAGGGTCGGCCTGACCTGGCGGAGAAGCCCCCCCGCTCCTCTTCTGCCTCCCTCCTTCCCCTCCAAACACATTCATTTGTCACTTGACACCTATTCCTATGATGGTGTGTAATTGTGATATGATTTACTGTCCCAGCCGCAGACACTTCTCATCCGACGGAACCACTAGAGAAGGGCTTTTGATATTTTGGTGTCGTTGTTGCCTTTTCAAGCTTCCTGCACTTAGATAAGCGGTAAGCAGAGGGGCAGATGAAGAGAAAGGCGCAGAGAGACGCTCTTTAGGTGAGGCAACAAGAGGGAGGGGAGAAGAAAGGGAAGAATTAAACTGCAAAGTTACTTTCCAAGCAAGCTCACGGCGTGTATTTTGATTCAGAAGTGATTGCTTCACCTTCTTTCCCATACATGTTCATACACATTGCCTTGCACAGGAGGCATTCCAGAGCCATTTCTTTCCCTTTAATTACATATCCAGGCACACACGTACCTATCTGTGTATGTATATATATATATGCACACTCATCCGCACACACGCACATCCCCACCTCGGGTGGGAGCTGGCGGTTGGGGAAGCAGGAGAGCACGTCGGTTCCCGGAGCAGCCTACCTGGGAAAGGTGATTTCCAGAGGTGTGCAGATTGCGATTGCTCTTTGGAGCAGTACACTTGCCCATCCCAGCCATTAGAAAGAGCCCAGTGTTGGTAACCTTCCATGGGAAGCAAAGCGTCGTGTCTCGGTTCCGGGTGACCACCGAGCCCCGGTACCACCGACACGTCCAAATAGCCAGGGACAGCCTGGTAGGAGCTGGGAAAACCAGGATAAAAAGCGAATTCTTTGGCCCTCGAAGGCAGCTCCTCGCCGGGTAGGGGCCCGCCGGCCTCGGGGTACTTCTCCCCGGGGTGGTAAGCGCAGGGTTTCTGCTGCAAATTGACTCCGTGGGAGTGGGACAACCTGCAGCCGTAGTAACCCCCACCGAAGGGGTAACCGTAGCCCAGCGCCGCGCTGGAAGCCGCCCCCGACGGGCACTGCCGGGGTGGCTCGGTAGCCGCCAACTCAGCGTACGCGGCTCCCTGCGGCGGTGGCGGCGGCGGCGGGGCCGTGGGTACAGCGAGTCCCGCGTGGGGCATCATCTCCCGGCAATGCCCCAACCCTTCCATGCGGTTTTTCTCCCGCGGGGCGTCCTCGCAGCGACAGGCGAGGCCGTCGGGCCAGCGCGGGGGGAGGCCGAGCGGTGCCGTCATGTCATGCCGAGCTGCTCCCGCCGCTCCCGCCGCCGCCTCCGCCGCCTCCGCCTCTTCCTCGGCCGCCGCCGTCGGGGGAAGCTCCGCGCCGCGCCCCGCCGCCCCGCGACCCCCCCAACATATCGGCGCCCCGCGCGCATGCGCCGCCGCCGCCGCCGCGGCCGCTCCATTAAGAAAACCGCCGCGGCCACGCCCCCGCCACCGCCCACGTGACCACACCGCCGCCCTCATTGGTTGGCTGCTTCCCACCCTCCCCATTCACTAAAGGCGGTGCCCGCCCAGTTTCGAGGCGTGGGGGCGGTGCGCGGTCGGCACAAAGAGCACACGCGTGTCCCCCCCACCACGCCGTGTCCCCACGCACACCCCGAACTCCGCGGGGGACACACACACGGGACACAGATGCTTCCCCTTGAATGATTCCCCCCCGCGTGGAGGAAAGATGCTCTAAGCGCTATATATTGGGGGGGGGGCACACGGATAACGCCCCACCTACGGTATTTCAGGGGGAAACGACACACAATCACCCCACGATGCTTCCAGGGGGTGTCCAAAAAGCATCCTCCCCATCTTTCGGGATTTTTTGGCGGGTGGAACTTGATAACTATTTTTTCCTTCGCAAAGTGCTGCCCCCTCCCTCGAAAAAATAAAAAACACAGCAAAAATCGGCCCAAATCCCCCCCCCCCTCCCAGCCCTTCATTCTCCTGCCAGATCCCAGCGCGCATTGGGGGGTTGGTATTGAGGTTTATTGATGTTTAGTTGTTCGGCGTTAAATATTTCAGCAACCATGTAGGGACAAAGCGGGGGGGGAACCACACGGGGCGGGGGGGGGGCTGTTGGTTCCGGCTGCTTCGTGAGTGTTTGTAAAATATAGGAATTAATTAATAAACCCAGGCCGGGATGCCAAGGAATTGGGGATTAAAACATGGACAAATGGCAGGTTGCTGGCTGGGAGGGATGGGGATGAAGAGTGGGGGTCGTAGCCCTCGGCCCCCACCCCGGGGAGGAGTTATTAAGGCAGGGAGGAGGCTCAGATGTCCCCAGCATCCCAAAAAATAGAAATAGAGGAAAAGTGTGGGGGGGAAATGGATATTTTTAGAAATATAGTGCCCTAAGCTATGGGAAGGGAGGAGAGCTCTGCCTGAGCAGCATTTGCCCCCCCAATTTTTTGTGGGGGTGCTGGAAAAAGGCAAAAACCCCACAACCCCCCCCAAATGTTGGAGGCGGGGAGGGATCAGCCGGTGAATCAACCTGCCCCGCTCCGAGCGGGCCGGGGGGATTGTTCGCGTCCTAAAGAGCCGCCGAAGTCCAAGTTCAAGGCGAAGGAGCCCAAGAGGGTCCCCCCGAGCGTCGGGGGTGGATTTGGAGCCGTTGCGGCCTCGGAGGCACCTTCCGAGGGTTTAAAGGTGGAAGCGTGAAAAGGCTGCGATGGGCAGGGAGGAAAAGCGCTAAACGGGAGAAGAAACGGCGAAGAGTGAAGTGGGATGGAATAAAATAAGGAAATGAAGTAAAAGAGAAGGGGGTAAAGTTAAAAAAATAAAGTAGGAAAATGGGATGAAATAACGAAATGAAATAACGGAATGAAATAGTGAAATGAAATAGTGAAATGAAATAGTGAAATGAAATAGTGAAATAATGAAATGAAATGCTCTGAATTCCACAAAGTGCAGTGAGTCCATCCCGAAATGACCCAGCAGAAACACCCCCCGCCATCCCCAGAACCACATGGCGCTGATGGAAGAAGCCGAGCAAGAAATAAGACTTAAATTAAACCCGGGTGTCCGCCACTAAACAAAATCAAATCACCAAAAATCAACCTTCTTTCCCCCTTGTTTTTCTTTTTCGCCTTTAATTTTTATGAAACAGTGAACGTTTTGTAGCGTGTGTCCGATCTGCGCGGCGTGGGAAGAGGATTCTATGTTAAAAATGTAAAGATTTATGATAAGGGTAATAGAGGCGGAACTGGATGCGCGGACAGGGCTCGGGTTTGAGGTGGGAGCGTGAAATATAATCAAATATAACAAAAAATAACAGCAAATTCCCCCCCTGGCAGGTTTGCGGAAAGACATTTCCGCTCCGTAATGCGGGGAAATAGCGGTTTAATGAAATATGGGGGTTTGTAAGAGGAAAAATGGGGGAGGGAGTGAAAACCAGGGAAAAAAGAGGAGGAAACGAGAGGAAAAGGGAAGAAAACAAGGTGAAAGGAGAAGAAAGAAAACAAGGGGGAAAGAGAAGAAAACAAGGGGGAAAGAGAAGAAAACAAGGGGGAAAGGTCTCGTTCTAGAGGTAACAGGAGACAAATCGCATTTAAACCGGTGTTTTCCTGTGGCTGGGAAGGGAGGAGGGGGGTGGATGTGCAAACCACCCCCCAGCTCGGAAATGGGGGGGGTTAATCTCAAAAATGCGCTTTTTAGGTGATTTCTTCTCATTTCTCAGCTCTCCCCGCCGTGGTCAGTGGGTTAATGAAGCCGAACCAGCCCAGGGATGGTCACACATATGTGGAACCGCTTAGGAGAGTGGTACCCAAAAATCCAAATAGGAAGGGGAAATTAGAAATAGGAGCAGATGTGAGACCCCCTTCGTGGTTTTATTTATCTATTTTTAAATTTGATTTTTAATAGTATCTTTTTTTTTCCCAAGCTCTTTTTTAAAGTCTCATATTCTGCATCTATAGGAAAAGGCTGGAAGGCTCCGCATCGCTCCCACCGCACCCTCGCTGCAGCACATTTCCAGCACTTATTGTCCAAATTAAGCATATAGGAGGGGAAAATCGTCCAATATCAAATCATATTGACTCCTAAATTCCTCCCTCTCAGCCCCACGGCGGCTCCGGGGTGCAAATGACTCCGGAAAAAGGGTTTATGTGGATATTTGTGCAGGGAGCGGTTCCTCCTCCGTCTACCAGCGGGTTCCGAGGAGAAGACACGGATGGGTTTGCCTGGTTCCCCTTCGCTTTCTCTGCCGTCTTGGAGACACATTCTGCTATAAATTTAACGTATTTATCTCCTTTATTCCCGCTGGAAAGAAAGAGAAAAACAGATAAATCTCCATGGAGGGAAATATATATATATATATCTCCCCTTTTTATCCAGCTCTGTTCTTTGCAAAACTGCAAATTGTTTCTCATCACCTTATCTCCGACCTTGAGCTGCCTGGTTTTGAGGCAGTTTCCTGTAAATTAACCATTTTCTTTATTACCACCCTCCCCTTTAAAATAAGAAATGTGGGGCTGAACACAGTTTTGCAGGTGAACGCGCGTTTGCAGCCGGAGATACTGAAGTTCCCAATAGAGCGCGTTGTTAAACAGCTGATTTGTTTTGTAGATATTTAAGGCAAATTGAGGGGTTTTTTTCCCCTCAAATCGCTGCCCTGAATATATTGATGTGTCTGTGGGCAAACACCTACGTGGCTCAGAATCCATCGCTGCTGCTCCAGGCCGGGGAAATAGCGAAGAAAATCAAATTAATCAGATGCGGAATGTTATTATTATTAAAAAAATCCCTTTTTATTATCTACATGTGCTGGAGGAAAATATATAAAAATATATAAATAAATTATATAGATATATTATATATATAGGTTGGATGAGAATAAAGAAAAAGGACAAATCCTTTATCTCAATTAAGGGAGAGATGGAAATAATTCACCGCAAATCGTGGGTATTTTTCTTTTCAATTTTCCCTTTTTACCTTATTTTCCTCTATTTCCCCCCCTCATTGTTGCCTGAAATTTTTAAGCCCCCCCTCGCTGCCCCGTTTTCTGGGGGAAAATCGCATTTAGGGTTTTTCCCACGTCCAGCCGTACAAAGGGAAACGGCCAAGGTAGGAGGTTTATTGAAGGAAAATCAGCTCCAGCCGCTGTCACAGCCCCTAAAACGCACCCAAAACAAATCCCCACTTAGAATTGGGCAGAAAACTTCCCTTTCCATTCATTTTGGGGAGGAATTTTCGCTCTTTGAGCCCTCGGGGAAATTAGAGCCCGTGGTATGAGAAAGTCTGGACGAGCATCCGATTTTCCCACTGGAGTCCCGGGTTAGTGAGGAAACTGCACTAAACCTCATATTCTCGCACAGGAGTTCAAGAAGAACGTTCCCAGGCTTCGTTCGAAATGTGCTCTGGATAAATCAAAGCCAAAGCGGCTTGTTTTCCCAAACTTTGCGTGCGTTTTGCTTTTGTTTTTGAGAGGGGAAAAATAAACCCTAACATCCCTCCTTGTGAATTAATCCAACCAGGGAGGCTGGAGGTTGTGGCCAAGCCTTGGTAGCGTATTTTTTTGTGCAAAAACAATGCTCAAAATAGCTCAGGAAAAGGAGAAATTAAATACAGTCTTTGCCTTGACATGTTCCACCCAAAAACGGACCAAAAAAGGGGGGGGAAGGAGATTTGCATCAGACTTACATTTGTTCCAGCCATTGGGATTATCACCAATTCTTCATCCTCCTCTTGCACTGGAGATGTTTACACAGGGAATTAAATATATCTATGAAACCTACCTATTATTTAATTTAAATGCTTAGAGAGGGATCGGGGAGGAAAGACGAACCAAGGACGGAAACAGCATCTCAGGTTTCCCCCCCTCGCCCCCTCCCTGGATCAAACCGTCTGGGGTGGTGTCAGATGCAGAATTGACCCGAGACCATCCGGTTCTCTCCTTCCTAACCTGTCAGATTCCCGCAACCTGTTTGGAGCGGATCCACCCTCAGGCTTTTTTGCTTTCACCTTGTTCTTCTTATTTCTACCATCCCCCCCAAGCCTCCCCCCAGCATGGGGGGGTGCGATAAATCTTGGGGATGCCCTTTGTGTATTTTGCCGTGGCTTCCGCGCGTTTTGCCATCCAGAAAGTGGAAACAAACCCCAAAATCTCTCTAAACCCCCCCACCTTCAGCCCCGAGGCAGGGCCAGAGGTGGATTTGCAAAGCCAAACCATCCCCGTGGCTTTATTACCGCGGTTTATCCTCAAAAAACCGCGCTCAAGTTGAGAGGGAGAAGAGGAAAGGGCTAAATAGCTCTTAGTCCCGCTCATCTGACCCAGCGGGGACAACGCGGGGATTCCCAAACCCCGCAGCCCCTTTTTTCCCTCCCATCCTCGAACAGCAGCATTTTGAGGCAAATAATGGCTTTTTTCCTCCTTTTACAGCCACTGTGGAATGTCCCAGCTCTTGGCAATTCCCCCCCCCCCCCCGTTAATTATTGTTATTATTTCCATGCTGCAATAGGTGCTTCTCGGCTCCGAGATTCGGAGACAGACAAATAAAATATCTGCCTCAATTTAGGGCCCCTGTCTGGTCGGAAGTCCAAGTTCAATTCCAAGTTAAAACAGGAGGTCGCCTGAAGCACCGACAAAAGAAAAAGGGGCCATTTGGTCTGGCTGGTGTCAACCAAGTGCGATCTGGAGAGTAATTAGCGCTTCTCATCATGTTTTGGCCTCATATTCTCGGGGAGAGGAGGAGGGAGAGGAGCTGGGGATGCTCAGGTGCTGTACAACGCTTTATTTTCCTCCTAAACGTAATTTCATGTATTGATTTGTAGTTGCTCTAAAATACAGAGGGTTTTAAAGCATTTTTGGCCGAGGGATTGCAGCCATCCGGGGTTGTTTTCTCCCCCATCTCCTAATAGGGAATTAACTCAAGCTGCGTTCGGAAGGACCAAGAGTGACACCAGGCCAATGTAAGAAATCTTTCCCCCCCCCCAAATATTATTCAGAGCCAATTATGTGAGAGCCGTGTGTTCAGGGCTGTTTTCTCCCACCCTAATTATTTACTTCTTGGTCCACTCGATGCCCAAATATTTCATTCCTTGGAGCTATTTAGAGGGATTGAGAGCGAAGGGTGGGAGCTCTTGGCCAAGTTTATCCACCTCTTCAAAAGCGAAACACTGAAGAGTTTCATTGCCAGGGGTAGAAGCCGAGCTTAGATGAACTAAACTGGTGTTTAAGCTGATGATAAATAGAGGAAAATAAATGGTGAATAGACACGACCGGTGTCTATATCGAGGATAAAAGAGCGACGCGATCTACATTTCCAAGCAACATCGTGCTGGGAGAAGCGTAACTATGAAAAACCTGGGATTTATTATGTATTATCTAGGGGAAATAGGTATGCAATAAGCCAAAAAAAGAGCAAGAAAATGGGAAAAAAACCTACCAAACCCGATGTTCTCTTCGAAAAACATTGTTGGTAAATGGAGAGATCCCAGCCCGTTCTGAAAAGCATTCGCTGGGCTGAATTTTAGAGCAGAAATGCTTGGGAAATCAAGTGCTCAATGACGCCAGCTGGGCAGAGAGGGGCTGAAATCGCCGTGTTCTCCCTCAAAACGTGGGCGGGTTGTGTGGGACGGACATTTGGCTTTTCCTGCAGGATCTTTATGCTCCTGGATGGGAATAACCTGGATTTTCACGCAGAGTGGGACTGTTCTTCCACCCCATCTATGGCCGTTCATCCTGCACGACAACTGATAACACCCACTTCATTTTGATATTCTATCCTCAATTCTAAGAACCCCTGAAACTCTTCTTTCACAAGGTTAAACCCCGAATAAGGATACAAATAATTCCTATTGTCACGGCATCAAATGGTAATTTTGTCCCTGGGGACCTCTGGGTGCTGAAGAACACGGTGGTTTATCTTAATATATATATATTCCATAGAAATTGTGCCCTTTTTTTCCTACATGGTGTGAGTTGGGGTGAGGATTCATCCTGCTCTGCTCTGCCACTCATCCCTCCACCATCCCTGTCTCTATCTATGCGATTATTCTATATGGATTATATACCGTAGATATATATATATAAGACACTCCCTTACAGCTGTTTTCTCCAGTACATCCTCGCTCCCTTGGTTCTGTCCGTCCTGATGTGTCTATCCCGAAAATCACTGCGCAGGGTGTTGAACTTTCTAATTTACTTCCTAATTAACTCAACGTTCCTCTTTTTGCTGAAAACAAAAGATCAAACCAAGCAAACGACCCCCAAAGAGCCGCTTATCAAACCTTTTCCGCAGAATAATTGCAGATAACGCGGGTCCTGCTTTGGATTTCGTCTTGGAAAGTCCGACCGCAGGTTGTGTCTTTCCGATGGGGAATATTTAATTATGTCCTTTAAATAACGGCTGGTGACTCGCACAGGGACATTTGGGCTCCTCAGCTCTTTAGGACGGGATTTATCTTTATAAATAAATCAACGTGGAGAGTCAAAGAATTCGTAATCCGCTATCAAGAGTTGAATTCTGGAGCTAAATTGCTCCAAAAAATGAATTAAGGGGGAGAGAAACGGGGAAATTAATTGATATTTCAGTGGGAACTTGGGGGAGCTCCCGCGAATGTGTTGGCGATGGGAAGGAAAGTGGTTGGGCGGCTTCTCCAGTGATTACCCCGCGTTCAATTAACCTTATGTAAATAATATCATCAGATGCAAATGCACCTGGTGAGCTGGGGACGTCCTAGAGCTATTTATGGAGAAAAAAAAAAGCAAAGAAAAGGTACAATTTTTGACCGTCCTCTGGTTTCTTCTCTCCACTCGTCCTTCTCACCATTTCTGCTAACAGCGCCTGAAGATTTGAGAGTAAAATGATCAACTTTCGGCCAAATTCCGGCTATAAAGCACGTTTTATCTACGCGGATCAATAGAGTCACTATCTAAAAAGATAGAGAACCTGTTATTGGGTGTTTAAATAAAAAATGCGCATAAGTTGCGTGGAACAAAACGATTTCCCCTGCGTGTCGCCGCCTCTATTACTTTGGCATCTTCCTTGAGTTAATTCTTCTTGCAATTAATTCCTCGCTTTCTTTCCTTTCGCCCGCTTCTGTCTGTCTGTCTGTCTGTCTATCTATCTATCTATCTATCTATCTATCTATCTATTCCCTCCCCCAATATACATGTTTTCGAGCAGTTCGTGAGCACCGGGATTCATCCCCCAGCCCTGTCCGCCTTGCCCGACACATAAATACGGGTTACCGGCCTCTATCAATCTTCTCGGCTCCAAATATTCACCCGTAAAATTCCTTCCCCCCCCTCCAAATACCACCAAAATATCTCTGCGTGATTTTTCCAGCCGGGCTTTGAGGTTATTGCACATTCCTGGCTTGATTCCTTCTTGTAAAGAGGTTGTTTTTCACTCATACAGCGCTGTGAAGACTCCAAGGATGTGCCAACACCTGGGAAAATCACCGCGATTTGGGCAGGATTCGGGTTTTTCAACGGAAAAAATGGGGGTTTTTGAGAGATTTGAAAGCAACCCGGGTCGTTAATAATAATAATAAACCAAAAATAAGATTAAAGCCCCGGTTTTATGTCATGAGCGCGGATTTAGGAGGATAGATACACGATGTCATTTTTCGCCCCAGTTGGTTTTTACAGCCTGTGGGGGTGAAGGCAAGAAAACTGCACGATAAAGGTGTTTTATTCCCACAAATTCACATTGTGCGTGGCTTGAGCTTCCCACGGGCTGGAACGGCCCCAAATCGCCATATAAAAAGGTGCAAACACCCCCCAAAAAGGATCCAAATCCTGCATTTCATGGGGAACGAGAACCGAAGTGACTCCGATTTCTCTCCGTTCCGTGGAATCATTTGAATGAAGAGGAAATGAAGCAATTTAAAGATGATTTGTTCCTCTTCTCCTGCTCCTGTATATACAGCCACAGATTTCAGGATAAAAGGGTCTATGCCTACGCACATGCATTTATATATGTATTTATGGCTATGCCTGTGGTTATGTATATATACACGCATATTTGCATACATTTGGGGGGAATTTAATTAAGTGTTATCAAGCTCGTTTAATTGCTTGCCCTGGATTAATTGGAGCAGTGACTTTGGGAGCTACTCACCTTCTCTTTTTTTAGGTAAATCTGGGGATTCTGAGGCAGCTTTTGGGGTGGAAAATGTGATTATCTCCAGCATTTCCCGTCTCCCTGTCTGTCTGTCCGCAAGCAGGATGGAATCCCAGCTGACACCAGGAAGGAAAGGTGTCACCTCCAGGGACAGCAGACCTTTGTCTCTTGCCCAAGGGACATTGTGGGTGGAGTGATGACCAAGACACACCGTCTCACTCCCTTCTGCTGCAGTGGAGCTGCGCGGGGGTCACCATCCTCCTATCCATCTACATATCCATCCACACATCCACCTATGCATTCTGTCATCCATCCATCCGTTCACTCATCCATCCTTCCATCCATCCATCCATCCATCCATCCATCCACCTGCCTGTCTGCCCATCCATCTACACATCCATCCATTGACTCATTCATTGACTCACTCATCCATCTACTCATCCATCCATCCATCCATCCATTGACTCATTCATTGACTCACTCATCCATCTACTCATCCATCCATCCATCCATCCATCCATCCATCCATCCACCTGTCTGTCCATCCATCCATCTACACATCCATCCATTGACTCACCCATCCATTGACTCATTCATCCACCCAAACATCCATCCATTGACACATCCATCCATTGACTCATCCATTCATTGACTCATCCATCCATCCATCCATCCATCCATCCATCCATCCATCCATCCATCCAGCTGGGAAGCTGGGACGTGTCACGGGGGAACCCCAGGATTTGGGGGAGTCGGCTGGAGCCTAAAGTGGATCCTCCCGGCTCTAATTAACCGCGATGAACATGTTAATTGAGCATTAGAATGGGGTACGGGGTGGGGGCTGCGGGGGAGCTCTTGGGTGTCTGGCATAGATTTTACATTTTAATTAGAGCAAAAGGTGCTCTGGGCGATGATTTTAAACCAACAGACGCTCTGAAATGCCCAAAGAAATCAAATCAGCGACCGGCAGAAAATAACTCAACAGACCGGCATTCCCGGGCGCTTTGAGCAACAATTCTTGCTGTTTCCCCCCAGCCCGCCTCTCCCCACCAAAAAAACCCCACAAAAATGATGTATTTGGGCTTAAACCCGGCAAAACCCGCCTCCCCCCCGCCCAGAGGCGATGAGTTACGGGGAGGCACCGCCATGCACCTTCCCCACTTTGTTCTATCCCAATTTTCCCTGTTCTGGTTGTTTGGTTTATATTTTTCCCAGCAAAGGCCTAATTTTTCCCACATTTTCTGCTTTTCTGGGCTCCTCCAGATTCCATTTGATCCATTTTTCAAACCCAAGGCGGTTGTTTTTCTGACAAAACGCCGAATATCGTGAGGAATTGATGCTCCGGGAAAAAACACCCGCGCTGGGACAGGCGATGGAGCCACTTTGGGCTCCGGAATTGAGCGAAAATGGGGGAAAATGGGCAAAAATGCGAAACCATCACCCTCCGATGCCCTGAGTGGTTTTTCAGCTGGTGCTCTGCGCAGGTCGTTTGAGGCTTTATAGCAAATAAATTAATAAACCAATTAAATAACTTTATCGGAGATAACACAAAGAGTGAACGAGCCCTAAAATACCCGGTTTTTATCCGTTTTCTCCCTTTCTCCTTCCCAAAAAGCTGTATTTTGAACTTCTAGATAAGTTATCTGGTGGGAAAGATTCAACGTGTTACAGGGAAAAATCACCGAAAATGAGAAAATGTTTTAAAAAGAGCTAAAATAGGTTGTTGAAAAGGTCCTGGAGGTTTCGAACGGTGATTTTCTGTAAGGATACAAAGTGCACCAATTCTTAAATCGTATTTTATCACAGTCTTTTAATGTATCTTCTTCCTTCGGGAATTTCAATTCAGGATGCAGCAAAGTCCTGAGTGAACACACCTTCCCCCTCCGTTATTTCCAATTTAAATACCTATTGATTTAGGAAAGAACAAATGAATCGATCCTTATCAGTCGCGAAACCGCAGCGCTCGTCTTGAGCTGCTAATAATTAATTTAAGGAAGGAAATCGTTTCTTCGGGCTTGATTTTCTTTGCCCTTTAAGTGCTCGGGTCTTTTCCTATTCACCTCTCACTTTGGTTTTTAAAGACCCATCGATGGGCGATTTTCGAGCGGGGCGGGGGGTGAGGGAGCTGCTTGGGGCTCTTCTCTGTTTCTGCTCCTACATAAAAATGTAGAAGAAAAAGGAATATTTTATTTTATTTGACTTTATTTTGTTTATTTTCATTTCATTATTATCTCAAGAAGAAGCAAAAAAGCCCCATCTCGCTTCTTCCATTCTCACACATTTTTCCTTTCTCTCTCTTGGCTATCGGGTATTTTTTATACCATCACAATCTGGTTCCATTCCCCTCTAACCCAGGTCCGACTCTGCCCTGGTGGGGCTGATGCTGTTCTGGTGGGACACCCACTTGTGTTTGTCTCCTCTGTGACACACAGTTGTGACTCCAGTGCTTGATTTGGGGGAAATGTCTTGATTTATACCCCTGGTTTTGAGTAAATCACTTGATTTATGCTTAAAACTTGGCGAGAAGGACCCAGAGACAACTCACAGGAGAGGGGACCAAACGGGTTCAAGGCGGGAGGTCTGTTGCACAAATATATCCATTATAGCATAAGAACGACTTCAAAGGTTTCGGGGAGTTTTGTTCTCATTGGGAAAACCCCCTTTTCCTTCTGGCCGTGCAGGTGTGTTGGGAGCAGGAGCTGGGGAGGAGGGACACGGGGAACAGGGCTGTCACGCACCAGGGTTCACCCCCAAATTGTCTTATTTTTGGCATTCATTCTCATTTTTATTGAAAATATCAAATTCCTCTTTTTAAAAAAAAAAAATTGGGTGTCTCTAAAGAAAATTATCAATGGAATTGAAACGCAAGGGAAGGTCCACTAGGACTGTGTGTCCATCCTTTCATCCATCCATCCATCCAGCCAGCCATCTGTCCATCCCTCCATTCATCCATCCATCCATCCATCCATCACATCCACCACACTCAAACGTGGATTTTGGCCACTCTTGATACTCTCCACCACCTTCAACATGTGTGCTCAGAGAAAGGGAACAGAAACATCCTGGCTCTACAACAGCACCTCATATCTATTTCTCCAGCGTATTTCCCAGGTTGTATATTATGTTTCCAGGATATTTTATGGTCAGGAGGAGCTCTGAGGGCATCCGAACCCAACCAGGAACCTCTGGACACACAACTGGGCTTGACCATCATGGTTTCCATCTGCCTCCGAGGCACCACACAAGGATTTCATCCGCTTTCCAGCGCGGTTTCTTTGTTGGTTTTCCTCTACACGGTCCTGCAGCCTTGATGGACTTTTAACTCTTTTTATAAGAGGCCTTTCCCTCTTGTTTTAGTTATGTATTTTGCTTTTCCTTTAGCTAGAGGGGGTGGTTCAATAAATAATGGTAATGAGGCTCCTGTAATTGCTTTTGGATGTGCCTGCAGATGAAATCTTGGATGAATTATTTCTTGGTGGGAAGATTTCACTTGACGTTTTGTTGTTGTTCTTTCTTTCCCTTTTCTTCATGCCCAGCTGCCAAAAACCCCTGATTTCCTAAACAAGGCATAGAGGACTTTTGAGGGATTTTATAT
>NC_138682.1:741237-763737 GCF_964273445.1 Streptopelia decaocto | reverse complement strand
CTCTCAGGCATTTACTGAGCTGGTTTTAACCTCATAAAAGCAAACCAAAGCTGTGAACGAGGAGAGGATTCCTCACCTCAAGGCCCACTTCCAACCAGACCCAAGGGGTTGTTATCCTGAAGTTACTACGGTCAATGAGGTGGGATGGGACCAACTCACCCACTTGGTTATGTTGGCTCAAGAAGAAAACCTTCCCAATGGAGATTTGCCTGAGCTGGTCTTCCAGCGCTTGAGATTCAATGTTCCCTGCGAGCAACAGATTTTACCGTCTCCCTTTTTTGTAACAGCTAGGGCGATATTTCATCCCTCATCCCCAGAGATTCTGCATTAGATAAATTTATAAGCTTGGAGGATCGGACGTAGGGATGAGCTAATGGAGGCCAGGGGTGCCTCTTCTGGGAAATGCTTGGGTGGTCTGATAAAAGCTGGAAAATATACCTGTTTTCTCCCCTTACATCCATTCATCAAATCAAAGACACCAGCTCCCCTGGTAGATTTTGGCAGGCCCTATCAACCTGGGCAAACACGTAGGGAGATCAACGTGGACACGAGTGGGCAGCATCAGGATCCTGCAGACAACACATCTGAAATGGCAATAACTTTCCTCTGCATCCATAATTCTTTCCACTGGGAAAGAGGAGGAGGATTGGAGGGGTCTAACCCCCCAGGTGTGTGCTTTGGAGTCTGTGGAGCTGGTTGTGGGCAGGTTAAATGTGGAATGAAGTGCGGGAAGAGGTGCCCAGTTGGCCTCCACCCAGCTCTGCCGTCTCCAAGAGGGATTATCAGGTCAGGAGACGCAACGGCGTGAACGCGGCTTTGCAGCTTCCCCAGGCTGGGCTGGTTCAACTGGGGTCAGCTTGAGAAGGAGCCAAGCTGAGCCTTGGTGAGCTTTGGGCATGACGTGAGGGCTGGGGGAAGCTCAGAGCCCGTGGTGTCACCTTGCCCGAGTGATGTTGCAAAGTTTTGCGTAGCCATGATGTTGTGCATTGACATTTCTGTCCCGAAACCTTGGCCTTGTTGAAGTTATTTGTATTTTGGGGGGTTCTCAGCACCCACAGTTGCTTCAGGTATGACCTATGGGCAGCACCCAGAGCAAGGGTGAGACCTCAAGGTTGCAACATGTCTTTACACAGATCCCTTGGTGAACATGGTGGGACTGGGCAGGCTCTGGCTGCTCCAACTTAGTTCACCCCATATATCCCAGAACACTTCACTGTGACCTTACGGGGCCAAAAAAACAGCCTTGATCTTTCTGGAGAGGCCAAGCACTGTTTGCTGGAGATGGTTTAACTACAGACCAAACCTGATCCCATGTAAGACCCATCAGAACCAGGCTGCAAGTTCTCACGTTGACTCCAGCAAGCCCCAAAATCATCCTGCAAAGCTCCGGATGCTTTTGGTCCTACCATGGGGGATGTGGGTGAATCCAAGGCTGGCTCAGGCCTTCTTTCCACTTTGGTAGATGCTCTGGCTCTTCCACTCCAGCCAGCTCTGGCCAAGAGCCCCTGTCCCTTGCTTAATCACTATGTAAATCCTCGCCTTCTCTTTGGGGAACCTGCAGGTGTTGAGGGCTCACCACCCAAGATATAAATCCCCAGCAAATCTCAAAGGCTCACCCTGCACGGCAGATGTAGTCATGCAGAAATGCTCAAAAGTGCGAAGGAGAAACCAACAATTATTGTTCAGCAGAATAACTCAATTCGGGGAAAGCCGGGCACCGGCGGTTTCGCTTTCCTCCTGTCATTGCTCCGCTGGACTTATTTATTTTAAAATAAATTACTGGCCGTCCTGTAAAACACTTTACTGGCAGCTTTTAAAAATGGCCTCTCCCTCCAGCTGCTAATGCCGCGTTATCCAGCAAAAAGCGGTGTTCCGCAGACGGCAGCCGTCAACCGCATTGATTTGTGTGGACTCAAAGATGAATGATAACGCTGGGCCGCGGGACGGATGGGGATTTATGAGCCGGGGGGAGCTGGCGGCTCATTCCTCGCAACCCGGGCTCTGTTACGAGCTTCGCATCACCATCCCGCTACCGGTTTTACTGGGAGAGCATCACTGGGAAGGGAGGATGGAAGGAGCCTCCTGCTTTTATTCATGACTGTAGGATGCCCAACGCGCTTCCCGTGATGTCCTTGGGGACGGTGGCACCGAAGGGGAGTTGAGGTTGGGTGAAAGCTCCCCATGACACAACACCTCTATTCTTTTGGGTGCTGTGTGAACCTCATGAATCCTGGGATGGGGGAAACATGGTTGCTGGTTGTTCATATCTCACCTTTTTGAGCAGTCTCGCTAAAACACAACCTGAAAAATAGCTTTTCCATTCCATCTGGGCACCAGGTGAAGTTTCTGCTGGGCTTTGGGCAGCATTAACGTCTCTCTCTGGCACGGAGGCTCCAAAGGTTATGCTGGTGTGGAGCTCACCCAGACCTCCCCGAGATAGAATTACCGTCCCTCGCCTTCACCCGGTTACATCAATACCATAGGAATTTAATTACCTTTGAGACCTTTAGCTCAGTACTGATATTAATACAGCCAACAGGTCTAAAAGACATAGAGGGGAATTTATCCACCGGCTCACATGGACACACACAGAGCAGGAGTGATCATTTCTCTAAGAAAGCAGCTGAGACTCATCGATGGGCTCAGAAGGGATTTTTGGGGGCAGACCCAGGCAAAATGGGGACGTACAGTTGGAGGAGAAAACCCGCATCTACCTAGAATAGCTCAGCATCACCTAAATTTAAGTTAATACTTAAATCCGTCTGGATCGCACCCTCTCCTGTTGCTGTCCCAGCGCCGGGCGCTTGCGCAAGACGCCGAGGAATAGAATGACGTGGCGGGATTTTCCCTATAAAACATTTTGCCCTGCTCTGCAGGATTGCAACGGGCTGGAAAATTCTGCTGGGCATGTGCAACTCCGGGTCTTGCTGCGTGCAAATTACCTTGATTACAGGTTGGGTAATTACAGTCGCAGCACTGGCAGTTGGAGGGCTGCAGGGGGGAAGCCCCTTTTGGTTGTTATTTGGGAGGTTGCCTGTGGATTTGTCTTAAAACTTTCAACAGAGAAGGGGTGTGGGGGTGTGGGGGGGACTCTGCCGCTCCGCTCTGCTAAGAGCATAAATCACTTTTAAGGAATCGTAAATCAATCTCTTCTCCAGCCCTCCGGCCCGCGGATGCAATGAGGCGATGGCGGAGCTCATGCTTCACAGCCTGCGTGCGACTCTGGCAAGAAAAACACTCTCCAAAATATAAAGAAGTCTTGAGAGTGTCAAAGCCCTTCATTCAGAGTGGGCAGACGCAGGAGGGTGCTAAAAGGGGCCCTGGACACTGGAAGTATTTAGATAGAGGAGGATTAAGGGGGGTTGTTATGGGGATTAGTGCCTGAGCACCTTTCCCACGTGGACTTTGGGGAAACACGATCCGAGCGGAGCTTCGCCCTGGTTTATTCCCTTTGGGATGTGGGCACCGTTGTGCATTTATCCCCTTCGCTCCCAACCTCTGCCCACCCCGAACCCCCGGTTGAAATCGCCCCCGGGGGAGCTGCCGCTCACGTTGAAAACTGTCGATTTTGGGTTTTACGGGGAGGTTTTGTGCCAGCGGCGCGGGGCCGCTCGGGACGCATGTGCCTGTGACCCAGCTAGAGAGCATTAAGCGCTCCACGCTTGAGCTGTGCACGTCGGGGTTTGCCAGTGGGAGCCACTGATTTCCCTCTGATGAGCATTTTGAACAAGTGTATTAAACGCTCAAGCGTCCTGCTGAGCCCTCCGCGCTCAGCATGGGTAATATATGTATTAACATGCCAGCGAGACGCAGCATTATTCTTATTAAAAGTAATTTACGCAGCCCCATCACTTGACATTTATGTTTCGAAGGCGGTATAAATCTGGCGCGCCCAGGCAGGGGGGTTTCTGCATGGATGGCCCGTCCCGAACGGGATGCTCCAGCCACCAAAAGCTTTGGTTGGAGGCCAGAGAGACGAAGGGCATCTCCAGGAGGCTTTTATTAGGGGGAAAAAGGGAATATTTAGGGAAAGACGCCTAAGGAAGCACGCTGGCTTTCTCTCCTGTTTTGATTCAGCTGTTAATTTGACAGTGAATGATGATGGGGTGGTTGTAAATCTGCTGCGTGCGGATGCGGCCGCTGATGCCGTCTGCGGAGAACCGGGGGTGGTGAGCGCGACGGTGACGTCCCGGGGGATTCGGTGCCTCCAGGTGAGGTTTGTACCCACGGGGCTGGGGGAGAGAACGTGTCGGTGTGTGCGGGGCACGGGTCGGAGTGACCGGCGGTGCCGTGTCCCCGTGTCCCCGGCTCCGCCGTGCGCCAGCCGCTCCATGAGCTCATCGCTCGGGGGATCTCTGACTCAGTAAATGACCCATTGGAAGAAATGAAGGGGAAAAATACTGGTGGAAAGTGAAAAAAAAACCACAAAAGGCAAAAGGTCTGGCAAGCTGGCTGTCTAATTTGACATCATCGGGTGCTCTTTCCACCCGGGCTCTGCCCTGGTGCAAATTATTCCTATTGCCATGCTGTACCTCAGTTTCCCCATCACTGCTTGCTCAGAGATAGCTCAGGGATGCCTGAAGTGAGATATAGCAGGCAAATGTGCTTTGCTGTGTGTTATTTGCAGACAAGAGGGGAGAGGACCCCAAATTGCCCCAAAAGGGATCGCAGGGAGTGCGGCCTCGAGCCCGTCCCAGAGCAATTGCCATCGTGAAAAACATGGGGTGACCTACTTGCTGCGGAGTTGAACTCGGCGCTAAGAAGAAAATAGATGGTTTTAACTGAATCCGCTCCACTTTCGGTGGCCTATATACCAACCCGGCTCTTTAGCGGCGGCAAAGCCTCCTCTGCCAGGAAGCGCTGCGGCGATGACCTGTTTGTCGCGCCGCCGATGCCTCCAGCCCATCGCGGTGGCACGAGGAACCGGAGGAGCGAATACACCCAAAAGTGGCGCGTAAGGGTCTCCTCCAACCTCCTCCTTCCCCATTCCTCACTATGGGATTTAATTAAGTATTTTTCCCTCCCTATGAGTAGCCAAACAACATTCCCCCCAGGTTTTCTTGTTGCAGGTGGAGTTTTCACCTCCAAGGACAAGGGGTTTTGGGGAGTCGCCTTGTCCTCATAACCCAGGGGTGGTTTGAGCTCATGGTGGGTCCAACCTCCTTTCCTTGGGAGAGACGCAGCCAAGCGTTGCAGGACGGTGGCAGAAAGGGGGGTCAGATCGCCTGGCTCTGCAGAAATGCCTTTAATTCCTTAATATCCCCCTTTTCCAGGGTACAATTATAGATTGGCTGCACCTCGCCGCCGTAAATCAGCATCAAAGGCTCCCTCGCGTCAATAAGGAGAACACATGTACTTACAAGACTATGGATGTTTGATGCTAATAAAAAAAAGATTAAACGAGAGGTCGTAATCACCCGCCGAGCCTGACGGTGCCAACGCAGCCAGGCTGGAGGAGCCGAGACCGACCCCCCCGGGGACACCCCCACCCAAGGGCCCTTCCCTGCAGGGATGGTGACGTTCCATCCCCCCGTCCCCTCCGTCCCCCCCTTCCCCACCTCCCACACCCCAATGCTGGATTTGGGGAACATTAATCACCCTCCCAACACTGACAGTCCGGCTTTTTGTACCCGTAGTGATTATCCAAGCGTTTTAATGACACCCTGGACCCAAGGTATCAATTAGACATGTCAGGATAAGAAGTGCCTTGAGCTGATTCAGCCCATCACCACCACAAGGCAGGGACCGGTTCCAGGGATGCGCTCAAGCCTCTGGGGCTGGGATGGCACCGAAATGGCCCCGGGGAGGGCAACCAGACAAGGATTTTGCACCTTTTATTTAGTGTCTCGCGTGCTGCAAACCCCTTGGTTTGTGCAACAGCTCCTGCAGGGAGAGGCAGGAGCGCGCTCGGATTTATTACCATGGTGTGGGACAGCGTTGTAGGGCGTGCGGGGGTTATAGAGAAATTTGGGTTGGATCCTGGGGTGATTTGGGTTGGATCGTGGGTGATTTGGGTTGGATCCTGGGGTAATTTGGGTTGGATCCTGGGTGATTTGGGTTGGATCCTGGGGTAATTTGGGTTGGGAGGGATCTCAGGAGGTCCCAAGCCCAAGCTCCTGTTGGGAGCAGGGTCAGCTATGGGGTCAGACGAGGTTGCTCGTGGCTTCATCATCCATCTGCTTATCCACTCATCCTTTTTCTCGACTTTCTCCCTCCATTTCCCACATTATTTTATCCCAGCCTGGTGCTGTAATGGCTTTTAATGTCCAAAATCCTTTCCCGCTGCCTACACACAGATCTGCATTATTTTCCTCCCTGGTCCCTCCCTGCTTTGCAAATGTGATTCCTGCAGATGCTGCGGCTCCTGCTGTGGGTGATTTTATTTCCCTTTGCAACCAGGTAAGATCTAAGCAGGAGTTTTTCAAGCATCATTTCAGAGATGGGGAGGAAAAGTACTCAGGGCAGATCCAAACCAGGAGATCTCAGCGTTTTGGGGTTGAGTTGCATCTCACGCCGTCGGGGGTTGTAAGCAGCATCCCAATGAGTCTTGGGACGCAGGAGAAAAGCCCCACATGGGAGGCAGGGAAGGTCCCAAAGCAAAATCTGGTCTTGAGGGCTTGGGAAGAGCTGCTGAGCCGGAGGGACAAGGCTCTTCATTGACTTTTCCAAGGAGTTTTCCAAACAGTCATCAGCTTAAATGCCAGTGGTGGTTCAAGGCCCATGTTTGGCCACATCATGGGCAGCTATGGGATGGGACACACATGGTATGTGAAGACCATCCTGCTCCCAGCTGCTCCAGGGGTTGTTTGAACACAGAGCAGATGTGCTCGTAGGTCTTGAGATGGCTCCTGAAGACGTGACCACTCTTGGAAGATGCAAAGACCCACCCTCCAGGTGGGTGTCTCCCTTCCTTTGGATCACCCAAGATGCCTGGACACCAGGAGATCTTGGAGATGTCTCCTCTTCCTCCTGACAAAGCCAAAACTTCTCCATAGCCTTCCTCTGACACCAGGCGGTCAAGGATTACCGCTGAGGGAGCCCAAAACATGATGGAAAACCACCCTCCCAAGTTCAAGAGGCTCAGGGCTTGGGCGGCAGCTCAGCCTGCGGTTGCCTACCATGGCCAATGCCTCGACGCGGTTGTGGGTTCAGGTTTTCCACATTCCTCCTTGCACGCAGGGAGCGTTTCCACCCACAAACCGCAGCGCGCCCGTGGCTCAGCACCCTTCCTCCGGAGAAAAGCCTCTGAGGAGACAAGGGAAGCTCAAAGCTGTCGTCAACATGTGGGCAAGCCGCTGAGCACTTTGTGGTGACAAAGGGCCTGTCTTCGTGAGCCGGCCTGCCAAAAATGTGTCTCTCAAAATGCTGGCAATGACATTTTTGGGAACTGGCTGCCTCCTACTTTTGTGGAGCTAGAAAGGCTCAAAAGCCAACGATCTGTCAAAGCCTAAGGGCTATAAACATGTGGTTTTGCCACCCAAGGTCTTTCTCCTTGGTTTTTGCCTTTCTGGGATTGGGTGTTTTCTTTTTTGTTTGGTTTGTTTGAAGAGCGAATTTCATACATCCAGCCTATGGTTCCTGCACCGCTTGGGCCCGCAGCTACAGCGGTTTTGGGCCAAGAACAACGCAAGAGTTGGGAGGTTTCGCCATGAAGCCACAGGCTGGGGATGCAGGACACCTCGGCTCCTTTGCACCACCACGTTGGCCAACGTCTGCCCTTAATTCATCTGTTTCTGAGCCCCCGGGGGAAAAGTCAGAGTTTTTCAGGTACACCTTGTCTATACTCCTAAATTTAACCCAGTAGGACAAGGCAAATCCGTTTTATGTGGTGTATTTTCTATAGCACTGAGCGCGGTAAAGATTGGGTCGTTCTCAAGAGGGGTTCAACTAAAAGTGGCTGTAATGCCCCATTTTTTGTTACAGATTGAAGAACGAGAATTTTTGAGACCTCCAAGGCCTTTGGTAGCCCGGTTTTAGACCAGCTCAGATGGCATAGTCTTCACAGAGAGCTTAGTGTTAGGCTTTGATTAATATTAATGTAGATATAGTCTCGTGAAGTAGTGCAATCATAGGGAAACCCACCAAAATATGGTGGTTTTCTTCCCAGCTGCTGCCTGGGACTCAGAAATTCCCTTTCCTCCTGCATTTTGGTATCTTCAAGGCACAAAAACTGCTCCATGGTCTGATAGGACCTGTTCTTGGTTTAGTGCCTGAGTTGGGTTAATGTTTGGCCTCGATGATCTTGAGGGTCTCTTCCAACCAAAATAACTCTATGATTCTGCAGCCTGGATTGGTGCAGTGATACGACTCAGCTTACCACATGTTGTTCAATCTTACAGCTTCTTCTCTTGCCCCCCAGCAGACAGAAAATAGAAGTTATTCTTCCCTTTTCAGCAAATTTTTACATGAAGCAGCTATTGCTGCTCCTCCTGCTTCCCCTTCTCTAGAGTCCCCGCAAAGATTGCACAAGCAGGGTTGTGTTTTATGAGCCTCCTGGTTGTTCTCAGCATTTTTCCTGATTTATCCTCCAGATCGCTCTCGAACGAGGCTTCAAAAGCAGCCGCGCAGGCAGGACCTGTCTGCGATAAAGGCTGAGTTATCAAAGGCTCCCGTTAGAATCAAAGGTGAGGAAGAGACACCTGCAGAGCGTGAATCACCGGAGATCGGTACCCGAGATAGCGGAGCCGAATTGTCCTCTGCGTGTGCGCACCTCTCCCCGCCGCCCGTGTCAGGAACCGGGTGGAACCTGCTGAAATGTGGATGCGACAGGATTTTAATCGGACACGGGGTGGCATGGGCTGAGGTGGCATTTTGTGCTGATTGAACGCGGGGGGGGGTCACTTGGCCCCTCGCATTTACACGTCAACCGGTGCGAACATGCGCAGCAGTCTGGCATTGCCCAGATGGAGTTGCAGGGCGCAAACAGCATCTGCCTTCCCTTTTTAATACTTTTAAAAAAAATTCTTTCATTTTTTAATCTTTTTTTCCCTTTTTCTTTGCTTTTTTCTTTTTCCTTTTTGTTTTCTCTTTTTTCTTCCTTCTTCTTTCTTTTCACTTTTTCCTTTTTTTTTCTTCCTTTTTCCATTTTATTTTCTCTTTTTTCTTCTTTCTTTTTTCTTTCCACTTTTTCCTTTTTATTTTTTTCTTCCTTTTTCCCTTTTCTTTTCTCTTTTTTCTTCTTTCTTATTTCTCTTCACTTTTTCCTTTTTCTTTTTTCTTCTTCCTTTTTTCCTTCTTCCTTTTTCCTTTTTATTTTCTCTTTTTTCTTCTTTCTTTTTTTCCTTTCTTTTTTCCCTTTCTATTTTTTCTTCTTCTTTTTTCTTTTCTCTTCTTTCTTTCATCTATTTTCCCCTCCATGGAGCATTGATTCAATCCCAGGCCATTTTCTTTTTCTTCAAATACCTTTCAGCATTAGCAGGAGGTGGGGCAGGGAAGAGATTTGTTCTGGAGTTAAGCCGGGATATACAGGCTTAACTCGCCACTTCCAAAGGGGAGCTCAGTGATGCAAATGGGTGGCGAAGGCACCAAGCTGAGCCCTTGAAATCCCGTCTTCTCCGGGGCACGCGGGAACGTTGGGGTGACTCAGAAAGCCGCCGGAGCTGCTGCCGGGAGAGGAGCTAGTCTGAGCCCGTCGCTGCACGTGAGAGTGGGCAAGGGAGGGCAGGCAGGGTGAGGAGCTTCTCAGCGAGAAATTAGCTCTGGGAACAGCGGCGGTGCTCGCTGTGCCTGTGGTGGTATGAAAGGAATGGAGGAGGATGAGTGGGGACCACCCATCCATCCTCGTTCACTAAGTGAGGAGTCCGGTGTTACCTGGGCAGGGAGCCGGGATGGGGTGGGAATGAGTTTGGCTCATGTGTGAGTGATAGGATGAGAGGAAACGGCCTCAAATTGCGCCAGGGGAGGTTGAGGTTGGATTTAGGAACAATTTCTTCCCCAGAGGGCTGTCGGGCGTTGAACAGGCTGCCCAGGGCAGTGCTGGAGTCGCCATCCTTGGAGAGCTGGACAGACGTGGAGATGAAGTTCTCAGGTAGTAGCAGGGCTGGGGTAACGTTTGAGCTCAATCTTGAGGGTCTTTTCCAACCAAAATAATTCTGTGATTCTACGAGTGGGTGGACATCAGGCCATGTTGTTGCCCTGAATGGCGCAAGTTGTGGGCGATCTACACAAGACCTGCTCTGTGAGATGTCTCAGATACTCTGGGGCATCTGAAACAACTCCAGACACCTATGTGTGTGCAACCCAGTTGAGGCCTTGAACAATCATTTCACGTAATCCTAGAAGACCACGGGGAAGATGTCTCCATGTGAGTCTCTTGCCAGGCTTCCTGGACCATATTCTCCCCAACCATGACAGCGACATGTTGGTCTTCATCTCAACAACAAGGCAGGTTCCTCGTGGGATTCAAGCACTAGCGTTCATGGAGGTGGTGCCTGGAGTAGGTGCCCAAATCACCATCTCCTCAAACCCCAGTGCCACCAAGTGCCACCTCAGTCTCTGCATCTGCTGGGAGAAAACAAAAAAGTGCTTGTAAGCTGTATTTTCCTCATTGGCCCAAGTCTAAAACATGCCCTTGAAGTATCGCAACAAGGCAAGGAGAAGAACCCAACAAATGGGCCACGAGACCTTGGCTAGGGGCGTCAGAGAGCAGCTTTCAAGAGCAAAGCGAGGTTCAGGGTTGTGATACTGGGGTCCCAGTGGGTGGGTTTGGGGAGGCCGGGTCTCACAGGGCTTGTTCTCCATGTGGAGGTTTCCCACCTTGAGAGCAGGGCTGGGAGGAGGATCTGGAGGAACCATGAGATTTTGGTCAGATCTTTGCTTGCCCTCTTAGGTAAGACCTTATCTTGTCTATCAACAGCCATGAATGTCTTTTTACTCAACAGAGAGACTGGTGCCTCCAAAAAAACCTCCTCCCATCCAGATTTTGCCATCCTGGATGGACCAGACAGCCCTTAGAAGGTGCCCATTTCTCTCCACTGGCTCCAAAAGAAGGCAGGAGGTATTCAGGCCACAAAGCTGGAGTGAAATGTCTCCTGGCCTCCATACCAGGGCCAACACATTGGCCTCTCCCTTCCAGACCTTTGAGGGTGGACATATGGTTAGGAGGTGCCCTGGAGAGGTAGAGGTTGGGTTGGAGAAGGCCAAGGCTTGCTCACCTTCCCCCTGCAGCTCTTGCCGTGTGGAGACGTGCACCTGAAGAGGTCATGAGTTGAGAGGAGACGTCTTGGCGCTTGGCTCGGAGGAGGAGGAGGCAGGGAGGAGGCAAAGGGGTGGGTTTGTTCTAGGCAAGGAGACAACCAGGCAAAAGAGTCATGAGTTCTTGGCTATGGAGGGGGCCCATTCCTCGGAGAGAAAATTACTGGCAAATGGCTGAAACATTGAGTGTTTCTTCCCCAGCCCTTCCCTCGCTGAGAGCGATGTGAAGGCAATTATTAGAGCTACTTCTGAAAGGAAAAAGGGGGAGGGAGAGGAGGGGAAAGGCAAAAAAAAAAAAAAGGGAACAACCCAGAGAGCTGAAAGCTGCTGCCTGGATGTGGGTTTTCAACAAGACTGCTTGGCACATCTGTTTGCCTAACCCAATGCATCACACAGGCTCCGAAAGCTATAATCAGGCAATTTCAGGGTGTGGAGCTGGGCACTAAATAAGTACTGAGATAAGTGCACGCATTGTTCACACGCCAAGGAGTCAAAAAAGCGCAGACGGAGAGACCTGCGTTGGCCCAAGCCGTGAAATCACACAACCCTTGGGGGCTCGGGGACGGTCCTGGGACCGGTGCCTGTTGTCTCGCAGCGAAGCGCCCGCGGGGAAAAGGATGAGCATGTAAAATATATGTATTTAAAAGAAAAAAGAGGAGAAAGCAGCCTGGCTCCTGCTTCCCCGCACCTCCCCACGCCAAAAAAACCCTCGGTGTAAGTGTCAATGGCGTCATCGCGGAAAGGTGGTGCTTGTCACAAATAAATCAGCCCTTGCCTTTTAGCTGTGATGATAATTATATGGTGTCTTAAGTATCTGTACAAACTGTCAGGGGAAATATATGGTGAGTAAAGAAACTTGGAGCTTGCTAGCAGGGAAATGTTAAGGTGTCTCAGCTTAGCTGCTACAAAGGAACCTTGTCTGGATTTATTTGGGGGTGGGAATGATGAAAGGTTGGATTCGTGTCCTTTCTTGTCCGTCAGGAGACATTTAATGTGGTTGTATAACCCTAATGGTTTTTTTTTTAAAAGGAAAATTAGAGAATCGGAGGTTTGGGAACAAACGGGGTCCAGGGGGAGGGAGGACAGAGCCGGATCTCTGGGCACGTTCTGGAGGTGGAGGTGGCCCTGGTGGCCAGGACAGCGGGGCGGCAGCACCCCAAGTGTCGCTGCTCGGTAAATGCAAGCCCAGAAAGGGCAGGTGGGGCCAAGAGCGAAGCTAATTCAGGATCAAACCCCACGGGGCAAATGCATGAATGAGCGGCCGTGCAGGACTTTCACCCGCAGGTGCAGATATCATCTCGGTTTAGGAAATCCCCACACCGGGGATGCTCAGAGGTGACTCTGGCTGCCGCCCGCCTGCCTTTGGGGCCCGTAACCACGAGCAGGCAGCGGCTCGACTCCGAAAATACCACTAAGGACTGACCCTGGCTCGGCTCTTCCACAGGCGCCCATCGCCGTGGCCTCTGGGCGCCTGGTTGCCAGGCTGTGTTGCATCTGTGGCCGTCGCGGTGCAAAGAGAAGCTGTGGAGATGCCGGAAGGGAGTTATACTTTCACATTTCTCCACCCAAACTCAATCAGTAATGGCATGCAAATCAAGTTTGCACCCCAAAGGTCCATTTTACCCCCAAATGCTCCTTCTTTCCCCTTCCCTTCCCTCCCAATTTCCATCAATCCAAGACCTGCCTTGCACACAGGTTGGGTTCAGGCACAGATATTTCGGTTCTAGGTGTGGCCGCTTACACAAATCAAAATTACACCAACAAAACCCCCATGGGGGTCACGTTTACAACGGCACCGAGGTGCCAAAGATGAGCACGGAGATGACGAGCCCGGAGATGACGAGCCCTCATGGGACCACGTTCCGACGAAGGTGTCAGCGCCACCATTCTGGCGTTATGGGCAGGGAAACTGAGGCACGGGGCCATGACTTGCTCAAGGTCACTGTCAGGACCGGCCTCACCCTGCGTTTCACGTTCCTCCCTCTCCTCGGCAGCCCACGGCCGGGAGCTTCTCGCACGATATCGTACGTGATGCTCCCCGGATGCGCCGTGGAGCCGGGGCTTGGTGGTTGGAGGGATGCTGCAAGCTCGCACATGCTGGGGCTGGGTTCATCCCGGCTGGGCTGGGGGGCTCCGCAGTGCAGAGGGGTCCGATATGTGGGGGGCAAGCTGGGGGTCTCCTGGGGTGCTTTGCCATGGTGCCCCAGGGGGTTGTGGGTGGACATGAGGATGCGGCAGCCCTGGGGATGTCCCTGTCCCCATCCCAACCGCTTCTAGTGCTGCTCTGGTGGGGGTCACATCCTGCTCCAGGGGCTGCCTGTGCACCCCCAGCTCCCCCTGCCCCGTTCTGCTGCCCCATGGAGCATCCCCCCCACTGCACCCGCCCCCTCAGCGTGCTCCTGACCAATCCCGTGCTGCCACTGAGCTCTGATTCCAGCCAATCCCGTGCTGCCATCTGGCTTTTCTTCCAACCAATCCTGTGCTGCCATTTGGCCAGTCTACCAGCCAATCCCATGCTGCCACCTGACTTCACTTCCAGCCAATCCAGTGCTACCACCCAAGTTCTGAGCCAATCCTGCGCTGCCATCTGTGTTCCCAGTCAAGCCTGTGTTGCACCTGGCTTTTCTTCCAGCCAATCCCGTGCTACTGCTCCAGTTCCCAGCCAATCCCGTGCTGCCCCCTCTGGGACTATATAAAACCTCCGTGGCTGCCACCGCCCCTGGAGGGTCTGTGCACTATTTTGGGGGAAAAAAGTCAGGTTTTTTGGTTAGTGAGGCCACCCCAGAGCATCCAGAACAGCCCCTGTGTGGGGCAAAGGGGCTCCCAGCACCCCACTCCTCCTCACTGCCCAGAGCTCGTTAAGTCCTGGTGCTGATTGCCTTTCAGAGCCAATGTGGGCACAGGGGGCTCTCGTTAACCCCTGCCTGGTACCACCATTCTGCCAGCACGTCTCACGGAGCCGCAATTAAGACAAAGCTCATTTGCATGCGGAGCTGCAGGTAACGAGCCAGCATCCCATTTTTTAAAATGCTATAATCCAAGCCCTTCCTATATCTCCTCGACTCTCCCCAGTTCCTTGGCTTGTTTATTTATTGGCCTTTTATTGCGATGGATATTTGCATGGAAACTGTTTCCTGCTGTTCCCTTCCCACTCCGAGTCATCATCCTCGGGTTGGGATATTACGGTTTCCACGGCAACGCGTTGAGATGCCACAGAGGACCCGCGCTGCCTTCAGGTGGGGAGCCGGGCAGATGGAGCTGGTGAGAAACAAAGAGGGGAGGGAAGGAAAACACCCATTTTTGTGTGGCCGTTTTGGGCCAGAGCTGCGCCGCAAAACCGGGGGGCGATGTCGGGAGATGCTGAATTTGGGGGTTCACTGCTAAAGGACAAACTGTGTGTCTGAAACTGCTCAGTGTTAAAGAAAAAATGAGGGCGTGTTGCTCAAGGGCAAAAGGTCTGAGGTGGTTTTTTACCTTCATCCCAGAGCACCCTGTTTTACCCACGGGTGCACAACACCTAGGTGGGTTCATACATCTTCAAGGAAAACTCTCGGCATCTCCACTTGAGGGCACTGGGAGGTGCCAAGTGGCTTCTAGTCAGCAGCTCTCTTGGTCTGTTGTTCCCCCAGCCCCCTAAAACCCCATTTTCCTCCAGATCTGCCCCATTTCCAGCCGAGGCCGCCGGCTGGTGTTGTGCCTTCTCCTCCTCGGCTGCAGGCGGGGGATGTCTGGAAGTCGTTAATCCCAGGAATGCCGCCGGGTCTGTGGTGCGATGTGAAGGGGACGGGGTCGGTCTATAAAACCTGAGCAGCCTGAGAGCGGGCGGTTTGCGAGCTCGTTCCTCCTCGCCGTGGCCTCTTCGGCAGAGGTCGGGCCCTCAGCTTTCCTCAATCCATCCTGATGGTTCTGCACCTCCAGATGTTTGTCATCATGGGATCAGTTGGGTTGGGAAAGCCCCTCAGTATCATTGAGTCCAACCATTAACCCAACCCTGGCACTAACCGGGGTCCCTAAGAACCTCCAATGCCCAACAACCCTTTTGGGGAAGAAATTGTTGCCAAGATCCAACCTCAACCTCCCCTTGTGCAACTTGAGGCTGTTTCCTCTGGTCCTGGTGCTTGTTCCTTGGGAGAAGAGACCAACACCCTCAAGAAACCACCGTCCTGGTGGGTGTCCTTGGTTGTGCGCCCTTCCAGCAGAGATGTGGATCTTGGTGTGGTCCCATTGGGTCCAAACACTCTCTCGGATGTTGAGAGGGAGAGATGAGACACCTTCGCAGGGGTCTTCTTGCTGAGCTGCCCTTGACCCCTAAAACTGACCCTCTCTTGGATGCAAAACCCTTGATGTGCTGATTTCAAGGGGATGCCGTGAAGTTCGAATTTTGCCTTTCATCGGGAAAATTGCCCCTGTAGAGGGTTGCATTGGGTAGAACCCCCAAAAGTGCTTATTTCTCACAAATTTCATGGACATGTCACCTCCTTGAGGCACCAGCAAGTCCACGTGGCTGCCGCAGAGGTGGCGCCTCCAGGAGAAAGGACATCACAGGACACCTCCGGTCATGGAATCGTTTAGCAAAACTGAATCCAACCCCCGGCCAAGCATCCTCTTCCTCCACACCTTCCCAAAATGGATGCCGAAGCCTTCGCATCGCTGCCGGCATCTCTCCCGCACCACAAAACCATACGCTGGCTCATTTTTGGATGGCGTTTTGAGGAAAGCTTTGTCTCTCCCTCTCCCCAGCCCAGCCCTTGGTACCTCCGTGCCGTTCTTTTGTTGTGTTTTTATTTCTTTCCCAGTCTATAAAATAGCAGTAATAGGTGCTGCAAATCAAGGGTGTCTGGATGCTAAACATGTTGCCACTTGCCGCTGGGCTCTTTGTGACCCTGGCACAGCAGTGCTGATATATATATATTCTTTTTTTTTGCATGGAAAAGATGATTTCTCTGCAAAACTAAACCGTGACTTCCTGCAACAAAGGAGGGAGCTATTACTGCAACGAAAAAATGAACAACCCTCTGCTGACGGCAACCAGGACACATCTTCGCAGTATATTACTGCTTATTGGAATATTCCCTGCATCTACTTTACCATATGTTTGTCTTCCCTCATTTTAGGTTGTGCTGCTTTGCTAAATTACATGTTTAAAGCCAACCAACGCGAGGAAGGAGGAGAGGGGGAGACGGCAAATGCACCGGGGGGGCTTTGCCTTTTGCAAGAATCGCAAAACCACCTCAAAATAACGAGGCACGGCGCTGCGGTCGCGGCCAAATCCCACCCGAATTTCCTCGTCGATTGGGTTTGGGAAGGGAAAACAACCCGAGCGCGATGGCGGCGTCTTCCATTTTGCTTCCCCTTGGAAGTCGCAGTGGAACAATCGGCTGCTCTGTTCGTGCTACTCTCTATTCATACGGTAATTAGAAAGCTGGGAATGACAGGCCGTTTAATGACGGCTGTAATATGTACCTGCATCTCGCACAACAGCTGGCGCGCTGGAGAAAATGCAGCCATGTTTCTTTGAGATGGGCTAATAGGAAAATCTCGAGCTAACAAGGAAATAAATCTCCCCAAGGCTAAACTTCGCAGGGAAAAAAAAAAGAGAAAGAAATGGTTTCGTGTGCAGAGAAAGGAATTTTAAACAAGTCGGGCCAAATTCAGCCTGGCTGGGGCTGAAGCGGCGCTGCGGCGGGTGCCGCCGACCCGCTGCCGGCGGAACGGAGCTCAGTACCTGCGCCTCGCCGGGGTGGGTTTATTAGTTCTTTTCCCTGTTTATGCCGGTATAAATCAGGGCTGACACGTCCTGAGCCGCTGGGTTTACACTGGGCTGTAAAAACGGCGGCTGGGCAGATGGAAAGGATGCGGCGCTCGGGTGGTGGGGGCGGCTCCCCCGGGCCGCTGGGTGCCCGTCCTTGGCGGGGACAAGGCTGCGGTGGTGGCCTCGTGTCGGGGGGGTGCAATAAACCCCACCATGGGTGTTGCAGGGGTTGAAGAGTGTTGGAATTATATAATCGTTTTGGTTGGAAGAGCCACTCAAGTCCATGGAGTCCAATTGTTAACCCACCCCTAGTGCTAACTGCTGTCCCTGAGAACCTCATGTGTTCAACCCTCCAGGGGTGGTGACTCCACCACTGCCTGTTCAACACCCAACAGCCCTTTGGGGAAGAAATCACCCCAAATTTCCAACCTCAGTCTCCCCTGGTGCAACTTGAGGCCGTTTCCTTTAGGTCTTTCCACTGGGAGGGATGAAGCGTCTTGGTTGGAGGTGCTGACCCCATGGGCCATGTCCACTGGTTTTCGGTCTCCAAGAGGCAAAATGCACAAGGATGGGGCTGAAGACTGATAAAAAGGAGACTTTTGCACTGCATAGGGTGATACAGGGACTTTTTGGAGAAAGATCCGCAGGGCCAGCGGCACTTTAGCGAGATCCCTGCGCTCTCCGTCTGCGTGGGACGGACATTCACGTGTCTGTGTGTCCAAGTGTGGGGTTAACCCTCTCCTTTGGAGAACACGTCTGATTTTGGGAGTGGACGTGGTTTCCTCAGGGTGTTTTCCCACCTCCCCAGGGTCTCCTTTTCCCTCTGCATCCCTCCAGCATCTACTTTGCTCCACTAGATCCACCAGATCCCTCATGTTCTCTTGGTGTCTCCTTGGGCGATGGCATTTGGGAAGAACAAAAAGAAGCTGAGACCTCTTGGAATCCAGAAATCACCCCCAAACTCCTCTCATCCCATTCAGCCATGAGACTGGGGCTGGTTTTGGGGTGCACGAGGCCAAGGTGCTGGTGTTGGGTTAACGGTTGGACTGGCTGATCTCGAGGGTCGTTTCCAACCAAAATGATGCTGTGATTCTATGAGATCCCTTTGCTCAACACCCCATCTGGGGGAAACACCCCGAATTGCACCCACAAGCCAAACTCTTCGGTGCTGCGGTTGGGTTAATGGTTGGACTGGCTGATCTCGAGGGTCGTTTCCAACCAAAACGATGCTGTGATTCTATGACATCCCTTTGCTCGACACCCCAAAGCGCACCCACAATCCAGACTTTTTGGTGCACGTGGAGGTCGCGGCTCCTCCATCGCGTGGTCCCGAGCCAGGAAAAGGAGCGGGACCCCCTCTCTGCCGTGAATTCCAGCCCGGCGCGGAACCGCCGCGGCGTTCTGGACGCGGCGATGATTTGCGGCTCAGCGCAGCCCGGCTCGCTGCGTGTCTCCCCCGAACGGATCCGTCTGCGCCAGCTCAAGTTCTCCCCAGCACTAATTGATTTGTGCTTGCGGCCGTTTCCCTTTCAGCCCCCCGCCAGCCCCCAGCCCTCAGGAACCCGGAGATAAAGCCCCAGGGTCTCAATTTCCTGTAGCCAGCCTCCAGAAACGTCTGATCAAGTGTCTTAAGTTGTGTGGATTTCTCCTTTTTTTTAATTCTCCTTTTTTTCTTGTTTTTTCCCCCCCTTTCTCAGGCATCCCGGGGGAAGTTCCCAGAACCATTCCTCATTTCTTCCAGCCATCTGCTCCGACCCGCGGCGAGCAAAACTCTCCCTTTCCTCCCCACCTCCCCTTAAAACACCCGCCTTAATCCAACCCGCTCGGGTCGCACATGGTTTTTCTTTGCGAGGGACGTGGGAAAAGCGGCTCCTCGGCAGGAGAAGAACTCAAAGGGAAGCCGGAGCGAGTTCGGATGGGGGAGAGGGTGAGCTCGGTAGCACCCGCGGTGCCGTGAAATGGGGCGTCGCGAAGGGGTCCGACCCCCGATGGTCGACAGCGCATCAATAGGAATCCTGCAAACAACTCGGTGTCCTTGCAAAGGATCTGCTGCTCTGCTTCGTCCCTCCTCGGGCTGGAATTTAAGGGCTCGGAGGGGGTGTTGCGCCCCCCGTTTCCTGGACCCGCCAGTTCTCCGCATGCTGTGAATAATATCCCGCTTTTTTTTCCATCTGTGACTAGATTTACGACCCGGCAGCTCCGTTCGGATCTAGGTCTGATTCCGACGGTCGATGCTGGAATGTGATATTTTCCTAAACGTCCCTGTAGTGCCATGAAATCCAGTTATAAAGAAAACAAGGACATGTTTTAACAATAAAACCAATGTGCATGATCTAATTAAATGGCGTAATAAAATTAGGAAATAAATGCACAAAGCATGAAAACCTGTTCCTTGAAAAGTGAATCAAATTGGCTACTAAAATGAGCGTTTATTCCTCGTGAAGGAAGCTGAAGATCCCGTCCTCCTTCTCTGGGAAGGGGTCTCTGAGCTGGTTCCAGGTTTTGGGAAGGTTTAGCCATTGAGGGTTGTTTTTCTCCCAAAGCCGGAGGCAGCCAGGAGAGGGAAGAAAGGAAATATTTGCCTAGTGGATGCATTTACCTGCTGGAAAACCCATCCTGTGCACTAGGTTAATAAATACATCGCGAAGGAGCCCAAAATGCCAAAGCTGGGGGAGGAAGGGATTTGATGCGGGGGTTAAATTGAGCCAGACCCAGAAACATGGTTGAGAGATGATATTTGCCCTGCAGAGCACAAAAAAAGGAGCAAATTTGGTTGCTCAGTTCTTAATCTCCTCCAAAGCGTGACTAATATTAATCTCTTCTTATCCAGGTTTGTCGTGCCCTCCAACAGCGGGTTTGTGAGCCAGAGCGGGGGAAACTGAGGCAGAAGTGTTTAAGCCAGGAACTTGAGGATGTTCCCAACCCATGGCCGTGAGCAACGCTGGTTCTGTGCGTGCAAAATGGAAGAGGAGGAGGAGAGTTTGAGTCACCAGCTCAACGTTGGCAACGGGAGAGCGAGCGAGGCCAAAGCCGGAGCCCTGGTTTTGCAGGTAAAGGGAAAAGCCTGGCTTTGGCAGGGGTTCTGAGGCTTAAACCTGGCAGTCCTGGGATACTCGGGTGGAATTTCCAAGTTTTTGTCATTTTTCAATATTGCCAAAGTTTTGAAATGGAGCCTGGAGTTTGCAAACCTCAATGTTGCGGAGCCCAACGCTTGCGGTTACTCTGGGCCAAGTCGGGTTGGTGCCAACAACCGAGATGTTCTGGGGGGGCTGTGACCCACCTGGGGGTGCCCCCAATTCCCTCCCACCCTCCTGATGCCATTAAAAAGTTCCCTTTGCTGCTTGGCACCGCCATCCACCCTTCACCCAGCCCATCCATCAATGGACTTGGCGCGCTCTCCCGCACAACCGTGTCATCTCGCGTATCCCCGCGGTGTTAAATAATTAAACCGTAGCACGTTGTAAAAGAGAGGGGAAAAAGGCGATCTGTCTTACAGCTGCAGAATAAAATCATTTGGCACCGAGGCCGGGATCACATATCGTTCTGGCAGGCGATAGCGCCAAAGCCGAGCGCGGAACTTCGGGTGATTTGCGGGATTTTGGGTGACCCCAGGGCTGGATTTGTCCCCCGCGGCTGAAGGAAAAACTCCCCACAGTGGAAAGGATGGGAAAAGCTATTGAACAATAATCTTTACCTAGTATCAGGTGATATTGTGAGCTCGGCGTAGGAATGTGGACGGGCTGCATTGTCGCTCTCATCAGCTGTTGATAAGGACATAGGGGTTTATTTATCGTGGAGCTCAGAGCACGTTTGGGTTCCTGCAACGCGTCCCCAAGACCTACGGCCACATCCAGACACTGTCACGGCCCGAGCGGGGACACAAGTTGGGTAAAAACCCCACGAGTTGGGCATTTTTGTCTTTTTTGCTTCGCGGTTTGACCTGCGGAAGAAACTTTCTGATTTATTCGCGGCCCCCATTTTTCACGCTTAAGGGCATGACACACATTATCATTCACCACCTTCGTTTACATGTAGCAAACATAGGTCAATTTATTTCTAAATCCCCTTTTTTATGGCTCTATTGAACTATTTGCCACATTATTTATACGTTAATGCGATGAATCCCTCTGGATATCACACTGTCTAATAAATAACGCGACAAATCATTAAGCAGGGTGATAAAATCAAGCCATTTAAAAATACATCAACCTGTGTTGCTTTCGTGTAAAATAAGCTCCAGGGGCCCATCAGCACGAGAGAGGAGGCGAGAGACACAGACGCACGTGCGCCCACACACAAAAAGGCAAAACACCTGCTTTTGCTGAATATCCTAGAAAATGAGGAGCCGGTTGGTTGGGGGTTGGTGTTGGGTTTGGTTTTCATTTTAATGCAGGTGATGAGGAGGAGGATGGGTGAAATGAATGAGGGTTGAACTGGGGGTTGGATGGGTGAAATTCACCCCCAAAACCACATGAACCCCGAAACCCTGCTGTCCTGGTTTTGTTCAAAACAAGCTTCTCTTTTCCTGAATTTGCCTGTCAGCTAAAGCTTCTTATTGGCTGCTTTTCTGAATGTTAGATACATGTTTTGGTAGACATAGCAATGGTGTGCGAGGTCGCTGGACTGATAAGGAATGATGCGCATCCCGCGAGAGGGGCAACGGGAAACAGGTGACCAAAATCTAACCAACTAAGTATTCCATCCCATTCACGTAATACTGCATGTAAAAGTGGGAGATCACGAGGATCTCGTCCCTTTTTCTCTATGGCCGACATTAGAGGAGGACCTTGCTAGTCGTCCCTGCAAACTGAGGCCTAGTGACAGACTGAATCCAGCTCCGCTTGGCTGCAGAGTCCAGTCTGGGACTTTGGGTGCCTGCCCTGCAGTTGCCAGGACTTTCCAGATTGGTTTTATATATTTCATATTATTTTCTCTATTTTTATTAGTAGCATTAGGAAAACATTTTGAATTTTTCCAACTCTCTTCTCTCTGTCCTTCTTTCCCTCCCAATCGCCTGTCCTGAGTGGGAAGGGGGGAGAGGGGGTTAACAATACATCTGCCGTTGTTTTATTGTCACCCCACAATCAAACCTCGACACTTGCGGTGGGCAGGACAGTGCGTGCACGGCTTGGCCGTCGCCGTCCTCCCAAAGAACTCTCACGTAGTAAGGAACGCGGGCGAAGCCGACTTGCTGCAACACGCCGAGACGTTCACGGCTCCAACTGCACCGTCGGGATTTTCCGGGGGCCACGGGATCCCAAATCCCCAGCGTCCGAGCATCAGCGAGCTGGGGGAGAGGTGGCATCTCATCCACCAGCTACTTAAGCGGCCACAAAGCGGATTAGATAGCTGGTGCTTTCGCAATCGCACCCAAAATCCTTCCAAGGATAAGGGAGGTGACCAAGGCCAGCGTGGGAGGAACGACACCTCCCATCATCTTGCTTTTATTAATGGTTCTCCAAACTGTTTTGCAGCTCCATCCTCCCCATCGAACGGATCCAGCAGCTCCACGCGGATCCCGAATTGGAGGCGCCTTTTCTGGGCACCATCTCACC
>NC_138682.1:649422-741037 GCF_964273445.1 Streptopelia decaocto | reverse complement strand
CATGCGCTCTCTCCCCTCTGATGGGGAAAACCACCCTCCAGCCCTTCCCCGGGTGGTTTCCAGGGGCCAAAACCTCCTTTCTTTAATGTCGTGGAGGGTAGAAACAAGTCAGGACCCCATGACCATCTCCTAAAAGTCCAGCTTGGCTATTTCTCCCAACCATAATCATTCTATGATTCTAACCCCAGTTGTCCCTGTATGGATGGGGGAGGCATTAGGGATCCATCTTTTGCCGACAACCAGATTTTATTTTTTAAGGACTAAAAAAGGTCTGTCCTGCTCAGGGGCTCCTCAGGTGGATTAATCTAAAGCAAAATACAATATATTAATAGCAAATAGCCCCGGGGAAGGGAATAGAGGGTGGAAAAGCTCCGTTGGTGGCCACATCTATTGAAGCGAGTGGTTTTTCACGGCTGGTGAGGGGACGTGGGGATGGAGATGGGGTCTGGCTGCTGGGCGAGGACGACGTGGGATGGGACATGGGGAGGGACGGTGCTGCAGACCCATCGCCCTGGGAAACGCAGCCGTTCCTCCCCTAAAATCAAAACAAACACAAGAGTTGGGTGCCAGCCCTGAGGCGAGCCGGGCGGGAGGGCGAAGAAAAACCATTCTCTGTCCCAACATAATTCCTCCTTGTCACTCGCCGCGAGGAGCCGCATTCCAGCCGCGGCCACCTTTCCAAAAATATCACTTTCCCGAGGAGTTATGGTTTTCGGCTTCCTCTCTTGGGGCAAAATCCTTCCCCGCCTCGTCCCCCCAGCCCCACGTCCCTTCCAGCCGGCGCAGAAATGAAACACAAGGTATTTTTTGCCCCAGATCTGCAGCCAAGAAAAGACTCGGCTCCGGCGGAGCCAAACGTGGCCCCTTTCCAGCTCCCATGAATGGGATGTTTGCAAACCAGTTCCAATTTCTTAATTTTTTAAATATATATATATATTTAAGGGATTCTCAAAGAGCAGAAAGAGGGTTGTGGGTTGTTCTTTATTTTATTATTATTATTATTTTTTTAAGAGAGAGCTCTGACGTCATTTATTTTAAAAGCAGAAAAAGGGAAAAGGTGAAGGGGTAAAAAAACCCAGGTGATTTATACAATTGTTCTCTGCATGTGAGTGTGTTTCATCTGATAACTTGGAACCTGGAGGCCAATGCCAACTGGATTAGGCAGCGATGCCCAAATCCACCAGATTTTGTTGAACTAGCAAAGAAAGATCCCCCAAGGAAGACCCTCAACCCTTTGTATCAGAAAACCCACAATTTGCCATCAGTGGACCCGACGCTGCTCCGTCTGCCATCCGGGATCCTCGTCTTTCCACCCAAAATTCCGGTTTCTTACCAGGGGCTGGATTTCTGAGCGAAATTCCCTTGCCCGATGCCCTGCGGATTAGCCCCAAATCCCCGCTCTCTTGCATAAGCCGCATACCTCCGAGATGACACCGCCGCCAATTAGGGATCATGTGTTCCCAATTAAGTGCGTTGGTATCGTTGCGAAATAAAATAAACCGAAAATATCAAGTGGAGCCCATTATATCGGCTAATTGGCTGACGGCATGGAGAGGGTGTTAAAACGGGTCTTTTAACTGCGCGTTAATCTCCCCGAAGACAAACTGTTTGTTTTCACGTTTTTATGACTCTTTACTCCCACACACGTTGTATATTTTGACCCAGATGATGGACAGAGTTATGAGAGAGAACTGTAAAAAAGTAATTACGAATTATGAAAAACATATATAGCCTTTTCAGCCTGGTGGATGAGGCAGTGTGGCCGGTGTCTCGCAAAGATTTAATGCTCTTGGGCTTTATTATCTCTATCTAACCATCCATCCTTATAAAGCGCCGGCGGTACAGGATGCTACTGTAATAGCCCCAAACGCCGCAGCCGGCAGAAGCGATAAGGCGGCTCACGCCCGGCTCATCCTCCAGTGGCGTTTTAGCCTTTAAGTCCATGCAAAATGGACTTAAGGTCGTTTGGGTGACACCAAAACCCCATTGATCCCCCTTGACGTTAACGAGGTGGGAGATGTGGGAGCTTGGCCAAGCTGGTGGTTGGATGAGGATGAGGAGTTGTGTCCTCAACATGGGGGGCTGGGACAACCCCCCAGGTCAGCGAATCTGTGATGATGGTGGTTTAGGACTATTGAGTCAACACCATTGAGTTGACGGTGCTGTTGAATTTGGTGCTGGAAGAGCAGCCATGGTCACCTGAAGGTGACCAAGTGTGCGGTGCAACACGCGTGTGCAATGACCGTGTGTCTAATCCTAACCCCTAACCCCCAGGTCACCAAATCTGTGACGATGATGGTTTAGGGCTACCGAGTCAACAACATTGAGTTGACGATGCTGTTGAGTTTGGTGCTGGAAGAGCAGCCATGATCACCTGAAGGTGACCGAGCGTGTGGTGCAACATGTGTGTGCAATGACCGCGTGTCTCAGCCCCACCACTTGTGCCACAGATCTCCTCGGTGATGGTCGAGCAGCTTTGGGACCATCCAGAAAGCACAACTCCACCTCCAAAGCCGGTATTTCCCTGGAAAATGATAAAAAAGGGTTAATGAGGAAGCCAATCAGGTAGCCCAGGCTGGGAGGTGCTCAGAAGGTCAGGATGATCCCACCACCCTCTCTGGCAGGTCCCTCCCACCCCATGGACGCTCCCCCTCCGTCAGCCGCTGCCGCAGAGCCAAGGAGGCCGGATGCTGGCGAGGAGCTGACAATGAAATGAAAACCATCAGGTTGGAGACGCTCCAAGCTCCTTGACAAGGCGACTACTCACAGCGCGGCGATGCCAGATGAGCCCCGGCCAAGAGGCGAGGGCCGGCTCCCTGCGGGGACGCTGTGGCCGCTGTGGGAAGGGGGGGTTGTACAAACACACCCACGCCTGGGATTTTATGATTCGCTGCCAAAAATGACTGAGGTCCTCCAGGAGGAGGCCCGGCAGCAGGCGGCAGGATGCCGGCGTCTGCTGCGATGTGCAGGTGAGTCGGAAAACCGCCCAAAATTGGCTGATTCAAGCTCAATGGTGACGTCTGCTCCCAGCTGGGGAGAAGAGGACATTGTCCAAACCCAAGATGCATTGGCTGGGTCTCAACTCCCTGATCTTTGGTGGTGGTTTCTAGCCAAGAGCATCCTCCAGCTGGTTCCATTGGAGGGGTGACATTGAAGCCAGGTCTGAGGAGCCACCAGGAAGGTCCTTGTGCTCCCCGTTGACTCTGGCCCAGCCCCAAGGGCTTGTGTGGGGTAAGGAGGATGGGAGCAGGTGGATGATCTCCATCCTTGGCATCTCGATCCTTGATGTCTTCAAACCTTGGTCATCTCTAATGGTCCAAGGTTGGCCAAGAGTCCTTCAAGGTCCCTTCCAGCCAATGTCGCTGGTCTCTGCAGCCTCAGCTGAGCCCAGTTCCGCTGTGACACCCCAAAGAGACTCTACTAGAGCCCAGATTTGTCTCGTGGTTGGCGTGGAGGGACCAGAGGTCCCTTTCCACCTCCTGCGTTGGCCTCCAAACCCTGCGGCTGCTCTCCAGGCAACACCAGGACGATGCAACCGCGTCAGGAATATCTTATCTCGCCATCTCCCCTCAGATTGTGCCTGTTTAATTCCGCGCCCGATCTCGATATTGATTTATGGCGCCCAGGCCCTGGATCTGGGTGTTTTCAAATTGATCCCAACCTGCTTTGCTATTGATTTCGCTCAAGGCAGTAGACGACGGCTTTATGTTAAACAGCTGTAAGGTGCTTTTAAATCAACGCCACCGGCCAACGCGGTGCTGGCAGCTTAACGGGGAGGTGTTCCCGTAAAGCACCGGTCATCTGGAAGCCGGCGTCTGCGCCGTCGCTGGGCTGGGAGCGAATTTAATGGGGTTTTTATTGAAAATTCAAGACGAAGGTGGGGTTTGGAGGCGGAGCTTTGCCAGGACAAAGGGGTTGTGGAAGGGTTTGGAATTTAAGAGAGTTAATTTGGGTCCAGCCCAAGCTCCGTTGGCTTTGGATGGGGAGGGGGGTGACCACACCAGTGTGGTCATTGCTGAGAGGTGTCCCCACCGTGTCACCCTGATGGCCATGTCGGTAAAGCTGCAAGGCCCAAATGCACGAGGCCAGGAGGGAAACTGAGGCACAAGGACCCACATCCCAGCCACAGTCTTCTGCAAGATGCCACCAAACGTCTCCGGGAGGTGGTTTGGGTGGGTTACGTCTCCATCCATGAGTCCTCTCTTCCTCGTATGGGTGGCTGTGATGTCCCAGGTCTCTGCTTTGCCTCCTGTGACATCCCCGCAGCTGGAAAAGCTCCTCAAACTCACTCTCTTCGCTGTGTGGGCTTTATTGTGCTATAAAAAGGTGTGGACCTTCCCGTCCAGCCTGGCGAAGGAGGGAGGGAAAAGATAAATAATGCATCGCCATAAATCGCACAGAGATTCATGGCGAGAGCTGGAGATGAAGCAAACACGGGCACGTGTGGGAGCAGCAGTGCCCGGCAGAGCCGTCGTGTCCTTCAGGGGACGGGGACCAGGCCGGTGGTGACGGGATGTGGTTGGCGATGGGGTGGTGTTGGTGCTGGGAGGATGCTGATGACAGGATGATACTGGTGCTGGGATGCTGCTGGTACTGGGATGGTACTGGTGATGGGATACTGCTGGTTCTGGGATGCTGCTGGTGATGGGATGGTGCTGTTACTGGGATGCTGCTGGTTCTGGGATGCTGCTGGTGATGGGATGATGCTGGTTCTGGGGTGCTGCTAGTGCTGGGATGCTGCTGGTGATGGGATGCTGCTGGTGATGGGATGCTGCTGGTGCTCAGATGCTGCTGGTGCTGGGATGTTCTGGTGCTGGGATGTTCTGGTGCTTGGATGATGCTGGTGCTGGGATGTTGCTGGTTCTGGGATGATGCTGGTGATGGGATGATGCTGGTGATGGGATGATGCTGGTTCTGGGATGCTCTGGTGCTGGGATGCTGCTGGTGCTCAGATGTTCTGCTGGTGCTGCGATGTTCTGGCGCTGGGATGCTGCTGGTGCTGGGATGCCCGATTGCTCCACGCCTCAGTTTCCCCCCTCACCTCCATCTGCACAGGACGCTCCTGTAGCTCTTCCCCCTTCCTCACCCCCCACTGCGACACACCAGCCCCCCATTCCCAGCCCCACGCTGGGGACAGGCCCCACGTGTCCTTCCCCACCCCTGGGCATCCTGTGCTTAACACCCAAAGCCCAAACGCCCTTTCGGCTCCTTCAAAGCCCCAAAACCACCTCCAGGAGCAAAACCCCGGCAACCTGGCCGCTGTGACCACTGAGCCGCGCGCCCACATGCGCCGCAAGATTTATCCCTGGGTAGCTGGCTGAGTTTCTAATGAGAGCCGAGACGGATGCTCCACTCACCAGTTAATAGGCTGGGTCTGGGATTAGTCACACTAACTGGCATCAATGCACTGATTTCCTTTTTTATTGCACATTATAACTCATGCCTGGGGAGGCGAGATAGAGGGGAGGCTCGTGGCACCGGCGAGATACAGCTCCAGCTGGTTGTTCCCCGCTCGCCACCAAGGGGGGGACTCAGTGCCCCAAAACGGGGACCCCCGTGGGAAGGGGGAGATGAGGATGAGGAGGACGGGAGGGGTGCTGGGTTTGAGCGTCCCATCTGGGTGCTGTGCGGTGGCTTTGCCGTCCTCTTCGCCTCCCAGCACCGTGTCACCACCCCATTGCATCTCCCGCAGCTTCTCCCATCAGGATGGATCTTTAGGTGCTGGGGGGGACCCTCCAGCATCTCCCACCCCTGGAAGCAGCAGGATCCAGGTGGCCATGGGGCCAGGACAAGCCCTAGACCACAACCCCCCATCTCAACCAGCTTGGGCATGCCGGGACGTGGTTTGATGGGTGCCCGTTGCATGGGTGCTGGGGTGCAGCGCCCATCCAACTCCAGCTCCTGGCTGGAAATGCCAGCTGGGGCAGGCAGGCAGGAGCAGGCAGGAGCAGGCAGGAGCAGGCAGCAGCTCCCGCAGCTCATGCAAAGCTGTTATCTCCCCATCTAGTGACCACAGCACGCATAGCAAGACGCAACGATGCCGCGAATTCTTTGGGATGCTCCCAAATTATTCGAGGAGCTGGAAGAACGCCAGATGGATCAAGAGCTCCTGGAAAATAGCCCCAAAAAATCAAAACCTTTTGGGTGAGCGCTTGGGTGCAGCACCCATGCGATGTCACCCAAAAGCCGCGTGACCAGAGGGGTCCCGTCCCTCGCGTGTCCCCAAATTGGGGGCACCCCGAGGCGTCCTGGCCCCGGGTGCCCCTGAGCTTGAAGCGGCTCCAACCGCAGCCGCCGTGGGGTTTTCTCCTCGGTTTTCCCACTCGGCGGCTGGTTGTGATTTACGGCTCTCGCCCAAACGCTGCCACGTGGCCCAGCTCCTGTGGGCGCCCGCCCCGACCCCCGGAACCCCAGCGGGATGTACGAGGGAGATTTTTAAATTATTATTATATTTTAATGTGCTTTTTTTGGCTTTAAAAAGCAAGCAAATGACGGAAGAAAAAGGCAAAGGCGTGCTTTAGTTGCAAGGATTGCTTGGTGCAGCGGGGCTGGGGACGCGCCCGCGAGTGCTGGGCACCGCGGTGAACCCTCATTTTAGGATTTCTCCCCCCCTTTAATAGGATGTGGGGGTTAAGGGAGTGTTTTCCCACTGGCTTGATGCATCTCAACCCATTATGGTGATGCTTGGGCCCAGCCCATCACCGGGGCATCAGGGCACCGATTTCCCCCCCAAGACCCCAAACCTTGACTCTTTCCCCAGACAAACCCCACCCCTCAGGCTCCCCCTTCCCTTCCGACCTCCTGGGCCATTTCATTACACCCCAAAACCCAAAAGCCCCGGCTCTCCCCACATGCGACGCGGTGATTCACAAATCCCAGCCGTTTAACTTTCCCAACCTTTCCAGAGGCAAAAACGCGGCCGATAATTGTCTTCATGCAAATGAGAGCCAATTAAAGCAAGATAGAGTTTACTGGGAGGCGAGATGGACTCGCTGCAGAGCGAAACCTGTTTGGATTTCATCACGGCGTTAATTACAGGTTAACGCGGCGGCCGCGGCTCGGGCGCGCGGCGGCCCCTTTTTCATCATTTCATTAAGGTTTTGTATTAATTTTAATGCAGAAAAAAGCGCAAGGCGCAGGATCCCTCTCTCCTCCACGCGGGTGGAGGATGGAGACGGGATCCATCCGCGCTTGGGGCGGGCAGGGAAATTTGGGGGTTTGCTTTGGCGAAATCACAGCAAGGAGAAGGGGGTAATTGCTCTGCAGCCCCCGGAGCCTCGTGGAGCCCCAAAGGGACGCGCCAGCTCACCAGCGCACCTGCCAAATATGCGCGGAACACGCTGCGACAGGCCGGGCTGCCCGGCTCCAGCGCCCGCTGCGCCCGCACGGGGCGCAGGGAAAACCGTGCTCTCCGCGCGTTGTTTCTCCATGATTGTGAAGTTTCCCTTGGGCATCCCCTGCGATTCGGGCAAAGAACCGCCCGGCGGAGCTGGTGGGGAGGTCGGTGCGGTGTGGGGCGGGAGAGGGGTGAGGGTGTTGTGGCGGTGGTTGGGTGAAGTGGGGAAGTGCAGGGTGTGAAAGCAAAGCCAAGGTGGGGATGTTCTCCTGGTGCAAAAGCAAAGCCAAGGTGGGGATGTTCTCCTGGTGAAAGAGCAAAGTTGAGGTGGGGATGTTGTCCTGGTGCAAATGCAAAGATGAGATGGGGATGTTCTGGTGCAAAAGCAAAGCTGAGATGGGGATGTTCTCCTGGTGCAAAAGCAAAGTTGAGGTGGGGATGTTCTGGTGCAAAAGCAAAGCTGAGATGGGGATGTTCTCCTGGTGCAAATGCAAAGCTGAGATGGGGATGTTCTCCTGGTGCAAAAGCAAAGCCAAGGTGGGGATGTTTTGGTGCAAAAGCAAAGTTGAGGTGGGGATGTTCTCCTGGTGCAAAAGCAAAGTTGAGATGGGGACGTTCTCTTGGTGCAAAAGCAAAGCTGAGATGGGGATGCTCCCATGGTGCAAAAGCAAAGTTGAGGTGGGGATGTTCTCCTGGTGCAAAAGCAAAACCAAGATGGGAACGTTCTCTTGGTGCAAAAGCAAAACCAAGATGGGAATGTTCTCTTGGTGCAAAAGCAAAGCCAAGATGGGAACTTTCTCCTGGTGCAAAAGCAAAGCCAAGATGAGGAGGTTCCCCTGGTGCAAAAGCAAAGCTGCAATGTGGATTCTCCCCCCTGTGCAAAACCAAAACCAAGGCTGGATGTTCCTCCATAAGAAGCAAAGCCCAAAAGGCCCCCGTGGGCTCTCGGCGCCCCCAGCCCTGCACAAACCCCCATTTCCACGCGGGGCCTTTTCCCCGGGCGCCCTCGCGGCTTTTCCATCGCCCTGGAAAACGTACAAAGGAGCCCAACCCAGCGCGGAGCCCGAAACGCAGCGGCAAGCCGGGACTAGCAAAGCCCAGACGGGAGGCGGCTGCTCAGAAAACGCACCCTGGAGAGGTAAAACCCTCGCGGATTATGCGAAACCGCCGCCTTTTCCACCCAACAAACCCGCTCCCTCCTCGCCTGCAGCCAGTTTGCCTTTTGATCAGCAAGCAGAATAGAATTAACCCCGGGTTTTTTAATTCTTTGGGGTTTTTTTCTCCACTGTCAGCACACAGGCTGATTTAAATCTCTTTAATTCGTATTTCTCCTCTTTCCTTCTCTTTCCTCTGCCCGAAATGACCGGTGCAAGAGCAAAGCCAAGGTGGGGATGTTCTGGTGCAAAAGCAAAGCCAAGGTGGGAACGTTCTCCTGGTGCAACAGCAAAGCCAAGATGGGGAGGTTCCCTTGGTGCAAAACCAAAGCTGCAACGTGGATTCTCCCCCCGTGCAAAACCAAAACCAAGGTGCAAAAGCAAAGCCAATATGGGGATGCTCCCATGGTGCAAAAGCAAAGCTGAGATGGGGATGTTCTGGTGCAAAACCGAAGCTGAGATGGGGGTGCTCCCATGGTGCAACAGCAAAGCCAAGGTGGGGATGTTGTGGTGCAAAGCTGAGATGGGGATGTTGTGGTGCAAAAGCAAAGCCAAGGTGGGGATGTTCTGGTGCAAAAGCAAAACCGCATCCGCGGGTGATGCTGCTCTGCAAACGGCCGAGGATTTTGCAGCATTTTGCAGGGTTTGGCAGGATTTGCCTGAATTCTACCCAATTTGGCCAGGTTGCAAAGCTGGAATCGCCTCCCCGGGGCTCGCTGCCCTCTGCTCGGCTTTGATAGCTCATGGAGTTTGTGCTCCAGTGTTTTGCAGAAGCCGCCGCTGCAGCGTCTCCCCCTTTCCCAGCCGCCTCCTCCGGGACCGCTTAAGTGTTTCCTCCTTGTTATTAATCAAATTGGCCAAATCGGGTCGGATTTTGGCGAGGAGGCGAGAAAGCTCGCTCCGAATATCCCGAGGTGCTGTGGAATAAGGGCTGGATGCGCGGACACAACGCTCCCCCTGTCGAAAAGCGGTTGGAAAACCGGGATGGAAAACGAAGCGGGATGGAGAATCGGGCTGGAAAAGCGGGATTTATTAGTGGTGCTGCAGAGCCGGGAGAAAATGGGGTTGGGGAGATGGGGGGTGACCCCAAAACATCGTCACATCCACCCCCAAAGGGCTTTGTGATTTATAGAAACGCTCCGGTACCCCCAAATTTACAACGTTCGGACTTCGCCGCATCTCATAGAATTAAGAAATAAAGCATCTGCGGGGGGGGGGCAGCCTGGAAAAGGGACATTAATTCCACTAATATCCCCTTTTGGGGTGTCTGGGGGGACATGGGGCTTTTCCCACCTCTTGGGGGTCCCCGTGTCCATATTCACAGGTTGAGTCGAATCCCTAATTGCTCGTTTTCCCTCGATGCAACCGTTTAATTGCTCTTTTGAGCCAGGCGAACCAAAGGGGGGTTCACCCCTCTGCCACCGCCACCCCCGTGGCCTTGGTCCCCTTCCCCAGCCCCGAACGTCCCTCCCACGGGTGACATTTCCCAGCCGCGTTACATCCCATTAAAAGCCTATTTCCCCTGTATTTTCCATTGTCCCGCGTCTCGTTTCCTACTTTAATTTATTGACCGATGGAAGCGCCCGGGGCCGACGGCTCCTTTCCCTTTTATATATATATTTTCCTTATTTTTTTATAGACAAAGATATTTATAAACAGCCCAGAAACGGATCGAATCGCCCATAAAACGGGAGGAGAAAAACCTGCAGCATCCCCCGACCGCGCGCTGTCGGCAGCTGATTTGCTCATTTCTAGCCCGTTTCCCCCCAAATTTGTGCCTTCAGGGTGGAAAACGCATCTTTGCCCCCCCCCCAAATATACCCCCAGCTGCGTGGCTACTGAAAGCAGAGCGGTGACCACTAAACCTGCCCCAAAAAGGCAAATTGGACCCCAAAATGATGCCCTGGGATGCGGCGGCTCAGCCGGGGGTTGCAATGAGATGAAATGAGCACAAAATGGGGCGATTCGCGGGGGTTTTGGGTCTCTTGGGGTTTGCCCGTCTTGTCGTTCCACAGCGACGGGTTTGATTAACACCCCCACAATTAAAAAATAGGTCAAAAAAGATGGATTTAAGGAAATAAATCGCAGTGCGGGGAGCGCGGAGCAAACAGCAAAGACACGAGGGTTTCAGCCCGGAAAATAAGCTCTTTATGTTCCTTTTTTTCCCCTTTTCTTTGGAGTTTTAGCCGCGTTATTTGTACCGAAGCGGCGGATTTTCGAGCCGAACGCGCCCGGCGCTGCTTTCCCGGGGGGCAAATAAATAAAGCCAAATAGAACCCAGCAAAGCAGGGGGGGAAAGCATCATCATGACCTTTCCAAAGACAATTAAAATCCCGCCGGAAACGGCGTTTTAAGGAGAATAATCAAACCTTTGCATGGAAAACAATACAGAAAAGCATATTATTTATTCCAATGAGGGCTTTTCATTCTCACTGCAGCGTTTTGTGGGGAAATAAGCGGGATTTGGGGTGCGTAAGTGGATGCGGGAAACCTCCCCCACCCTGGTGGTTTTTTGGGGGGGAATAACACGATTTAAGGGGGAAAATCGTTACCCAGTCGTATTTTATTCCCCATCCCTGCAGCATTGCTGAGGTTTATAGAGCATCTCCGCGGTGCTCATTACCACCAGCTCTGTTCGTTCGGACTGTTTTAACTTGGTTTTATTCTATTATTTGATTTTATGGGGTTTTTTTTGGGCCTCCCCAGGTAATACCGAAAAATAAGGGGGGAAAAAAGCGCATCCCGCAGCCCCTTTGCCTGAAGGGATCGGGTATAAAACACAGAACAATTTGTCACTTACAACGGGAAATAAAGATGATATATTAGAGCGACGGAGCCGGCATCGGTCGAGGCTCCATCGCCTCCCGCAAGGAGCAGAAACGCCGGTTAATAGATAGAAAGTGGAGAAAATACGGGTTGGGGTGAATATTTGGGGTTTTGGGTCATTTTTCAAGCTGGGGAGTTTCAAGTGAGTTGTAAAGTGGATTTTTAGGAACGGCAAAATAACCCCAAACCAGCAGCCGCACCCCGAGATGCTTCAAAATCTTCCCCCCCGCCCCGGGTAAAATTGAGGCTTAAAAATGGACTTTAATGCGCTTGGCGTTGGGGGGAAATGTGGATTTTGGGGTTGAAATGGGGGGGTCGAGGCTCCTCCAACCGGACCCGCAGGTGGATGTTCCCGCATTTCGCACTTTAAGGCTGAAAATGGTGCAATTGGGGGTTTCTCCACCAAAAACGAGGCATCGCTATGGGCGGTGGTGCTTGTGGCAGAACGCGGCGCTGCCCAAAAATGAGACACAGGAAAGAAAGGCTGGAAATTGATGGGAAAAAGGTGATTTTGCCGTCATCCTTGGTTCTTTTTAATCTCGGCGTCTTCCCGGGGGCGTCGCTGCAAGGGAATGAAGTTGGTTTTCGGGGAGAAAATGGAGCATTTTGGCCAAGCGAGCATTCGGCAGCTCTTCTCTGCTGTGTTTTGGGCTGGTTTTAACCCAAATTGGATGTTTTTTCGGGGGGGGGGGTGAAGGGCAAGGTGTGAATTCGGGGGTGCAGGTGACAGCCGCCCCTCATTGTGGTGTCTGGGCTGCATTGCCGTGTCACCTCAAATCTTAAAGCTACGGTGACACCCCGATCGCGGCACCTCACCCCCCTGTGTCCCTATTGTCCTCACCCCCCTTTTCTCAGAAAATGAGCAGGAAAAGGCTAAAACGCTGCGGGGAGACGGGAAAAAAAGGCGCAAAGCGCCCGTTTTGGGAGCTCTGCGGACAAAGGGCTGCGGCGCCCGCGCGAACAAAGCGCTGGCAGCAGCCAGATGTCTGGCCCGTAAATCACGTCGATCGTGGGGACATCTGGGGACATCTGGGGACACCCCCTGCAAAGCATCTGCGCTCCTGGGGGGGGATCTGCGGCATCGCCCAGCCCTCTGTCCCTGTATCCCCGTCCCTGTATCCTTGTCCCTGTCCCCATCCCTGTCCCCATCCCTTTATCCCTGTATCCCTGTCCCTGTATCTCTGTCCCCATCCCTGTCCCCATCCCTTTATCCCTGTATCCCTGTCCCTGTATCTTTGTCCCCAGCCCTGTATCCCTGTATCCCTGTCCACAATCCCATCCCTGTGTCCCTGTATCCTTGTCCCCATCCCTGTATCCCCCCCGTATCTCCATCCCCATCTCTATCCCCATCTCTGTATCCCTGTCCCTGTATCCTTGTCCCTATCCCTGTGTCCCTATATCCCTGTCCCTATCCTCATCCCTGTATCCCTGTCCCCATTCCCATCCCTGTCCCCATCCTTGTATCCCTGTCCCTGTATCCTTGTCCCCATCCCTCTATCCCTGCCCCCCATCCCATCCCTGTGTCCTTGTGTCCCCATCCCTGTATCCCTGTATCTCCATCCTCATCCCTGTACCCTTGTCCCCATCCCTGTGTCCCTTTATCCCTGTCCCCATCCCTGTATCTCCATCCCAGCCTCACCGGGGACAGCACTAAACACCAGGGGGGCCACGCTGCCCCCCCACCTCCCGCACAACCCCCCGGCACCACGCTCCCGCCTTCGCCTCTTTGATTTTCTGCTCTTCGCAAGGCGCAGCGCGCCCGCCTGCATACAAATGACGGCCCTTACCCGAACCGCACAACCGACAGCTTTCCTGGGGGGTTTTTTTTGGCCGTTGCCATGGAAACCTTCCCTCGGCTGCTCTTCCCCTTCCCGAGCATCCCCGGCCAACGCGGCGGCCGTTGGGCTGGAAAGTGGTCCCCGCGGTATCTGCCGAGGACGGCGGGAAGGACGAGGGCGGCACATTGGGACCCCCGGACGCCTGGGTCCCCGACACCAGCACCACCGGATGAGGACGCACCACGCGCCGTGCGGCACGTTGGGCCCCCCGGACGCCTGGGTCCCTGACACCAGCACCACCAGACGAGGACGCGCCACGTGCCGGGTGGCACATTGGGACCCCCGGACGCCTGGGTCCCCGACACCAGCATCACATTGGGTCTCCCCCACCTTGACAACGAGAAATGGGGTTCAGGAGCTGATCCCCAGAGCACCCCCAGGGGATAAACCCCCCTTAGGGCACTTTCCTGCAGGGAAGGGTGAGAGCGCCAGGGGCACCGCTCCCTGTTTGGCCCATTTTTTACCCAAAATGGGTCTCCCCGGCCATTTTGCAGCTCTGCCCGTGGCAGCTTTACGACCTCCCTGTGTTACCCGTATTGGCGTTCGGCACCATAAAAGCCGCGGCGGAGCCGGCGGTAGCTCCGCTTCTATCAGCTTTGGGGTTCGGGGGGCACCGCGGCCTCGAAGTTCTGGGGGTTTTGGGGCACAAATTTCAGCCCCAAAATGCAGCGAAGCAGCTTCGCCCCCACTAAACCCCACCCGCATTTCCCTTTGGGTGGGAAAACAAGGACAGGAGGGACGAGCTGGGGTTGCACGTGGGGAAACTGAGGCACGGAAGGGAGGGAGGTGCTGGAGGGGCCGTGTTGTCACAGGTGTCCCCAGGGCAGAGCTGGTGGCTCAGTTTGTGTCCCCCCCAATGCGGGGTTGTCCCCCCCTTCCTCCCTGCCTCGGCGTTGATTTAATGGGCTGTAATGGGGATGAAAACGAAGCCGTTTTAATGGGTTTTCCTTCTCTTTTGAATATTCATTTTGCGGCGGCTCTTGTCCCCTCCTTTTGTCACCGGGGCTGGTGGAACGAATCCCATTTCCCAGTGACATCGAGGTGACACCGGGGTGGCCACGGGACCCCTGGGCACTCAATGTCCCCCCCAAACCGCTGCCCTGGCTTTGGGGACGCCAACATTGAGCTGGGATGGGGGTGGCAGCAGGAGGGGACCCCACTGCACCCCCTGACCCCAACATCCAGTTTCCCCCCCCTCCCCCGAATAACTTTGACCCTTTTTTGGGGGATTTCTCAAGCAAATTTGGGAGGTGGGGGGAAAACACGCAGAGTGCGCCAACTGGGGCAAATTTGGGGGGAATTAGGCAAAGAGGCCAGTGAGCTGAACCTTTATTAGACAGCAGGGGCTCGCTGGGGGTGGGTGCTGGGGGGGTCATGCTGGGACTGAGGTCGCTGTGGTTTTGGGGCGCTGGGGACCCCCCGGTGGGTGACGGGTCCTGGGGGGTCCCGGGGCGGTGGCTTCGCTGCGTTCCTGGCCGAGCCCGGAGGGGGGAGCAATTGGCCCGAAAATGGGGATTTGCTGGCTCCATCCCCCCCCGCCCATCCCAGCCCAGGGGACCCCGCTCTGCCCCGCGCCGGGTCCTCGGGACCACCCGAGCACCCATGGGTGCCCCCCTGTCCTGCAGCGCTTCCCCTGAGCACCCCTGGGTGCTGCGGGGCCCATCCTGGCCCTGGGGGGCACCCAGGGGTGTCTGTGGCCCGGCTGGTGATGCAGCCCCATCCCATCACCCCACCCCATGTCCCACCACCCAGTTCCATGTCCCACCACCCCACCCCATGTCCCACCACCTCATTCCATGTCCCACCACCCCATGCCATGTCCCACCACCCCACCCCATGTCCCACCACCTCATTCCATGTCCCACCACCCCATGCCATGTCCCACCACCCCATCCTGTGTCCCACCACCCCACCCCCATGTCCCACCACCCCATCCTGTGTCCCACCTTCCCACCCCATGTCCCACCACCCCATCCTGTGTCCCACCACCCCACCCCACATCCCACCTTCCCACCCCATGTCCCACCATCCAATTCCATGTCCCACCACCCCATTCCATGTCCCATCACCTCACCCCATGTGCCATCACCCCACCCCATGTGCCATCACCCCACCCCATGTCCCGTCACCCTATCCCGTGTCCCACCACCCCACCCCACAACCCATCCCCATATCTCCTCTCCACTCCCAACACCCCAATAGGGATGGGGGTCCAGAGAGGGGCCAACGGGGAGCAAAGAAGATCCCAGTTTAGGTGGAAACCCCGAAGGAGAAGGAAAATCATCTAGAAATGGTGGGAAAAGCCGAGGAGCCGGCGGGCGGCCCCCGCGCCCCCGCAGCCCCGACACCTTCGTTGGGAGAACAAAGGAACGGCAGAAAATATTGGGAGAAAAGACGCTGGATTGATTCGTGCCCCCCCCCCCCAGCATTTTGTCGCAGGTTTGCGGGGCGGGGGGGGCGGGGGACGGATGGGGGAGCTTGGTGCCTATAAATCACTGCTCCTCACTCCGCTGCTGGAACTGGGGGCCCTTAACGAAGCTGCACCCGGCGCCAGCACCCCGACACCCACCCGCGGGCACCCAAACCATCTGCTCCTTGGGGGGGGGGCGGTATCTTTTATTACTTATTATTAATTTTAATTATTTATTGTTATTTATTATTATTCTGCGGGGGCAGTTTTGGGGCTCTGGACGGTTCCCAGCTGCAGGATGGGGGTGACTGGATAAAGGAGGGTGCCGTGGTAAGGGATGGTCCCCAAGTGGCTTTTCCCAGAGGGGGTGACCTTTCCCAGCTCTGCCCGCCCCCCCCCCACTCCCTCGGTTCTCGCTGCCGCCTTCTTTTCCCATTTATTTTATGTTCCCCCGCTCGCCGCTGCGGGGATATTATTTTCCGTAGCATGGTGGTGCAGTGCAGAGAGCAGGCGAGGAAGAAAGAGCCGAGAGCTCGCCCCCCCACACCCGCAGAGCAGCGCCAGCGCCCCAAAAGCCCCTCTTTGCCCCCCAAAAATAAAGGGAGCGCAGCTGAGGCAAAATATCGGGGTTACGGTGGAGCTGGGGGGAGCGTCGTGTGTGCACGAGGAGGAGAAGGGGTGTAAATGGTGGGGTGTGGTGGCACCAGCATGTGCGTGCACACGCGTGTGCAGGGGTACGCGTGCGCAGCCCCAGGCTGCACACTCAGCTCACGCACACGCGTGTGCAGGGTACGTGTGCGCAGCCCCAGGCTGCACACTCAGCTCACGCACACGCGTGTGCAGGGGTACGCGTGCACAGCCCCAGGCTGCACACTCAGCTCACGCACACGCGTGTGCAGGGGTACGCGTGCACAGCCCCAGGCTGCACACTCAGCTCACGCACACGCGTGTGCAGGGGTACGCGTGCACAGCCCCAGGCTGCACACTCAGCTCACGCACACGCGTGTGCAGGGGTACGTGTGCGCAGCCCCAGGCTGCACACTCAGCTCACGCACACGCGTGTGCAGGGTACGTGTGCGCAGCCCCAGGCTGCACACTCAGCTCACGCACACGCGTGTGCAGGGGTACGTGTGCACAGCCCCAGGCTGCACACTCAGCTCACACACACGCGTGTGCAGGGGTACGCATGCACAGACCCCCCCACACACACACTCATGCCTGCATACACACATAAACACACATACAGACACACACATGTGCACATGCGCACACACACATACATGCACATACATGCATGCACACTTATGCATGTACACACACACATACAAGTGCACAGATCCACAGATGCACACACATACGTGCACACACACAAATGCACACTCAAGCTCATGCACAAATACAAATGCACACGCACAGATGCACACACACAGATGCACACTCACACATGCACAAATAGAAATGCACACTCACACAGATACACACAGATGCACACTTACACTCATGCACAAATACAAATGCACACTCACACACATGCACACACACAAATGCACACTAACACTCAGGCACACACACAGATGCACACTCACACACATGCACACACACAGATCACACTCACACACACTCACACAGATGCACACACACACACGCACACACAGATGCACTCACACACATGCACCCACACAACTGCACACTCACACATGCATACACACAGCTCACACTCACACTCATGCACACACAGATCACACTCACACATGCACACACAAGGATCACACTCATGCACACACACAGTTCACACTCACACATTCACACACAGCTCACACTCACACACATGCACACACAGATCACACTCACATGCACACACAGATCACACTCACACACAGATCACACTCACACTCATGCACACACACAGATGCACACTCACATGCACACACACAGATCACACTCACACTCATGCACACACACGGATCACACTCACACCCACTCACACCCACTCACACCCACCCACTCGCGCGCTCTGCCCCCCTGCCCGTGTCCCCCCGCCCCGGGGCCGCCGGCGCGCCGGGCGGTGACTCGGTGACTCACCGGTGGCTCCCGGGGCCGCTCCGCTCCCATCAATCTCCCGGGGCCGCTCCCGCCGCTCCCCGCGCCCCGCCGGCTCCGCCGTCACCCGGCAACCGTCGCCATGGAGCCCGCAGCATCCCCGGCCCCCCCCCGGCATCCCCGGGTCCCCCCGCAGCATCCCTGGACCCGCAGCATCCTCGGGCCCACAGCATCCCCAGGGCCCCCCAGCATCCCCAGGGCCCCCTGCAGCATCCCTGGACCTCTCCCCCCAGCATCCCCAGACCCCCAGCATCCCCAGACCCCCCTGCAGCATCCCTGGACCTCCCCCCCAGCATCCCCTGGACCCGCAGCATCCCCAGGCTCCCCTGCAGCATCCCTTGGACCCGCAGCATCCCCAGCCCCCCCCTGCAGCATCCCTGGACCCGTAGCATCCCCAGCCCACCCCACAGCATCCCTGGACCCACAGCACCCCCGCCCCCCCCGAGCATCCCCAGGACCTGCAGCATCCCCAGCCCCCCCTGCAGCATCCCTGGACCTGCAGCATCCCAGGTCCCCCCCACAGCACTTCTGAACCCCCCCCACAGCATCCCCCTTCCTGCAGAATCACCCCACCCTGGCCCCGCTGGACCCCACCTTGGGATTACACTGGCATGGGGGGGGTCACACTCATATGGAGGGTCACACTCATATGGGGGGGGGTCACACTCATATGGGGACATTGCACTCATATAGAGGTGACACTCATATGGGGGTCACACTCACACCGATAGTTTTGAACCCCAAATTCAACCTGGCTTTCCTGGTGCTGCTGGGAACGAGGTGGGTGTTTGGGCTCAGAGATGGCCCAATTTGGGGGGGTTGTCCCCAAATTCCCCCTGTACCCCCACAGCTCGGGGGTGAAGCGCTGGGGCTGAATCAGCCCAGAAGCCAAAGAACCTTCTCAGGTTAAACTCCCCCCCTGGGAATATTTGTGCTCAAATGCAGCAAATGAAGAGGATTTTGGGGTCCCTGGGGGGTCCCCAAGCAGTGACCTCCCTCCCAGGCCGGGGAAATCTCCTTCGTTAGTGATGAAAACGAGCGTTGGGGGTGCGAAAAGGCAGCGATAATGTTTGATTTGTGTGGTTTTAGGCGCGAGGAGGGACCGTGATGCACCGGTGGCTGCTGGAGAGGTGAGTGTGATGGGCAGAACGCGCGGCTGGTCCCCGTGTCCCCCCACATCCTGCTGGGGTCCCCAGGCTGGGAGCTGTTGTGTCCCCAAAGGGCTGGAGACACCCGCCCTGGGCCTCGGGGTGTCCCCAAGGGTTGAGGTGTTGTCACCGTTCTGAGACAGCGTCCCTCGCCCAAAGCGTGTCCCCACATCGGGGATGTCCCCACATCGGAGGTGTCCCCACATCGGAGGTGTCCCCAGGATGAGGGGGTGTCCTTGACGCTGGGCTTGTCCCCATGTCTGAGACGCTGTCACTTCACCCCAGATGTGACCCCAGGTCCCCCAACCCAAGACACCGTCCCCCATCCCCAAATATCATTCCGAGCTCCAAAACCCCTTGACCCAAGATGCCACCTCCCAAGCCAAACCATGTCCCCAAGTCCAAGCCATTGTCCCCAACCAGGGCCACCACCCTCCAGCCCGAGGCTCTCCCAAAACACCATCCTCAGGTCTGAGACATTGTCCCTTGATCCAAGATGTCCCCAACTCCAAGTCACCATCCCAAGACACCAACCCAGGCTCTGAGACACCGTCCAAGAAATGGTCCCCGGGTGCAAAAAACCCCTCATCCATGACCACGGGACGTGTCCCCAAGTCCTGGGTGCTGTCCCCAACCTGCGGAACATCCCCAAAGAGCCGAGGGACACACGGAAAAGCCACCAGCTCTCGCTTCCCAGCAAAACCCCTCCAAGGGGACCCAAAGAGCCCCGGGTCCCCAGTAAATCGCCGTCCCCTCTGCGGCACCGGCCGGGCAGACGAGATCTATAATCCTGCCGCGCTGTCGGAGTAAATCTCGCGGCTCTCCCAGCATCGCCGAGACCCCAATAAATATCTCCATTTCCTGCTGTCCTGGAGGGAAGATCCGATCAGCTTTTAAATGTCAGATGTAAAGTAAAGTTTGTCATAAAAAAAAGCCTGTAAAAATAAAAAGAAAGAAGAAGAAAATACCCCGTGGAGGGAGGTTGGGAGATGGAGCCGAGCGCGGCGGCGCCCGCAGGTGTCGGGTGGTGTTTGGGTACCCCCTGCTCATCACTGTGGGTGTGGGGGGACCCATTTTAACCCCCTTTCACCCCAAAAAGGAGCTGCTGTTAGGATGAGAGAGGACAGGGATGGCTTGGGCACACAATGGGGGGGTTAAGGGCGATTTGTGGCACGATTCGGTGCGCACCCCAAATCTCAGGGGATTAATTTGTCACATCTCAACCCCTCATCACCAAGGAGACCAAAAACCCCTGAATTCCCCCCAAAAATCCACCCCCCCGCCTCACCCGCCGCTAATCCCCCCCGTCCTCACGCCCCCCATGACGCCGGCCCCTTGGGCTCCTCGGGATCACGTCGTTCCACGGGCTGATTAAGCGATTGGACACAACGGGGCGTGGATTTATGGGGTGATATTTCACGCGTAGGTGCGCGGTGGCACCGGGCGGCCACCAGCACGTCCCTCCGGCCACGGCGCCCGCCTCGGTGGCACCCGTGGGTCCCGGTTGTCACCCATGGGTCCTGGATGTCACCCTATGGGTTCCAGCTGTCACCCTGAGGGTCCCAGCTGTCACCCTATGGGTCCCGGTTGTCACCCATGGGTCCTGGATGTCACCCTATGGGTTCCAGCTGTCACCCTGAGGGTCCCAGCTGTCACCCTATGGGTCCCGGTTGTCACCCATGGGTCCTGGATGTCACCCTATGGGTCCCGGTTGTCACCCTGAGGCTCCCGGTTGTCACCCTATGGGTCCCGGTTGTCACCCTGAGGGTCCTGGTTGTCACCCTATTGGTCCTGGATGTCACCCTATGGGTCCTGGTTGTCACCCTGAGGGTTCCGGTTGTCACCCATGGGTCCCGGTTGTCACCCTATGGGTTCCAGCTGTCACCATGAGGGTCCCGGTTGTCATCCTATGGGTCCCGGTTGTCACCCTGAGGGTCCTGGTTGTCACCCTATGGGTCCCAGTTGTCACCCCGGGGGTCCTGGTTGTCACCCTATGGGTCCTGGTTGTGCCCCGTGGTGCAAACGTGGGGGGGAAATGTCACCCCCCAGGCACCACAGATGAGGTGGGAGCGCCCAAGGGTGCTCCTCTGGTGGCATAGGGGGATTTTGGGTGTTTTGTGGGGGTCTTGGGTGCTCTGGGGGTGGTGGGGTGACCGATCCTGCTCTGCTCCTGTGTAGCATCCACCCGGGTGGATTTGTGATGTGTCACCTTGTCTGGATGCCACCTGGGGACATCAGCTGGTCCCCCTGCCTGGGTGCCGCCTGAATCTGGGCGGGATGCAGGATCCCCATCCCTGTCCCCATCCCTGTATCCCTGTATCTCCATCCCCATCCCTGTCCCCATCCCTGTATCCCTGTCCCTGTATCCCTGTATCCCTGTCCCCATCCCTGTCCCCATCCCTGTACCCCTGTCCCTGTATCCCTGTATCTCCATCCCCATCCCTGTCCTCATCCCTGTATCCCTATCCCTGTATCCCTGTCCCCATCCCTGTCCCCATTCCTGTCCCCATCCCCTTCCCGCTCCTCATCCTTTGCATCCCTTGTCCCCATCCCTTCCCTGTCCCCACCTCCATCCCTGTCCCCGTTCCTGTCCCCGGTGTCCCCGCGGTCCCGGTCCCGCCCCCCCTCCCCACCCCCCCGCCTCATTAGGATGCAGCGCGGGCGGCGACTGCGCCAGCGCCGGGACCGGGGACACGGGGACACGGGGACGGGGACGGGGACCAGGAGCGGACAGAGCTGGGGCCGCCCCCCCCACCCGGCACCCCCCACCCCAGGGCACCCGGTAACCCCCGCAGCCCCTGCGCCCCCCCGAACCCCCATATGTACCCATAATCCCGTATGTGCCACCCCCCATGCATCCCCCTATTGCAACCCCCAGTACCCCCAAACCCCCCTCCAGCCCCCATCCCCTTCCCCCCCAATTCACAGCACCCCCATATTCCCCACTGGTGCCTCAGTTTCCCCACACACCACCAACCCCCCCCACACCCCAAAACCCCCCCAAAAAAGTGCGACACCCCCCCAAAAAGTGCGACACCCCCCCAAAAAAAAGGGCAACACCCCCCCAAAAACCCCTCCAAGCGGCGGCTTTGCCGTCACGCCGCGGCGGCTTCGCAAATCCCGGTATTAATCGCAAGGTCAAAGCCATTACGCTGATATTAAAACCATCAGAGCCCGAGGAGGGGGGTGAGGTGGGGGGGGTGGGGAGGCGGGGGGGGGCCCTCGCCCCCCCCAAATCCTCCCGGCTGGGCGGCCTCGCAGGCGCGCACAGAACATTGCTTTTTAATTTAAGCCGTTAAGGTCAGTGGCAGCAAATGGAGCCGCGGTTTAAATCAGGGAATACAAATAAAATAGGGAGGGAAAAGAAGAGGGGGGAGGAAAGGCGGACAAAGACGGACGGACGGACGGACAGGCCGCGGGGGGGCCAGCCTGGGGGGCTTAGGGGGGGAATTGGGGGCGACGGGGCAGGTTTGGGGGGTAAAAGGGAGAATTGGGGCGGTGGGGCTGGTTTGGGGGTAAATGGGGAATTGGGGCAGGTTTGGGGGGTAAAAGGAGGAATTGGGGCAGTTTTGGAGGTGAAAGAGGGAATTGGGGCGGGTTTGGGGTAAAAGGGGGAATTGGGGGCGGTGGGGCTGGTTTGGGGGCAAAAGGGGGAATTGGGGCAGGTTTGGGAGGTAAAAGGGGGAATTGGGGCAGGTTTGTAGGTGAAAGGGGGAATTGGGGCAGGTTTGGGGGTAAATGGGGAATTGGGGCAGGTTTGGGGGTGAATGGGGAATTGGGGCAGGTTTGGGGGGTAAAAGGGGGAATTGGGGCAGGTTTGGGAGGTAAAAGGGGGAATTGGGGCATGTCTGGGGGGTAAAAGGGGGAAATGGGGCAGGTTTGGGGAGTAAAAGGGGGAATTGGGGTGGTGGGGCAGGTTTGGGGGTAAATGGGGAATTGGGGCAGGTTTGGGGAGTAAAAGGGGGAATTGGGGCGGTGGGGCTGGTTTTGTGCCCCCATGCAATCACTTCCTGTGCACACACACACGTGTCCCCGTGCAAATCCTCCATGTGCACACACATGTACACGTGCAAACCCTCTCTGTGCACACACACATGTGTCCCCGTGCAAATCCTCCATGTGCACACACACGTGCGCACAACCCAGTGCACACACGTGTCCCCGTGCAAACCCTCCACGTGCACACATGTGCACACACACCCATTTGCACACACACGTGTCCCCGTGCAAACCCTCCACGTGCACACATGTGCACACACACCCATTTGCACACACACATGTCCCTGTGCAAACCCTCCGCGTGCACTCGCACACGTGCACACCCCCCAATGTGCACACACACGCTCACCCCCCCGTGCACTCCCACCCCCGTGCACACTTGTCCCTCGCACCCCCACACCCGCGTCCCCCCCGTGTCCCCCCTATGGGGGGGGGTGCTGATGGATGGCCTCCCTTCAATCCCGGCTCCTCGTTATTGATTTTCCTTTAATGAAAGTTAATTATACCAATGATTTAATTAATAGCGGCTCTCTCTGCCTTTATGGCTTCCCGCATTAGGGCTGCCCATCAATCCGGCTGCCTGACAGCCCCCGCGCCCCCACCCCCCGGGGGTGACACTGTCCCCCCCTGCACCCTGGGGGGCCCCACAGCACCCTGGGGTGCCCCGGTCCTGCACCACCTTGGGGTGACATTGTCCCCCACCCGCACCCTGGGGTGACTTGGACTCCTCAGCATCCTGGGGTGTCACAGTGACCCCAGGATCAGGGGGTGCCCCAATGCTGCAGTATCCTGAGGTGACACTGTCCCCCCCTGCAACATGGGGATCCCCACATCACCCTGGGGGCCCCCCAAAACCCTGGGGACCCCCAACAGTCTGGGGTGATCATATGTCCCCCCTGCAACCTGGGGACCACCCATCACCCTGGGGGGCCCCCAAAACCCTGGGGGGCCCCCAACACTCTGGGGTGACACGGCCTCCCCAGCACCCACTGCGCACACACGTGCACACGCGTGTACACACAGACACGCGCCACCCCCCCCCCCCCCAAACCCCATGCACCCCTACACACACACTTGTGCACCCCCCCCCAAATCGCGCCCGCAGCGCCCTTCGCCGCCGCCAGGGGGAGCTGTGCACGGTCATGCCCCTCCCTCTAGACCACGCCCCCCTCGCTCTAGGCCACGCCCCCACCGCCGCAGAGGGCGCGCAGCCCCCGGCCGCGTCACCTCCCGGCCCGCAGGCGGCGCTTTCTCAATGGTGCTTCCGGCTGGCGCTTCCGGGCACGCATGCGCAGTCGCTGCCTCCGCGACCTGCCCGCCGCCGGTCCGGCAGGTGAGGGGGGGACACCCGGGACACCCCTCGGTGGGGACACGGGGAGCGGGGAGAGACCCCATGGGGGGGGGGGGGGACAGGGACACGGGAGGGGAGGGGAGGGGAGGCCCCCTCGGGGGTGATGGGCGGGAGGCCCTTGGCGGGGGGGGGGCGCAGCGAAGAGAGACCCCCACACACTTTGTGTGGGGACAGAGGCGGGCGATCGCCCCTCGGGGAGCTGCTTTGGGTTCGGGTGTCAGCCCCCTGAGATTTGGAGTGACACCCCCAAACACACACTGAATTTGGGGATGTCAGCCTCCTCCCCCCGAGTTTTGGGGCGATCCCCTGATTTTTGAGGTGAACACCTCGAGATTTGGGGTACCCCCCCGCCGTTTTGGGGCGATATCCCCTCACGCTGCCTTCTGGGGTGACCTCCCTCCACTCTGGGGTCCCCCCCATTCTCTGTTCTCTCCAGTCCCCACGTCCCCTGCAGGGCTGGGGGTCCCCCATGGATGTGACCCCCCCAAGAGCTGCCCCAGGGGACCAGGGGCCTCTTGAGCTCCTGTTGCCCCCCCGCCCCGGCCATGTGAAACCCCCCGGGACCCCAAATTCCTGAGCCCCAACCTGCCACCGTGGAGCTGCCACCTGGGTGTCAAAGATGTCCCGCCCCACCTGACCTCCTGTGTGTCCCCAAGTCCCCCTGGGGCCACCCGCAGCCGTGGCGCCGGATCCCGCGTTCCTCACGGTGTCCGTCTGTCTGTCTCTTCCAGCGTGTCCCGCCGTGTGTCCCTCCCTCCGTGTCCCTCGGTCCCCTCGCCATGTACGCCTGCGCTAAGTTCGTCTCCGCTCCTGCGCTAGTGAGTAGCGACCAACCCCGTTGTCCTCGGGGTCCCCTCCGCGTGTCCCCCTCGGGGACGGCGGGGGGAGGGGTTTGGGGACACTTTTTGCAGGTTTAGAGCCACCCCGGGCCACGCCGAGCTGCTGTGGTTAAAGTTCATTTAGCATCCCTTGATGGCTGCTAATTACAGGGCGCCCCGAGGCGCTGAGCAGGTTTGGGGAGTCCCAGAGGTGACAGCGGTGGCCTCAGGGGACACCGGGTGGATTTTTGTGCCTTGCAGGTGAGGAGGAGCTCGCGGGTGCTGTGCCAGCCCCTCTCCGCCCCCGTGCTGAGCAGCCCCGAGGCGCGGGGGGAACAGGTAACGCACCCAGTTCAGACTGGGAGGGATGGGGGGTGCTGAACACCTGCCCCGGGAGGGACGTGGGGACACAACTGTGCCCCCCACCTGCTCTGGGGCTCCCCGAGAGGCTGCGGGGAGCTCGGTTTGGGGAAACTGAAGCACCGGGGTTGGATTGGGGTGAGGTTATAGCCCCCAAACCCACCGTACTGTCACCCCCCAGGCGCGGGCGGGCGCCCCCCGGCCCATCCAGACCAGCGCGACCCACCGGGACATCGACACGGCCGCCAAGTTCATCGGCGCCGGCGCTGCCACCGTGGGGGTGGCCGGCTCTGGCGCCGGCATCGGCACCGTCTTTGGGAGCCTCATCATCGGCTACGCCAGGTCTGGGCAGGGGGGGACACACGGGGGTGGCAATGGGGGGGTTGGGGACCGCTGTGTCCCCGCTGACCGGCCTCTCGTGTCCCCGCAGGAACCCCTCGCTGAAACAGCAGCTTTTCTCCTACGCCATCCTGGGCTTTGCCCTCTCCGAGGCCATGGGGCTGTTCTGCCTCATGGTGGCCTTCCTCATCCTCTTCGCCATGTGACGGAGCCGGTGACGGTGACAGTGACAGAGCCGGCGCCCCTGCGCCCCGTCCCCTGCCCGGCCGGGAATCCCGGCTGAAGGGCACAGGAGAACCCCAACCCCGGCCCCGTGCAGGCGGGAGGGGAATAAAGACGGTTTGATAACGGGGTCTCGGCTCCTCGTGTCCTTGTGTCCTCGTTCGGTGTCACCTGTGTGCGGGTGACACTGGGGCACAGCGCAGCTGGGGACTGCGCTGCCCTGTGGTCACTGTCCCCTTGGGCTGAGCGCTGCTGCCCCCCTGAGCCCTCAGCCCCACGGGGATGGCATTGATCCCTGGGGATGTCATTGATCCCTGGGGACACCCGGCAGCCTGTCACCTCCTTCTGTCCCTCCCCAGGGACATCATCCCCTTGGGGACACCTGGACTGGGGACCTGGCACCCGCAGGGCCGGGAGTTTGGGGTGTTCGTGCGTGTTGGGGTGCGGGTATCGGGGTGCCCTGCGCTCAGCGTGTGTCGCTGCGGGGTTGTCCCCCTGTCGGGGTGTCCCCGTGTCGCGCTGTCCCCGCAGCCTGGGGGCGTGGTCACATTAGCCCCCACCCCTCCCCCCAAGAGGCCCCGCCCCCCGACACCCCTGATTGGTCCCCGCGCCGTTAAGTCCCCTCGGGTCTCGCGAGAGTCTCGCGCGCAGGGAGGCGCGGGGCAGAGGCGGTGCGGGGAGGGGGGGGGCGGGAACCCCAGCGCGAGAGGCACCAGCGCGAGGCCCCGGCGGCGGCGCGGCCCGGCCGTCCCTCAGGTAACCGGCAGCGCCCGCGCTCGGTTGTGCCGCCCCGGGCGGGGGAGGACGGCGAGAGAAGCGGCGGGGCAGCCCCCCCCCCCACCCCGGGGGGAGCCGCGGGGAGCCCCGGCCGGCCCCTCCCCCCACACAACTCTCCCCGAGTTTTCGTGAAGGCAGCCGCTCTGCCACCCCCGCCCCCTCGCTGATTGACGGCGTCCTTGGGCCAATCGACGCGCAGCTAAGCTCGGAGTGGCGGGCTGCGCGGCCAATGGGGGCTCAGGGGGCGCCGCGATGGGGGAAGCTCCGCCCCGAGTGGGCGGGGCTGGCGGAGGCAGCGAGGGGCCCGGGCGGTGCCGGAGGGGGGAGCCCGGAGGCCGCGGGGGCCCCGGGGGGGGGAAACCCGGGGAGGTGGGGGGTTTGGGTCGAGGTTTGGGGAGCCCAGCGGGGTGCGGGGCGGCAGGAGTGTGGGGAGCCGCGAGGTGTGGGGGCACCCCTGGGGTGGGGGCCCTGGGGGGTGTTTGAGGGATTGCAAATGGGGGGGTGTCTTGGGGGTTTGTAAACGTGGGGGGTTTAAAGGGACGGGGGGGTCTTGCGGTGGGATTCTGGGGGTGAGCCGTGGAGAGGTGTTGGGGAGTGGTGAGGGACTGTGGCCAGGGGTAGTTTTGGTGCGGGGGGGGGGGAGCTTTAGAACTGAGGGAACTTGGGGGGGGTCTTTGGAGGTTGTAGATGTGGGGGAACGTTTGGTGTGCGGGTCCTGGGGGACCCTGAAGAGATACAGGGTGTGCAAGTCTTGGGGGACCAATAGAGATATGGGGTGTCTTGGGGGATCCTAAAGAGATACAGGGTGTGCAGGTCCTGGGGGACCCTGAAGAGATATGGGGTGTCCTGGGGGATCCTAAAGAGATACAGGGTGTGCAAGTTTTGGGGGACCCTAAAGAGATACAGGGTGTGCAAGTCTTGGGGGACCAATAGAGATATGGGGTGTCTTGGGGGACCCTGAAGAGATACAGGGTGTGCAAGTCTTGGGGGACCCTGAAGAGATACGGGGTGTCCTGGGGGACCCTAAAGAAATACAGGGTGTGCAAGTTTTGGGGGACCAAAAGAGATATGGGGTGTCCTGGGGGACCCTGAAGAGATATGGGGTGTCCTGGGGGACCCTGAAGAGATACAGGGTGTGCAAGTTTTGGGGCACCAAAAGAGATATGGGGTGTCTTGGGGGACCCTAAAGAGATACAGGGTGTGCAGGTCCTGGGGGACCCTGAAGAGATATGGGGTGTCCTGGGGGATCCTAAAGAGATACAGGGTGTGCAAGTCTTGGGGGACCAAAAGAGGGATCGGGTGTCCTGGGGGGACCCTGAAGAGAATGGGGCTGTCCTGGGGCGTGGAAGATATGTGGCCCTCAGGGGTTAAACAGGGGAACCCCTTGAATTTGGGTTCTGCCCCCCTCTGCATGAAGAGGGGCGCAGTGTGGGGGTTGTGCTTGTGTTGGGGCAGCTGGGGGGGGGCTCCCAGTGGCAAACTGGTGTGGGAAGGGTGCGGAGAGGTGGTCGGTGCCTATGGGTAAGGGGTGTAGGTTGGGGGGTGCAGGGTATGGGGAGGTTTGGGCCTCAGCTTTGTCCCAGCAGGATCAGTCGCACAGCACCGAGTAACAGACCAAATGCGAACAGCAGGAATTAGAGAACTAATCGTTTCTTCCCAAGTGTGAAACAACCGTTAATTCTCACTGGGGGGGGACTTTTGGGAGTGTTGAGGTTTCACCGTGCACTCGCCTCTCGGTCGCTCCGGCTTTCAGCACAACCCGCTCCCGTCTCAGAGCTGGTTTGTTGCTGCTGCCAGCAGGTTGGGCCGGAGCCCCTCGGCCTTGCTGAGGAAAAGCGAGCGGCTGCTTCAGGTGTGACACGAACCACGTGCGACCACAAAAACTCCTTGTTCCGCTCGCTTTTTCCGGTTTTCCTCTTCCTACCCCTTTCTTTGCCGCCTCTTCTCCACCGAGTCCCATCGTTAATTGTCTTTATGAAGTTCTTTCCCTGCTCAGGTCCCTCTAATGACACCATTTCAGTTTAAGGTTCAGGAGTACAGCACAAAAGTCTCGTTAACGCTTGGGTGGACTTGCCAATCTATTTCGCCTTATGACGGTGCTTGCTGGGCAGGGACTTTCTGCCGGGCACGCTCTGAAGGGCTCGTCTGGTTCTTTGCAAGCGGTTTTAAAATAGTTGTCACTAAAACTCAGTCATTTCTGGAGAGGAATTCAGCAGCAGCTCTCAACCGCTGCCTTTGTTGGACGCCGTTTTTGGATGGGGGTTTTCTCAGCGGAGACTAAGAATAACCTCACTGTGAACGCCGAGGGGAAGTTTGGGAGGTGGGTGAATTCAACAGCCACGTTCCCGTTTGGAAAACGAGCTGGGTTCACATCCCGCTGCTCGTTTCCTCGAGCGAGCGCTCGCGTTCACCTCCTGTGACACGAGCGGGGTAATTAACGTTGCCAGTTAATCACTCTGTGGGCTGGAGGGCTTGTTTGCTCTCGAGTGGTACAAACAAACCGAGAGCAAAGGTGTGGGTTTGTAGGGATTCCTGCGGCTGATGGGCTTTTCTCAACCGGCGCTTTATTTCTGATGCTCTAAGTTGGTTGGGAGTTGAGAAGTGGGAGGTTTTTAGTCTCAGATAGACCTGGACGCTTTGAGAACTTTACACAGCCGTGAATTTCCTTAATTACGTGCCAGCCCTTTGGTTATACCTAATTGTAGCATGCTAAACGCTTCCTCTTTTGGCACCTGCCCGTCGACTAACTGTTAAAAATCATCATGCCCACCGTATTTACCGCTCAGTTATTTTAATCTTTCCTTGTAAATCAATCCCTCCAGCTGCCTCACCGTGTTTTCCTGAACGTTTCCCAGTTTGCCGATATCCTGATGCCGAATACCGGGCGGCGAGCGCGGTTTGCACCGGCCAGCGGGACGTTCCCTCCGCGTTCTCCGCTCGGATTCGAGGCAGGAAAACTTCCACTTGTATTTTGTCCTTCACTCTATCTCAACTTTCCCCCATTAGGGGTATTTCTAGTATTAATTTATACCTGTTTTTCTCTCTCTCAAGGTTCCTCATTTTCCAATCTCTCCAGAAGAACACCTGCAAGTGTTGTTATATATTTTTAAGCTGTTTGCCAGGGCTGGTACTAATCTGAATTAACTTGTAAGCGCCGTATGATCCATGTGGTCATTGCTTAGATACACCGCGCAGGAAGGTGGCGAAAAGACAAGGATGTGGCTTGAAAATACATCTATATTCAGCTTCTTATTAATGTCTTTATTGCTATTTCTCTGTGCCCGACTGGAGGAGGCGCCGACCGCGGAGGACGCGCTCAGGATGGTGAAAAGGCCTTTGCGGCCGTAGCTCGAGGCAGGAAATCTCGGAAAGATGGGGAAGTCGCAGAGAGGAAGCGCAAGAGGATGGTTGGGGAGGAAGAACCCGAATCCTCCTCCTGGCCCCGCGAACGCGCCGGAGCTCTTGGGGGTTCATGGACACGGAGCTTTTCGGAGGGTTCGCAGCGGGGCCGCGTCCTCCTTGGGATCCGTTCGCCGCCTCTTTGCGGCGGAAGCGTTTTGAGCCAGGTTTAGTAAAGCACGCTGGGTTCTGCCTTTTCACAGCGTCGTTGGCGTGGGATCGCCGCTTAGGTTTGGTTTTGGACTCACATTCTGCCGCAGCACGTGTGATGCTTTTCTTTGGCGTTCCGTTGGGTTTTATTTATCCTTCTGGCTTTCTTGGGGCCTTTTTGCATTTCTAGCGCCAAGAACTGAGGCCGCATTTCCCAAACCGTTCTTCCCCATGTCATTTAGCACCCAAATATGATGCATTTTAAGGCAAAATGCCTTTTTTTTTAAATAATAAACCTTCAGGACTGGGGACCTATTGCTTCCTTTAACTTCATTATTTATTACCCCTGTAACTTCACTGTTTATTATTATGTTATATATTATTATTTATTATTATGTTATCCTCTTGGAGGTGCTGGATCTGCTGAGGTTCCTCTCTAAGTTCATATTTGCTCGCTCGGGTTTGTTCTCCCTATTAGAGCTGCTATTTACAGTGTGTTTTGCTCCAATTACTCTTGGCTCGTGGGATTTTGGCTTCGTCGCTCCTCTGAAGTTCAATTTCCTAATCATCCAAGAGGTTTCTTGCCCGTTTTGTCTCAGCACAGCCGCCTTTCCATCACGCGCTTTAAAACCCGCCAAAGCTCGGCGTTTGCCTTTTGAACCGGGATCAATCCAGCGCCGTGACCGCCGCGCGGTTCCACCGAGGCCAAACGGATTGAAACGCGGGCGGGTTATTGAGCGGAGCGGGATTTTGGCTCCGAGCTCTTTGCGCTGGGTTTTCCTCCCTCCCGTCCCGCCCCGGGGCCGCGGTGCCAGCCCGGCAAGCCGCTTCATGAACAAACAGCTTCTGCTCCGCGCGCTCTTTGTGAGCCACGGCAGCCTAAACACCTCAAAGAAAAGCCGCACGAAGTTTTCCTCCCTTTCTCCCCCCCCAAAAAAAGCGATTTGGGCTCCTTTAGTAGGAAATAGAGCTTGTGGCTGGAGTTCAAGCCGCAAGGTTCGCCCCGTCGGGGCCGCGCTGCGTTTCTTGCGCATCTTGCTTTTCTTACGGATTGTTTTGCTCGTGGAGATTATTTTCAGCTTCGTTCTGGATACCATTGTTACCATTTAAAACAATAATAGTAATAATAACAATAACCATAGCAAGCTGCCCTGTGCCCTTTAGCCGTTTCCAAAGCGAGCGAACCAGACGCGGAGCAGAACTCTTCGGTTTCGCTGCCAAAACCCGTCGCTGGTGCTGAGGCTGCTGAGGCGAAGGGGACAGATCTTCAAATCACGGCGCAGGTGATGTTCGCAATTAGTGAGCGTAACGAGCGGTTAAAATAGACGTGTTTCTAGCGGTACAGTTGGTCGTGTCTGCGGCTGAAGATGCTGGGAACGCTCCGAGGTTTGGGAAGCGAAGGTGAAGTCGGTCGCGTGTGGGCAGGGGAAGCTTTGCCAGTTCATCTTGCAGCGGAATACGAAGGTTCTTTCTGCCTCGTGCTGTCAGAGCGGGATCTGAAGGTGTAGACCTGGCAGCCGGTCCTGGCTTTGCTGCTCTGGTGGTAGGAACGTTCCTCTTTTATTTGAGTATTGGGAAAATAGAGGCAGAGAAGGAGCAAAGGGAGCTGAGATCTGAGGGCAAATTGTCACCGGGGGTCTCCTGGAATGAACCGTTGAGTCCCGAAAACGTGGAAGTGGAATTGAGGAAGTTCATCTACAGCCTTCATGGGATTAGAAATCTTGTTATGGTCCCGTGTTGGCAACGTTTTTAATCAGCGAGTCTGTATTTCTTTGCAGGAGGTGGTGAGGGGTTTCCTGAGGGACGCTCGCTCTTCTGCCAGTGCATATTGATCACCTTCCTACCCCATATTCCTTTCTTTTCCTTCCTATGTTCACCAGGCTCTCTATTTTGAATGCACGCAGGACGCCTGTTTGTATGATCCACGTTGAGGATGCCGTATCCCTCACCCGTGTAAGATTTTGATTTATAGAAATTATTATTATTATATCTAGAAAATCATCGCTTCGTTCGCCGCTCAAGCGCAGTCATTGCGACGGCAGCGCACGGCTCCACTCCAGCAACCCCGCTAACGTCCCGGCCTTCTAGACATTGCTCCTATTTGGGATATTTCTTGCTCCCCTCTGATTTTAGGGCTCACGTATCACACAACGAGCCCATAAAACACGTGCGCCTTTGAGTGCTGAATAAATAAAACTGCCCGCGTGCCATGTAAATAATCGCAGGTGAGACAAGATATCTCCCCTTGATGGCCGCAGGTACCCGCAGGAGCCTCGTGCCGTTTGTCCCTGGCCCGCTGGTGCTATTTGGCTGATTTTAATTCACCGCCAAAGAGTTTTATCCATAGGTAGTCGCTTACATAAGAGACTCTCCCGTTCTTAACTCGCGCAGCCTTGACTTTGATCTTCCTTTAAAACTGTTCACGCACCGTTGTGGGGAAAATATGTTCAAGCTTGACTTGGACTCTTATGTCCCATTTTCAGCAGCTTTTTCTTTTTCATTGAAACAAGGGCTCTTAAGCGGCTGAATAATTTCAGGAAATGAGACTCCGGTTTCTAGGTCACTTAGGCATTTCCTAGGTAAAAATAATGCATTTTCTAAGGCTCGTCATGACTTTCTTCTAATTGTCCCCGCTCAGCAAGCAACGGTGGGTCTCGAAGGCTTTTCCTGCCTTTCTTAAATGTGAATTATTTCTCTGTGCTGTAGTAGATGTCTCGCAACCCGCTGTCCCTGCGGGGAGGACGTTTCCAGCTGAAGATGGATCTCCGCTAATGAAGCAGCATCTCGCTAAAACCACGGGGTCCAGCCTGATTTTGGGGGTGGTGGGAGCAACGGGGACGCTCATCCGACCCCGGTGCAAACGCGTGGGGATTTCCAGGTGGTTCCTCCCATTGAGGAGGAGGTTTAGGAACAACTGGGTGATAGACTGAGCCTGGGGCCTTGCTGCTTGTTGGATTTGATGCGAGCTGGCAAGGCGCCCCCACCAAAGACTTAAGGGCTGCCAGGGAGTTCTGCTCCGTTGGGCTCTTGCAGTTTGGTCTCTTGGTGTAAATACCTTGGGGACATCCCACCGAGTCCATCTTGCCCCAGAAATGGGGAGAGGAAGCACAGCTTTGGCTCATGAGTGATGGGATGGTGATTTAGGGACGCTCTTTCTCCATCTTCTTGCCTGGGGAAGCTGCTGACTTGCTGCTTTCCGTTGGATTTCGCCTCGTCTTCATCAAAGGCTTCGAAACCCTTTGGACAGATGCCTTTTGGCATTAGAAATCTGACACCTGGCACCTCACTAGAGAAACCTCGCCCGCGTCGGAGCCCGTTTTGCCAAGTTACGGCTGCTCCGGCGACGTTTGGCAGGATTAAAGCAGGTATTTGAAGAGCAGCAGCTTCTTCTCCCTCAGGAATCCAACAGCCAAAGGAGCAGCAGAGGACACGTGCGGTCAGCGCGACGGAGCCCGAGGAGCGTCCATCGGCTCGATGTTGGAGAGCAGCACCTCCTGCAGACCCTCCCGCATCCCTTGAGCTCCTGGCGGTCAGTCTCGTTTGCTTTTCTCACCGTGATGCTCCCCATAGATGTTTAAAAACCCCGCGCTCTCCGTCCTTAGCGCTGCCCGTGGTGTGTGAGACACGAGACCTTCCCCAACGCCGTCCTCCGAAATGGGAGCCCGCGCCAGATCAGATCTGGAGGGCGGCCAGCGCCGGAGCCGCTCGGACACGGAGCTTCTCTGCTGGTTTTTGTCCTGCGAGTGGAGCGGCAGCGTTCACAAATGGCACTTTTTGTTATGGTAACGGTGAACTCCTCACTGTTTGCAAGAGGGTAACAAACAGCTCCCTTGTGTAGGCGGGAGGACCACGCTGGGAGAAGCCCCTGGAGCTCTCAGTTGTTGCTCTGAGCTTTGCTGCTTCGGGCCCTGTGTTATTCCCTTCCCAATGCCTCCCGGCCCATCGCTCGGACCCTCGTTCGCGGCCGCGGCTTCACGGGACGCTTGACCCTCTTCCTCTCTTAAATCTGCTCCCCTTTGAGCTGCTTTTGAAGTCATTTTAGGGCCAGATGTCATGTCTGGTAGCAAAAATCCTTCTGACGGCAGCGACTGCAGCCGGTGAAGCTCCAGGGCTGTTTTACGCCAGGATGTTGAACGTTTTTGGTGCTATTGAGGCGGGTGTTACGGTATTTGGGGATGTTCTTGCGGATGGGGATCCATCCAGGGCGGTGCTGAGCACCCAGAAAGGCACAATCAGCCAACTCCAAACCACTTGTTCAGTGCTGTGCATGTCAGACGTTTCCTTCAGGCCCATTCCCCGCCAATACTCCAGTTTAGACAGTTGCATTTGCTTTCTCAAGCTTATAAAGCGTGAGGACGTTCTGCCTCTAAAGCGGGTTTTACAGCGTCAGCTTTTGGCCCTTCTTTCCCAGGCAATTTTAAGCTCTCTTGGAGCTTTTTGGTTGCAAAGCGAACATTCTCACTCCTTCCCCCGCAGCCCAAGAAGAAGTTTAAAGGCAAAACCCAGGACTAACGGCAGCCTGGGTGTTTGCAGCAAGCTCGGTCGCCTCTCCCTGTCAAACTTCCAGCCTTTCGCAACACCCCAAACAGAGCCCCGGGCACCCAAAGGTGCGGAGCGAGGGTTGTTCCCAAGTCCCTCATTTAGTTTGTGACTCCGCAGTCGTTCCCCAGTGGAAATTAAGTGCCAAACGGACTTTAAAAAACACCTAAAAGCAGGTTGGGCACCTCACCCTCTGTCCCATAGAGCTGACCCTGCGCCAAGGGAGCCGAGATGTTAAAATAACCTGGTTTCTTGGTTTTCTTTTTAAGGAAGAGCTCGGCCTATTTTGTTACCCTGCTTTAGGATGGCTGACGGTGCTGAGAGTCACCACCGCGGTGTTTCCCATCAACAGTGTGGGGAATGCCCACGCTAAAGCCCGGCCTAGTGGTGTAGGCAGGACTGGGGTCCCCTCCACATGTTTTCTAGGCTGATCCCAACCTGCCGAGCGCCCCGAATACTCGTTTGGATGGGCAGGAAGGAGCGGAGAGCTGTTAATGAGTGCACTTAGCAGCATAATAACGAGCCTTTCCTGGAACGCTCTCAAAGCGGCACGTTTCCTTCCTTGCATTTTAGTGGGAAATCTCGTACTATTTTGGAGAGCTTGGGCCGGTGCCTTTGACTTCCTTCTCTTTTACGAGTAGAAATGCCTTGCTCTGGTGTTCTCTCCCCAAAAAGCTGTTTGTTTTCTGATTGCGACAGATTCCAGTTCCAATCACGATTCCGCCCGTCGTCCTGTATATTCCACAGCCCAGATTCCGCGCACCATCTATAATAATCTCATTTATTGTGGGTTTGATCTCCTCCCCCCCGCTGCAGCGTCCGGCCCGTCCTTGGGGCCGGCTCTGGCGTCTCGAGCGCCGTTTGCGTGTGAATGGGCTTGTTTGTAGCGCGGCTCCGGTTGTTAACGCTCTTGGCATCGCTCCCAGGTCTCCACCGCCTTACCCAAATTGATCTGGGATGGCCTCGCGACTCATTAGTCTCCGAGAATTAATCCCACGTAGCTCCGGCTCATCACAAGTGAACTCTCAGCTCCGGTTGTAGCTTTTGCGCTCGTGACTGATCTCGAACAGAACGAGTCGTGTCAGCCGGAGCCGTCGCGGCGCCCGCAACAACCCCAGGTGACAAAGCTTCTGTGGGAAGGCTTCTTTCTCCTATTATTTTGAATATGATTAGGATAAGAACACCATTCCTGATGCAGTCCCGCCTTTCTCCTGCTGTCAGCTAAATACTGTGATTTCCCTCCCAATCAGGCCCTCCCTGCATCCTCCACCCTTCTTAAACTCTGTTTAACAGCCTGAGCCCACCGCAAGCACTTTCTGCATCGCTTGCCCCTTTGGGCTTGTTCTGGTGTCCACGAGGGGTTTTAGACCTGACTCTGAAGGGTGGGTTTAATTTTGGAGAGTGAACCGGTTCCAGTCTCAGTCCTGCAGGGGCACAGCGGTGCCACCGGACCGCCAGGTCCCCTCTTTGCTTGCAGGTGCCATTGTCCGTCCCACTGAGCCCCCTCATCCTCAAGCCCCTGAAGAGCCTTTTGCTGGGTGCTGCGGTCACCACATCGGCACCGATCCTGCTCTTCCTCGCCGCGTCTCCTTCCATCATCACCGCAAACTTGGCGGACGTTCCCTAAATTATCCCTTTTTGTAACACCGTCACTCGTTCTTTTGGAGGCTGCAAATCTGAGGGGTAAGAGGGCGCCGGGGGGCTAGAATCTGAAAAATAACCACAGATAAACTCATGCGCAGGCAGAATACAGAGTGAAGGTGGCTCGGTGGTACCCGCAGGCACCACTTTATCTGCTGGAAACAGCCCTTTAGTTTCCACGCCGCACCTTTTGCTGCCAGGCTGAGCTTGCAGGCGCTTCCCCAGGCGCCTCCTTCCTCTCGACGCCCCTATTTCGAGCAATTTTCCTCTTTCTAACCCATTTTGCAGCTCGTTCTTCACTCGGGTCTTCCTGGGCGAGTAAATCTTAGCGGAGCGAGACTCGTGTCAGCGGAGCGTGCGCTTTGCTTTGCTTCAAGCCTATTTTTAGGAGGCTGCTCTGCAGCTCTTTTGGTTTTGTTTCATAGTCGCTGCAGCCTCCAGCTTTAATTTTGTGGTCGTATTAATGCAAAGTTTACCCTGGTGATTTATGGGAGTAAACCATAAGTGTGCTGGTTCTGGTAAACTCGGGGCGCGTTCGCGCCGCGGCGAACGGGCAGCGGGACCATTTTTGCGGTTCGTTGGGATGCGAAGCGTCCGAGCCCGTCGTGCGAGCGCAGATGGAGGAGCCCTGGGCAGCAGCGTTCCGGCAATAACAACAGTCACATGCGAGCACAACAATAGAACCTTATTTTTAGAGCATTTTTCGCCGCAACTCTATCCCCCAATGTTAATGACCTGGGAGTTCCTTCCATCTCAACGCTGAGATTTAAGGAGGAAGCGTATTATTTGTTTTAATGGAAACTTGAGTTGCTCATGAAACAAAGCGCTTTTCCAGTTGGTGGGAGCCCCAGCGACGTCCTCATTGCTCGTGGGTCTTGTGAACCAGAAGAGTCTCGGCTTGGATGTCCAAATCTCAGCCTTAAGCTGCTCTCAAGCTCAGGGATTCGGCTGGAACGGGTCTGGAAAAGCTCGACAAAGAACAGAAAGCCCAGGCTGCTCATCCCTTGGTTTATTTACCCCAGGATGGGGGGATTTGTGGTGATCTGTGCTTGGGAGAGCGAGGCGGTGGTGATGATACTTGAGTCAGTTGAGCCTGTGGCATCCGACTAACGCCGCCCGTCAAAACCGCGGCTACTCGGGTCTCTAAAGCTCAACCAGAGGATTTTAGAGGCTACAGAGCATCGCGGGTGGAAGGACCGGTCAGTTCCAACCGTGCTTTTGCGAGCGGGCGTCCTGCTTCTCGCAAAACCGCTTCCAAATGGAAGTTTCCAAGCAGTTCCATGAGGTGCCAACGTGTCCTGGGGGAAATCCCTTTCGGGAAGGCTGGGCTTTGATTGCTGCTCTTCACCGTGTAATCTGGCTAATTCCTTTTAAGGGAGTTCAAATATTACCCCGAGGTGTCTGTCTAGACTAGGAGAACAGGCCTAGTTTGGGCTTAATGGCTTAGTTAACACGCTCTGGGACCACTTCAGTTTATGGGCTGAGATACCGGAGGGGAAGCAGCATATGGGCTGACTTTAATAGCTGCAGGGAGAATTTAAACTTGGAAATAAGTGGAAATGTTGGTTATTGAGGTGAGCAAAACCAGCTTAGCCCATGATCAGTGTCCCAGTCGAGTTCTTCGTCAAAACCAGAGGATCTGGTGGGCAAATCCATTCATTTGAGGCTTCACTTTCAGCGGAGACCTTCAGCCTCTTCCCATCCAGCTCTTGCAAGGACCCAGAGCCTGTTTAAGTGGGTAAAATACATATATTAATTCTAAAGATAACATCATCCTATCTGTGAACCTGGGCATCGCTTTAACCTCTCTAGAACTTCATAACGAGGTGGTGGTTCGTTGCCTGGACTAGGAGAACCTCTCTGACCTACTGACCCCCCCCTTCTAACCCACCCCAGGTCCCATTGGCTTCCTGGCCACAAGGGCCCAGTGCTGGCTCAGCCACAGCACCCGGGATTCCCAGCTGGTCTCCCATCCAAGTGCTGACCGGGCCCGACCCTGCTTAGCTTCCCAGATCAGGCATTCTCAGGGTGCTATGGCTGTATATATTATATATATGTAGGTATGTATGTATATATATATATGTTCCCCGAGTATATCCTGATAGTATCTGAACTAAACCCTTTTTCAAGGGCAGAGCAGAGGGGCAGGAGAACCTCTCTGACCTACTGACCACCCCCTTCTAACCCACCCCAGGTCCCATTGGCTTCCTGGCCACAAGGGCCAGCGCTGGCTCATGGTCACCCTGCTGTCCCCAGGACCCCCAGGTCCCTTCTCACCGCTCCAACAGCTCATTCCCAACTTACACTGGAACCTGGGGTTGTTCCTGCCCAGATTCAAGACACACACCCTGTAGGTTGTTTGCATGAGTTAATAAGCTAAGAGAGGGAGAAAACAAACCGCATCCAGACTTGGGGAGCACAGGCTGTTTTGGTTGGAAATACCTTTTGTGTTTCGCAGCTGCTCGTCAAGGCTGCGCCGGTAGAACGTTGAAGCACACGCTTCAGTGATCCGTCTGCGGTTCTTCGCTTTCCAACCTGCTAAAAATCATCAGAACGGTGAAATACTGTCCCGCGGCTGCGGGGAGAGGAATGGGAACGTGCTCCCGGTATCCAATCATCTGCTTATTCCGCCTGTTCTTAAGAACAGAATTTATTGAAGCAATTTATCCTGCCTAAATGCGATATAAATCTGAGCACGTGGATGTACACACCAGTCATACTCCGTAGCGAACAAGCACCTAAATCTTTCTTTAAAGAATGAGCGAATCCTCCTGCCGCGTTGCAAGATGAAGCAAACCGAAGGTTTTTGCGGCGTGTTGGTCCCAATCTTTTGATGGTCTTTGGACGGAGCTGTTGGAGCCGCTGGCGGGCGGCCCAAAGTGCCATTGGCTTTGGGTTTGTTGTCCAGCTCCCCGTTTCAGTTCGTGTTCTCGAAGCCCCGGGAGTGACAGCTGATCCATTTCTTTAATTTCTCCAATAGCTTTTGTACGCGTCGGGAGCATAAAGACGAGGTGGCGAGACCCCCACGTTCCTCCTGTTGGTAAGGACGGATCTCTGCCCCCCGTTAATTAAAACAGCATCAGGCTGGGTGCCCTGGGCGCTCTCCCTCCCTCGTTATCACGCTGCGTGTTTAACGATAAGATCTGTTTGTCCATGGAATCAGCGCATCCCCAACCTCAGCCCACGCAACCCAGTGATTTAAACTGTCTTCAAACAGAACGTTCTGAACTGTTTAAACGCAAACCCCTGAACCCCCAGGAGCGCAAACCTGTGGCCTTCGCTTTCTAGGCAGGTAACTCGCCAAACCGGTGATTAAATGGGGATTAAGAAGTCTTGAATTAACGACTCTTGCGTCTGCTTCGCCTTGGCAGACGACGCCAGCGGCAGCTCCCGCTTCCTTGTCTCTTGTGCATAAGGAGTATGGGTGCAAAGTAAGACCGGGACGGGGAAAATCAAGCTCCAAGATGGCAATTTTTGGCTTTTATTTGGTTTGTGTCCCGGTATCATCGTCCAACCAGCCACCAAATGCACAGGTGATGGTAAAATAACTCCAAGAGTCGTCAAGTTGATGTTTCCTTTGCTCTGATTTCTCTTGTTGTTCCCTTAGAGCAGGAGCAGTGATTGCGGGGTGGCCACTGAAGGACTCAGCATCTTGGTTTATTCAGACCTGCAGCTTTTTGTGCCGCAAACCTGAAGGTTTGGCCGCGATATTTTTCCACCTCGGTGGCGTTTCAGGACGGTGGGAAAAGTCCCATCTGTTCAACGCGTCCCCGCTCAGACTCCGCTGTCACCGTCACCTCCAGGGCCGCGTTTGCCAGGATCCCACCTATTTCTGCAAAGCTGCTGTGGTCTCCTCCCACCCTCCGGCTCTGCAAAGCCCCGTGTCGCTTCTGCAGGGCTTTGCTGATGTTCTTCCCCATCTTTATTCCCTTTATTACCGCGCTCCTCCTCTGCTCGGGAGCCTTTTGGCCGCCGGCCCGTTCCATTTGCGAAGGGCTGTTTATCCTCCGTGCGGTGCTGTTTGCACAGGCCCTGCAGTTTCGCTTCATAAATCCAAACACGGGCTGAAGTGCCGCGGCCGTCTCGCCCCTTTTTGCCCAAGAAAACCTGGCAGCCGCTTTCCCGCAGCTTTTGGTTGTTACCGACGTGTTCCGCGGCCTCGCGGAGGGGATTTCACCCCTTGTAGCCGCCGCTTTGAGCCGCACGGTGATAGAAAACTCATCTTTTTGTCCTTATTAAGCGATAATTGATCTATTTGTCTTAACACAAGCAAAACGGGGCCGTTTTCCGCAGCGCGCTGCCGCGAGGCCGCATTCTTGGAGCGCTTTCTCCTCTAGCTCCTATAAATAACAAGCCTCCCCACCCTCTCGCCGCGTGGATTAATGGTTGGAAACGCGCTCGAGTTGACTAAAGGAGCCTGTGTCTGCGTTTTGGCCGCGTCCCGCTCTCGTTTCTGCTCTTGGCCGCGGCAACCGGCCCAACTCGAGCAAGAGCCGGAGCGGGTTTGTGCGGCGGAGCCCCCAGAGGTCGCCTTGGCTTCCTTACGGCTTTTTAAAGCCCCGCTATAAACCAGCGGCGGGCGGAGGGAACCGTTGCTTCTGGAGTTTGAGGTGGTGGGGGTTACTTTATTTACTCTTATTTTTTATTAATAAGAACAGCTTCACTCGTGGCATAATAGGCCGGAGCGTTTTGTTATCCTTGGCTATAATCTGTGATAAACTGCTCCTGCCATCAGCCTCCTAGTTTACCCACTAGGGAGCCAGATTATTGCCTTGTAAAACGGAGCACCACTCCTATAATCCCTTAATTAATTAAATGACAAATTTGAGCTCGCTCCCGTTGAAAATATAACTTGCACATAGAGAGGACTTGGATTTATTTGATCGCTTCTTGCTCGCGTGGTTTCCCCCCCCTCCATGGAGATTGTCACCGGCTTTGCTCGTGCGTCGGTGATTTCTATGGGCAATCGGGGTCTGTAATTCGCGGTGACGAGCGTTGTCACCGTCCCACGGTGGTGACACGACACACACAAAGCCCCTTGGCCCTTTGTAGCGTTGCTGATGGGATTCAAACTCCTCCTTGGTGCCCACGAGCCCTTTGAGCCACGAACAAGAAGCACCTGGACCCTCCGAAACCTGATTCCAAGTCGGGTTGAATTTTGGGTTAATTCCCCTTTATTGTGCGTAGCGCGCAGATCCTCCTTCCCGCCGGCGCCGCGTCGGTTCATTACAGCTTCTGCTCGTGGTATTTTGTAATTTTTTGAGCTTATTTAACAATTCCTTCTGTTCTCTCCTCAGCTGCGCCCATCACACGAGCCATGGGAGACGACAGGCCGTTCGTGTGCAGCGCCCCCGGCTGCGGACAGGTACCGTTACCGATGCTTTATCGGGCGCGCGGCGTGAATCAAAGCGGCTGTTTTATCGCTCCGGCGAAGAGTTGAAAGCGGGTGTTTTACGCCATGACGGCGGGTGATCAGATCGCGGCGTTCGCGGGGTGTAAATCCCGCGTACGACCCAGCGCGGCCGCTCCAGAGCGGCCAAACCCGCCGCCTTTGTGGCGCGTTTCATTCCACTGGTGTTTTCCCAGAGAAAACGCTCATCTCCCATTAATATTCCCTGATAACGTTGTGTTCTCGAGGCTGTTTCACCAAAGGATGGGTGTTCGCGGCGAAGCTTTAAAGCAGCTGAGAATGCGGCGCTTGCCGGTTTGTGTTACGCGAAGCCCAAACCGCCTCGCTCTATTTTAAGCTTCTGAAAAAAAGCACCGAAATAAAAGCCCCATTGTGAATTTTCCCTCCGAGTTGGCTCCGGCGTCGCCAAACTCCCGCTCGCTTTTCCCGGGGCCGACGGTGACCGCGGGGAACGAGTCGCGTCCCGTTTTCGGCCGCCCGACCTTTCTCTAGGCTGAGAAACCCGTTGGGTTTAACTTGGTCTTGCGTTGGTGCTTTCCCAAAGCCGAGCTTAAGGTCTCCCTGGCGGCGCAGCCTCAACGCGTCGTATTAACGGGGATACGGTGCAATTATAACCAGGGATGTTTTACCGCGAGGCGTTCAGAACTGGAGAATTAATTGGCTTTGGCCGTCCTGAAGCGTTTCAGCCTCCAAACGCTCAGATGCCGTTTGCCGCGTGGGATTACGGCTTTTAATTAGTCATTAAGCGACGCGCACGCGTTTTGTTTCCCCGGCTGGCGTCGTGTTGCCAAACTGTTGTGTTTGGGGTCCAGTGGACCCCGGGGTGCCCCCCGCACTCATTCCTCAGTGTTTCCAACGCGTTTTGTGCCGAAATCAATGATAATTCTGCGTCCCTGAGGCCGTGCGGGAGTTGGGTGACGCTTGATTTTTATAGCGCAGAAACGGGTCCAAAAAATCTCCTGTGGGGACTTGGGGCTCTTTAAAAACACACAGAACGTCCCCGTTTTTGGCCATTCTGGCACAGTCTCATGTGCAGCGTTTTCTCCCCGCTCGCAGCTGATCGTCCCCTTTTCCTGATTATTTTTTGCAGGCTGCTTTTTATCTCGAACTTCTTTGCCTGTGAAATTGCGCAAGTCATTTATAAAATGTATTAGCTGTATTTGAGCACTTAATGATGTGAGGACTTCAATCATACAACCTTAAAATCGGATTCAAACAAGCAATTAAGGCAAACAACAATGTATTTAAATTTAATCTCCCCCAATCTCCCACAAATGGCATATAAAGGTGGTTGCTTCCTCCTTTCGCTGTTCCAGCCTGCTGCTTATGGGTAATTCTGACAATTCTTCATGTTAATATGGAAATGTTGGAATCCGGGTAATTCAGAGCGCCGTGATTCATGGTGATCCAACCTGACCTCGCGCGCTTTCCTAGAACGTCCTTCAATCCTCTGCAAACCGGAGCGTGCGTTAAATAATGATGATGTGGAATATCCCCAGCATGGAGCCCTCGCTGAAGTTGTTCTCGGCGTGAATCGCTCTCGCCGGGGAAGGCGAAATGCTGCTTTATTTCCAGCCCGAACGCGCTCGGCTGCCGAGCTGGTTCATTGGTGTTTGGTAGAAGATCTTCCCGTGGAATCCCTGCAGGTGTTTCTGGCTGCTCAGTTCATCCCTGCGGATCAAACTTCAAGTGAGTCCCGCAGCTTTAGGTGCGTTTTTAGCCCTTTATCCTGTGCATCAGCTTCACATTGAAGCTTTTAAAGAGCTTTTACCTGCACGTATCACAGTATCACAGTATGTTTGGGATTGGAAGGGACCTCAAAAGATCATCTAGTCCAATACCCCTCGTCCAAACCCTCGTGGGTGGACCAGCTCAAATTAACGCCGGGTCTGTGCTTCCTGGGGTAAATTGGGTTGTTAAGCAACACAACTGGTAGCTTGGAATGTTACAAATAACCCAGATTTGCGGTTGTTTCCCCAGCAGCTCATGCTGCCTTTTGGCACTAAACCCCGACCCCCAAGGAGCCACCGTGGGCCACCCACCCCAACCGGCCTCTTGGGGCGCACTCGCCTTAATAAGGTTCATTCTTTAAGGTTCTTTAAGACCATTGGTTGCATTTTGTGTAGGGAAAAGACTCCCCTTCCGGGTGTAATTCCTTCAAACCATTAGTTGCTTCTTTTGCGGTGTAGCCGATGCCAACCTCATCTTTTATCCTCCCTTCCCTTTGCTGTTTCTATGCAGAAAGAGGCTGCAAAGCTCATTTTTCAGGGAAGGGGAAGAGGGACCGGCCACCGAAAATAGCCGAGCAGCTCTCGCTGTCCCCCCCGTATCATCTGGGCTCGTGCGTAAACATGTTTTGGTTGCTAGGGCTTGAATGGTCGTTATTTTTGGCTTCTGGACACCGTCGCTCCCCACCAGCGAGTCCAAATGCGCCGCGGCCGCCGCTTTTCAAACGCATTCTTGCCAAGGGCGCCGAGCTGCTTTCTGCTCCAGGGGACAGGTGACACATTCTCTGCTCCAGGGGACAGGTGACACATTCTCTGCTCCGGGGGACAGGTGACACATTCTCTGCTCCGGGGGGACAGGTGACACATTCTCTGCTCCGGGGGGACAGGTGACACATTCTCTGCTCCAGGGGGACAGGTGACACATTCTCTGCTCCAGGGGACAGGTGACACATTCTTCTGCTCCCCAACAGGGACGTGTTACCCCCCGAAGGCAAACGGGGGTAAACCCACCTCCGAAATACCCACCGCGATGCCTTCGTCAAACCTGTTCGGTGTAAAGGAATCTAATCGATATTAAATCTTCTAATCCCATTCAGAACACAGGGAGTGAAAGGCGAGCGTGGCCGTTAAAGCTGAAAGGTGTTAGTGAAGTACAGCTCTGACTCATTAACGCAAGGTAATTAAAACTCCGGCTGAGGCGTTTAGAGCAAAGGGCTTTAAGGAAGGCGGCGCCTTCGGATGCTTCGTTAACCACGAGCAGAGGGAAGTCACTGGGTGTGTGGCTCCGTATTTTCCTTTATAAACTGGAGTTAAACCCAGCTTAAGCGCCCGATGGCTGATGCAGGCAGCCTAAAACCTGGCTTAATCGCCAGATGTGCCTGTGCGCTGTGCCGAAGGCGCTGGGTGCTTGGGGCTTTCCCAAGTGTCAGAGCAGAGGAATATCTTCATTAATAAAACTGTTGGTCCACTCCTGTTGCCCAAACCAACGGAGGGGCCATAATCCTGAATCCATTCCGCTGGGAGCCGGACTTGCCCCGGCGCTGCCATTTCGCTTTTTACAGGTGACACAAATCACGGCTGGGGTCCCGATTCCCGTGCCACAGTGACACAGGCCATTTCCTCAAATGGGGGGTTTGCTTTTTAACCCCCCCTTTATTTACCGATTGCCTCCCCGGGCCGCCGCGGTGCCGCTGGCGCGGGCCCGAGAAGCGCCGAGCCCACAACTTTCACGAGCCCACAAGATGATTTTTCTTCTTTGTGGTTTATTGTATCCTCTTATCTTGTCATATAATAGAAATAATGTTTATGGCATTGAGGCCTCAGCATCACTTGGCATTTAACCAACCTCAAAAGCAGTTTATTGCTTTGTATACTCTGCTGCCATGACCATTATCCCTTAAATCTCTATTGCTTTGTAATATACGAGGCAACAAATGGCTTCTGCGATTGGGTAAATGTGGAACTGAAGCTTAGGTGTGTTTTGTAGCTTGTATAATCCAAACGAATATAGATTATTCCTGGCGTGGAGCGGATGAAGATGGGCCTGTGCTGTCCTGGTCACCGGTGGGCTGTGCGCCGGGACGCGCGGTGCCGCGGCGCTTTGGCGTGGCGTTGCCAGACGGGGGTTAGTGCCGGCGGCAGCCTGGGCTGCGGTTTGGTCCCTTCATACCCCATCCCTTTGTACCCGGGCATCTCCATCCCTTTGTACCCCTGCTTCTCCATCCCTTTGTACCCCTGCTTCTCCATCCCTTTGTACCCCTGCTTCTCCATCCCTTTGTACCCCTGCTTCTCCATCCCTTTGTACCCCTGCTTCTCCATCCCTTTGTACCCCTGCTTCTCCATCCCTTTGTACCCCTGCTTCTCCATCCCTTTGTACCCCTGCTTCTCCATCCCTTTGTACCCATCTTTGTACCCCTGCATCTCTATCCCTTGGTACCCATCTTGGTACCCGGGCATCTCCATCCCTTTGTACCCCGGCATCTCCATCCCTTGGTACCCATCTTTGTACCCCTGCATCTCCATCCTTTTGTACCCATCTTTGTACCCAGGCATCTCCATCCCTTTGTACCCGGACATCTGCATCCCTTTTGTACCCCTGCATCTCCATCCCTTTGTACCCCTGCATCTCCATCCCTTTGGACCTGTGCATCTTTGTACATGTGCATCTTCATCCCTTGGTACCCGTGCATCTTCATACCCGCACATCTTGGTCCCTTTGTGCCCATATGGCTTCGTCCCTTTGTACCTGAACGTCTTCATCCCATGTATCTTGGTCTCTTTGTACGTGTGCATCTTGGTCCCTTGGTTACCCGTGTGTCTCCGTTCCTTGGTTACCCGTGTGTCTCCGTTCCTTGGTTACCCGTGTGTCCCCGTCCCTTGGTTACCCGTGTGTCCCCATCCCTTGGTTACCCGTGTGTCTCCATCCCTCTGGACCCGTGTGTCCCCATCCCTTGGTTACCCGTGTGTCCCCATCCCTTGGTTACCCGTGTGTCCCCATCCCTCTGGACCCGTGTGTCTCCGTCCCTCTGGACCCGCGTGTCTCCATCCCTTGGTTACCCGCGTATCTCCGTCCCTCTGGACCCGCGTGTATCTCCATCCCTCTGGACCCGCGTGTCTCCATCCCTTGGTTACCCGCGTATCTCCGTCCCTCTGGACCCGCGTGTATCTCCATCCCTCTGGACCCGCGTGTCTCCGTCCCAGCTTCGGGTCGGGACCAGCTCCACAGTGCCAGGACCGAGTCCCGTCTCTGCAGGTCTGTCGGTGGCTGAAGCTCCTCACATCGTTCAAGACAAGAGATGGTGATGAAAAGCAGCAGAACAACGTAGCGAAGCGGGTGGGCAGGCGTGTCGAGCAACCCAGAGCTGAGAGGAAGAAAGCGCCTGTGCCCATTTGCTTTACCACAAAGCATCTTTGTTTTGCTCTGATATCAAGGTTTGTTTTGCTGCGTCCCACTCTCCTCCCCGCCATGGCGTAAAGCGCGAGGTCAGGACATCTCTCACCTCCTTTACTCCCACGAGAAGACGGGAAGGGCCGTCCCAGCCCCGCGGAGCTCCCTGCCAGCCCCAGTGTGTTCGGTTTGAACAGGAGCGTGTGCAGGGACACTCGTGCGTTGATGGAGCGGCCTCCGGAGGGTCTGTCTCCCGAGACCTGATTCCCGACGCTTACACGGGGAAGCCAGACAAGCAGCCTAAGAACGCTCGGAAAGGTAAAAATGGGATCTTTGAGAAGCTTCAGCCTGATCTAACCTGTTAGAACAAGGAGGAATGGAAATGGCGATGAGACGGTTATAACGGCCTGTCCTCCAGGAGAAATGTTCCTGTCTGGGGCCGGAGCGGGACTGCGCTTGGTGTTTTCTGGAAGAACTGAGGCTCCGATTTAAGGTAGGAGCTGTTGGAAACTGGAGTTTTACTAATCAGGGTAATTAATGCTGGTCAGCGAGGCTGGACAAGAGCAGGACCCGCAGCCGCCCCTTGTGGGGCGATGGGGCATGATCGGCTCTCAGCTCCGGGGGTCCCCCCAAAACCCCGTTGTCATCAGGGCCCCGAGCAACGGGCTGGATCCCCAGGACACGTGGAGCAGCCAGATACCGACAGGAAAAGCCGCGGGTGCGAATGACGGGGCGAGGATTCAACCCGCAGCCATTAGAGTGCAAAGTCACGTCTGCCTCGCGTCCCTCCTGCACCCGAGATCCGGAGAGCTGAGCCGTGAGCTCCACCTGCTCCTCCGTGTTTGAAACGGGAGGAGACGCCCGAACCTCCGCGCCGAGGAATCCCGAGCCGGCCGCGCTTCGCATCTGCAGCTCCTTTTATTTGCCGCAGCCGAAATACAGTTCTACAGAGGAACATCTCGCTCGAAGGTCGGCTGTTGTTTTACAGGCGCGCAGGTTTCCGGAGTTAATTATTCATTCCAAATTAAGGCCGTTGCAGCTGCACGTGGAGCGCGAGATGGCACGAGATGCGGCGGCTCCGCGGCAAAGCCACTCGTTGGGTTGGAAAGAAGGGACTTAATGTGAATTGTAACTCACGGAGTGTCAGCAGAATGCAATGAGATCTCCCACCTCTCGCTGAAGGTGTTTTTTGGAGGTGGGGAGAGGAAAGCTAATTTTGAATAATAACAAGCTCGGCGAGGCATCTGAAACCAGTAAACGTTTATTTTTTACACTCCTATAACTTAAAAATGGCCAAACCAATTTAAACCAAATTGGATAATAAAAAATATTGCTCCTAGGCTGAGCCCCTCTATGCCAAGTTCCAGCCTAGAATGAATTTTTATGACCAAATTATAAACCCCCTAGAAATGAAGGTTTAAAATGGAAATGTTGACAGACCTTTAACTACAAAAGCGCTATCATAGAACTTCTTTTTTTTTTATATATATATAAAATGGCCGCTTTAAAATATAATTAAGACTTAAATATTATTGAATAGCGGCGTTTTCTGGAGGTTGAAATCTCTTCTCGTCGCTCTGGCCGGGATCCAGCGGCCGCTCTTTGCATTTGGAACCCACGCGGATGCGCGTTGTCCAACAGAAAACGGCCCCAAATTGCCGAATTTAGACAATAAATACAAGTGGAACTTAACTGGGGGTGTCCTCCCCCTTTTCCCGCTGCTTTTTTGGCTCCTCCCTTTCATTTTGCAGGTGAATAAGCTTCCCCCATCACCCAACACCCCTGGGATGGAACTGCGTTAGACCTGTGTCATCGCCTTCACCTGTCGGGGTAACATCTGTGCTGGTTTCTTTGTTAAACCTCAATGGATGCAGCAAAATTGAGCGCGAAGAGGTGAAAAGCACCTTGAGCTCACGTCAGTTCCTTTGCAGGTCGGGTTTACCCGCGTTGTAACTCGGGGTTTTTGCCCCCGCGATGGCTCTTGGGCACAAACCCTCGTTGGGGTTTCTTAACGGCAGCGATGAGGAGAAGCGATGGCACATCTGGATTGGAGGGGTAAGCCGTGCTTTGCCCCCCCGTGCCTCGTAACACTTCAGAGCCGCTTAAACCCGAGTTTAAGGTCCCTGGGCCGGCGGGAGGGCACAGCTGCTTTTCCAGGGGCGATTTGCAGACTCAGCAGCTATAAATATATATAGAGAGCAAGCGCACGCATGCGCCGGGATCTTTCCTATATAACCAGCCGTGTATGCATCTCTATATGTTAATATGAAGATATTGTGGCTCCCATTCCTTGTTTATTGGGGCTGTTGGATGCAACGTACTTAAGGGCCGTGTTAGCAGCAGCGGAATAACGACAGGGGGTTTTCCTATTCCTTGACAACGCTGCAAAAACACCCAAAAAGGGCCCTCGTAGGGACCCGTTTTGCCTCTTTTTTTATTGTAAAGGACTTTTAAAACCACGTAGTTTCCCCTCCGAGCCGATTAATCTCAGCCCTAAAGCTCTAGATCAATGCGAACTGATCCTGAGTTTAACTCTGCGGGATCTTCCAGTGCGAGGAAACCCCGTTTGTCACCCGCGTTTGGAGGTTTTAGAGGGTCGCTCAGCAAAGGTGCGAGGTCTTAAGCTGCAGTTTAAGCCCGGCTTAAGCTCAGTGTTGGATTTTCCTGCTTCTTTGGAGCTCTGGGGGTTTTATGTCTTGATTTCCTGATGTTCCAAACAACCTGGTGGGTGCTGTTTGGCGTTGCGGGGTTTTTGTTGTTCAAACCTCATTGCTACGTGTCTCCATCTCCGAGAAAATTCAGGACGCTCTGTATTTTCCTGCATGAACAGGTTTCTCCCCCAGCTTTGGTGACGGTACCTTTAGTTTTCCAAACGGCGCGTGATTTGCGGGTTTTTCCGCGTCAAAACCAGTCGAATTGTCGCTTAAAGGCAAAAAATAACGTGGGGACCGAGCCTGGGGCCAAACGCTTTGGGACAAACACTAACAGGGGTATTTTTGGCACGTGGAGTTATTAGTAACCAACAAGCCTGCGATGCGCTTTTATTTCGCTATCTAAATCACTTCATTTGATTCTTTTATTCCCAGGAGGTGCTTCTCTCAGCCCCGTTCGCTTCTCAAACCGCAGCTTTGCAAAACCCGAGCTTTGCAACGGTACAAAGAGGCGGCTGGAGATGCTCCCGGTAATGAGAAAACACCTCAAATCCTCCGCTTTTCCCCCAAAGCGCCGTTTCTCGGCCGCTCCGCCCCCTGCGGCTTTTGCTACCGGGACTAAACCCCCCGAGCATCCTCTTTAATGCCTCAGGTCCCTTCTAGATGCTTGAGCCGAGGTGCAGGAGCTCCCAATATACAGTTATTCCCAGCAGCTCTTTAGGAAGGGGAAGGTTTAGGAAGGAGCGACGGGGGCACAAAGACCCGCCGGGAAGGGAAGAATCAAAGCAGCTTTAGGGCTTTTTCTTGTCGGTGCATAAAACCAACACGTGGTCGAGGTGCGGAGCCCACACAAAGCTTCTCAGTGTTTCAGCCCTTCCCTGGGTCGCTAGAACCGGTTTTAGACCAAAGCGCGTCCCGGTGGAAAAGCAAAAGGCTCGAGATCCCCCCGCAAAGGCGATAAATCGGGGGGTTGTTTAACACCTGCGCCTTGCTAAACCGCGGCCCAGCCCCTGCGCCAGCTGTTTGCCTCCAATCATTCTTTTACACGCCGGATTAAAACAATAAAAACATTAAAGTCCTAAAATCCCCCCCGAGAATAAACACGGAGACAATAAAGACCCGCGCACGGAGGGGCCGGGGTGGGAGAGTCCGCAGCAGCGCCAAACCAGCTATAAATTAATCTCAGCAGTAAACCCCGCTCAATTAAAACCACTTCGGCAAACGAGGGTCTTGCAGGATGTCGAGTCAGTTTGGCTTTGGGGCGGTTCAGGGTGGTTTTTGCTGCCGAAGCGCCGCGGGTTCTTTATAAATGAGGCGTTGGAGCCGGGTTTATTTGGGGGACAGAGCGGGGAGGGTTTTACGGCCGCCGGGGTCATTGTCGGCACCACATTTATCCGCTTAAACCCCTTAGTGTGGCGTTTGGATACAGAGACGAGCGGCTCGGGCTCTACAAAGCTCATTTATAACAATAGATACTCAACGGGCTGGATTTTAAGCTTCTAAGCTAGGCTTAAAGTATAGAGCAGGTTGGCTGTGAGTGTCTTGGTTGCTTTGCGTTGCCACTCCAAATATTTGCAACCTCCCCCCCCCGAATATTCGCAGCGCTATTTCCAGCCTTAATTCTACCGCCTGCATTAATTCGCCTCCTTGGGTGTTAAGCTGGGCTTTTGTCTCCTTTGCTCTAAACCTCTAATATTTGTAAGCTCCAGAAACACACAAAAACCCCCAAATTAAATGCGTTTTGCTGTGGGTTTTATTACCTACACCCCCATAATGTGGGAGGAACAAACGCAAAGCCCCGGAGGGGATGCGGGGGAATCGTTTCGGGGTTGGGGACATGGAGCAGCGCTCGTGTTCCCTTCGCCTCCATCTCCTCGCTTTTCTGCTCCCATTTCAATGGTTTATCCACCTATTTCTATCAAGGGCTGCAAGTGGAATGTGGTGCTCAAAGGGTTTAGTGGTGTAAGGAGGCAATTAGAACCGAGGGAAAGGAGGCAATTAGAAGCGAGCGAAAGGCAATTAGAAGCGATTGAGAGCACCGCAATGCCGCAAAGCGCAACCGGGGAGGCCGATTTGGGCGCAAAAAGGCTGGTTTTGGGGTTCGGTTTGGTTATTAAGTGCATAGAGAAGCTCGAGCGGTGTGTCGGGGGCTGAATCGAGGGGGGCAAAAGGGGTGAAACCCGTGAGGTTTTGCTCCCCCATCAACCCGACTTGCAGGGGAAGCTCAAACCGCTGCAGAATTGAGGTGGGGGGGATAATAACGCCGCAGAGCTTGCAGGATGGAGCCGGCGCTCAACCCCCCGCAATAACCCGCCGCAAGCCATCAATCTCGGGGGAAAAAGAGCCGAGAAGAGGGTCAGGGAGCCTCATGGGGCGGGAGCTCAGCGCCGCGGGAAATGGCCCATAAATCGCCCGTTCCCATCAAACAGGTGGCTCTTCGGAGGCGCAAAAAGAGCCCAACGCCTGCTCTGCTTTCCCCCTTTCCCGCTGCCTTTCTGCTTTTAAAAGCTTAATTACCGCCCAGCTCTGACGACCCCGCGGCGGCTTCGGTGGAATACAGGGCTTGGGTTTGCGTCGGGAGAGCAAAGCGCGGCCTAAATCTGCGGGAAGAGGGTGCGGAGGGGCGCAAAGCGGGGAAGAGCGGGCGCTTTGGGGCTGGGAAGCTCTTTGTGCCCCTGGGAATGAGGAATTGGAGGCGGCGGGGCTTTAATTTGTGCCCCCGCGCCTCTGGTTGTGCGGGGCTGCGCTTGCATGGAGCTCATTCCCACTCATTAACAAATGGGGGATAAAACCCCGAGCTGCTTTAATTTGAATTGTATTTAACGTGACGCCGTCTCCAAGCTGCCCCGGGGGAGTTTTGGCCTCAGGTTTGCAAAATAAAGACCAAAACCCCCTTTTTTCAGGCGGCGGAGCAGCTCGCGGTCCATGAATGGGCGGGCGCGCACCCAAAATCCCAAAGAATTGGAGGAAATGGACCTTCCAGCGCATGAAAAAGCTGAATGGGGGGACCGCGGTGGCGCTCGGGGTCAAGGCCGAGTCGCGCCACGTTCCCAGCCCGCGGCACAATGCGCTAACGATGCGGTTTTTAATTAAGGATCAGCCGGGAATGTGTCACCGTCCCCCTTGGCCCAACAAAGACCAAGCGGCCACGTCCTAGTCCTGGTTTTAGCCCCGTCCTCTGGCTCAAAGCCGTTCCTTGGCCGTTTTGAAGCTCGTGTCGCGGTTCCCACAGCCGGGGCGGCGTCACCGTGTCCCCAGCGCTGCGGGGACACCCAGAGTCCCCGTTGTCACCCACATTCCAATGTGGGGTTTGCGGCGCCCACATCCACCCTCCCGAAACACAACCCCTCGGCTCCGCCGCCAAATCAATCCGCTCCGCTTCACCTTTAATTCCTTTTACATTCTGGTTTCTCGGGGTTGCGCCGAGAAGGGCTTTCCTGCCATTCTTTTCACTCTATGAACGATCTCTCCGGTGCGCGAGTCGCGCGGGGGCCGTCGGCTCCTTGAGCCGTTGTGGAGCTTTGCGCCCGCATTGCGTTTCTGTGCCACATCTCAAGTCTTTGCGAAGGGGAGGGGGGACTTTTTATTGTATTCCTTCTCTTTTTCCACCCTTTCCCTTCTACCCGTTTCTTTGTCCGCATCGCCCTGCGAACGGCACCGCGGCGCCGCCGCATCGGTCCCCGTTCCCTCCCTCCCCAATTCCCCAGCTCTGCGGTGGCGCAGGGATTTCCCGGCTCCTTTCCCCCACTCTCTATCCCCCAAGAATTAGAAACGCTGAGCTAACGAATCCCCAACCTTGAAACGCAGCCGTGATTGCCTTTGTTAACATATTGATCTCTTTTCCCGCAGCTCCCGGCGCTCGCGCTGCGCTCGGCTCCCTCTCCCAGCGCCCCCGTGAAGGATGGAGCCGTTTCCCTTTGTATTTGCGCCGCCCGGTAGGTAGGGAAGGAATTGATGGCTCGCCCAAGGTCACGCTCGAGAGTGGCGGCGCTGCTGGGATTCGACTCGGGGACGTAATAATGATTCACGGCCACGCCGGAGCTATTGGGGGTTCCCGGGGGGGCCGCTGTGGATCCCGAGTCGCTGACGCTCGGCGGCTCCACCCCCTCGCTCACCTCCCTTAATTACCGCTGTGCCTCTCCTCTTAACTGATGTGGCAGCGGTAATTAATACGCGGGGCTTTAATAACCTTCGCTTTGCGCCAAACGAGGCTCAAAATGCTCCACCGTCTGGAAGTAAATAACGAGCGCCCTTCCAGGTTCCGGCGCCGTGGGCTTTGTGATCTGCGTCCCTCGAGCACCCCTCGAGCGTCCTTTGAGCATCCCTTGGGCATCCCTCGAGCACAGGACGGTGTCACTGCCCTAACATACCCCCCCGTTAGGGATTTAGGAGCCTGATGGTCCCTGCTTAGCTTTGCAAAGTGAGGTTTAGGCTGCGCCTCCGAGGGCTCCTCGTGTGGCTTTTCCCTCCCATAAACCCCCTCGAGCACCCGGTGCTTTTTCTCTGTGTGCCCCTATTTATAAAGGACAGAAAGTTGGGTCAGGGCCCTTGGGTGCACGGCCGAGAAACCCCTCGGGAGGGCCGGCTGTGATTTTGGAAGCACCCACTGTCCATTTTGGGTTAAATCCAGCCAGATTTAACGCTTTCCTGGCCTGGAAACTCCATAGGGTTAACAATGATTCTTTCGCACCCTGCTGCTCAACTCAAGCGCTCTGGAGGTGACGGGGACACTCTCTACCACGTGAGACTTCATTCCATTTCTTTCTATAACGGAGAAAAGTTGAACCACGGGGTTTATTGAAGAGTTTGCCCCGTGTGTCCTTGGCCGAACGCTCCTCTCCGTGTGCCGGGGCCAGATGGTTGCTGTGCCCCCCCCTTGCAACACCTGCATTTCGGCGCGGGGCACGTGCACCGAAACCCTCTGGGATGAGCGCAGCTATAGAAACGGCGATGGAGTTATTGCCCTCCTGGCGGCGAAACGCTTTGCCCTTCTGCCTGAGGAGGACGCGCCGGGCGCCGCAACCCGCTCGGCTCCTCCTGCACATTGCAGGGAGGTTTGTGGAGCAACACGAATATCTCCGGGTTCGTTCGGTAGGAGCAAAACACCGGGGGGGGGAAAAAGGGCGAATTGTGGTGGTTTGCACAACGTTCAGCCCAACGGAAGCGCTTGGTAAAGGGCTTTGGGGCGGTTTGGTTGTGGGTGCTGGTACCAGCACCGAGCGCCGCCTGCAAATACATTCTGATGGTGATTATTCTGCTTATTTTGGTTTTAAAGAAGGAAGGGAGCGGGAGTTAAAAACAGGGCAGGATGTGCACAGGTTTGGGTGTGCGCAGGTTTGGGTGTGCACCCATGTTTGGGTGTGCGCAGGTTTGGGTGTGCGCAGGTTTGGGTGTGCACCCATGTTTGGGTGTGCACAGGTTTGGGTGTGCGCAGGTTTGGGTGCGCGCAGGTTTGGGTGCGCGCAGGTTTGGGTGTGCGCAGGTTTGGGTGTGCACAGGTTTGGGTGCACGCGCAGGTTTGGGTGCGCGCAGGTTTGGGTGCGCGCGCAGGTTTGGGTGCACACGCAGGTTTGGGTGTGCGCAGGTTTGGGTGTGCGCAGGTTTGGGTGTGCGCAGGTTTGGGTGTGCGTGCAGGTTTGGGTGCGTGGGCAGGTTTGGGCACGCAGGTTTGGGTGTGCGCAGGTTTGGGTGCGCGCAGGTTTGGGTGCACACGCAGGTTTGGGTGTGCGCAGGTTTGGGTGTGCACCCATGTTTGGGTGTGCACAGGTTTGGGTGTGCGCAGGTTTGGGTGCGCGCAGGTTTGGGTGCACACGCAGGTTTGGGTGTGCGCAGGTTTGGGTGTGCGCAGGTTTGGGTGTGCACCCATGTTTGGGTGTGCGTGCAGGTTTGGGTGCGTGGGCAGGTTTGGGTGCGCGCACAGGTTTTGGTGTGCACCCATGTTTGGGTGTGCGCAGGTTTGGGTGTGCGCAGGTTTGGGTGTGCGTGCAGGTTTGGGTGTGCGCAGGTTTGGGTGCACGCGCAGGTTTGGGTGTGCGCAGGTTTGGTTGTGCGCAGGTTTGGGTGCGCGCGCAGGTTTGGGTGTGCACAGGTTTGTATGTACACAGGTTTGTATGTACACAGGTTTGTACGTACACAGGTTTGTATGTACACAGGTTTGTATGTGCACAGGTTCGTATGTACGCAGGTTTGTATGTACACATGTTTGTATGTACACGGGTTTGTACGTACACAGGTTTGTACGTACACGGGTTTGTATGTACGCGGGTTTGTATGTACGCAGGTTTGTATGTACACATGTTTGTATGTACACAGGTTTGTACGTACACAGGTTTGTACGTACACGGGTTTGTATGTACGCGGGTTTGTATGTGCGCAGGTTTGTATGTGCGCAGGTTTGTATGTACGCAGGTTTGTATGTACGCAGGTTTGTATGTATGCAGGTTTGTACGTACACATGTTTGTATGTACACAGGTTTGTATGTACGCGGGTTTGTATGTACGCAGGTTTGTACGTACACAGGTTTATATGTACGCAGGTTTGTATGTACGCAGGTTTGTATGTACGCAGGTTTGTACGTACACATGTTTGTATGTACACGGGTTTGTATGTACGCAGGTTTGTATGTACACAGGTTTGTATGTACACAGGTTTGTATGTGCACAGGTTTGTATGTACACAGGTTTGTATGTACGCAGGTTTGTATGTATGCAGGTTTGTACGTACACAGGTTTGTATGTTTGTATGTATGCAGGTTTGCAAAGCAAGAGGCACAACCACGTGGGCCCCCGCCGTCCCCCCAGCCACAACCAACCCTTCAGGGTTTCTCTTCCGTGCGGTTTTGGGGGCTGCCCCGCACAAAACGCACCCAAACCCGCTCCCTCCAAAGCCACTCCGCCGCCTGTTGTGTCCCCACAGCACCGAGCGAGCACAAACGCGCTTTTCGTGCCGCCCCCGACTCCGAAGGCACCGGGGGCTCATTCCGCCCTTTACCTCCCGCTCAGGTTCCTTTGTGTCCCTCCCCCGTGCAAACGGGGCTGCAATGACCTTGGCTGGGGCGTCCTGGCTATAAAACCTGCGCCGCGCTCACAGCTGCTCCCCCCCCAAAACCCTTTGTGCTCGAAGCGCCGCGGCTCTTTAAACACCTATACGTGCCACGCACGACCTGCTTAACGTCTTACACTTGGGCCGATCGCTCTTAAACCCTCGCTCTTCTCATTTATCCTCGCAGAGGCGCCGGCTCTTCCCTCCTCGAGCGATAAGACGCTACCACCCAAACCAGCTTTCCAGGAGCGCTCGGTAAGCCGGAGCCACCCCCAAAAACCATCCCCGCGAGCTCTTCCCGGGCTCCGAGCTCTTTGGAAACCTGGGGAACCCTCGGGAGGAACCGGCTCCAAAATCTTTGTGTGTCGTCTCCCGTAAGTGTGAGAATATGAGCCGGTTTGGCCGCGCTCGCGGCGCATTCTTTCAAACCAACAAGTCCTTTGCGGCGTTATCCCGCGACGCCTCCTCGCCGATGGAAAGGGGCCCATCTGGGGATTCACGTGGTCCCGGGTACATAATTGTAATGGTCCCCCCGGCCTTTAAAATCTATGAATCACTCCGGTATCGGGGCACTTTACGCGCATTAGCGAATTAATCCTTACAGCCTCCCCGCCAGGGAGGGAATGATGGTTGTCATTGCTCAGATGGGTGAGCCCGAGCCCAGATCTGCGCCAGAACCCGGGGGTTGCGGGGGGGTCACATCACTCAGCGCCGTCACCTTCGGCCCCCGGGGGCGCCCGTGACCCCGCGTTCGTTACCGCGGCCGTGGAGCCGAGCGAACGGGGCCGCGGCTCCATCTGAGCCCCGTTGGGGCGAGACGGATGGGCAGCGCGGGCTTTGCAAGCCAAACCTCGCGCGGGGTTTAAATCCGGTGACTTTAAGCTCGGCTTATCCACGCCGGACCACACGTAGCGCGGCGCCCTCACCCCCGGCGCTGCGGTCGCGACGCAGGTGCCGTTGCGTTTGTTCCCCCCCCCGTATCCAGGTGTTTGGATCGTGTTTCTGCGCCGGAGGGACGGTTGGAGCGGCGCTTTGGCTTCCCCGCATTAACGCCGGCGTGTTAATTATTATTAATCCAGCCGTGTGATGAGCCTGACGGGGGCAGGTTTGGCTCCTCACCCCTTTCAGCTGTACCAGCTCTCCAAGGTAAAATCCCCCTGTTTTACAAGCCCCACGCTTGGGGCTCTATTAAAACCCTCGTGCGCTCAGAAAATCACTGTCAAGCTTAAAAAGCTGTTGGGAGCCACAACGATCCCGGACACCCACAATATCCAACCCTCCTTTGCACACCCAACACACTCGTAGGTTTGACAAAAGCCAGAAAAAACCCTTATTATTGTTAAACCTCGCCTAAAGATGAGCCTGCTGCATTTGTTCTAATGGAGCTGGTGTGTTGGTCCAGCTGGGAGTCTTGTGTCCTATTAAATACTTTCTAAACGAGCGCATTTATTCATGGAGCTGTCACAGCCCGGTGAGTAAAGAACGCGGCTCTACCCGAGCTCGCGCCTCCTTCCAAAAACCATTGATGCTTTCAGGCTAAATAAACCCAGACCAAACCAAATCAACCCCAAACGCCATCGCTTGGCGAAAACCCCCAAATCGGGGCTGATTTTCCGCAGCGTCCGAGCCCTGAAGACCTTCCCGTCTACATCTTTTTAATCCCAACGCCCGCAAAATAGCGGCTGAAATAACACCGCTGCGTGTCAGCCGCTGATGGAGGGAGATTAAATATTAAAGCCGGCGCTGCGGCTTTAACTCATTCCATTCCCCCCCCCAGCCCGGTTTTTCCGCCCCCCCGCTTGCTGCTGTGTGTAAAATGACATGATTTAGGGCCCCGGTGCCAGACTCGGCCGCCGGCTCCGGGCGCTTGCAAATGCATACGGAAAGATATATGGTGTCTGTGAGCAGTTGTGTGCGCGGCGCGGAGCGCCCGAGCCGCATAAACATGTTAAATAGAGCCGTAACCGCACCCCGAGAAGGAAAAGCGCCCTAGAAAAAGCAAAAAACGGCCAAAAATACCATAAAAACCCCGCAACGGAGCAAAATGAAAGATCCTAATAAATCCAGAGGTAGCAAGGCCGGGTTTGCGGGGGGAAACCTGAGTTCCCTCCCTCGTCTTCTCGCCTAAAAATCTCCCTAAAAATTCCTTCGCCCGCTACAAAAACCAGTCGGAGAATTGGGCACATTCTGCCTTTGGTGCTTTTCGCTCCCTTCGTCACCCCCAACCTGCACGTTGGGCGCGATATTCACCCCAAACCCACAATATTCACCCCAAACCCGCTCCTCGCACCCCGATTCCTTTCTCTCCGCTCGCCCCAACCCACCGATTTTCCTTCTCAACAGCCAAAAACCTTAAAACCCGGGTGGTTTTGGGCCGGGAAGGTGCCGGAGCATCTCTCCCGCTCCCCTTTGCAGCACAACGCGAACCAGCGCCTTTTCCTTTTGTCCCTTTGTTCGGCGGCGCCGCAATTTGTGTCGCTATTTTGGAACCGAGTCGGGGTGTATTTAGCAAAACCATTGGGAAATGTTATTGAAGCTTTATTTACGGCAAAGCCGGACTGCGGGCACAAACCTCCTTGTTTTTCTCCCTTAAACACCGTGATATCTTGAATCTCGTTGAATTCAAGCCCCGGTTCTGAGTCGCCGTCGGTGCGTTTGACACTTTGCATAATGCGGTTGTAACTGTGGCACAGATGGATGCGACGTCCCCAAATGTGTCCCCGGCAAAGAAATCAAGGCAAAACCCCCAATTAAATCGTAAATAAGTGAGTGAAAACAGGGGGTCACACCGCAGCTCGTTCCCCAGAACAGGTGGCTTTGGGTTGATTGGTTTGGTGGGGGGTTTAAGGAGAGGATTGAAGGAAACGAAGGGGAATGGTGCGCTGGAGACGCCGCGGCGAGCGCCGCGGTACAAAGACCCTGCGGTAGGAAAAGGCTGCGGCGGCCGCTTTGTCGCAGTCTATTAGGAGAGGCCGATCCATCGCGGGGTCGTTAGGATGCTGCTCGTTAACCCCCTCCCTGCCTCCATCATCTCCGCCTCCCAGGGGCGATTCAGCCCCTTTGTCCCCCTTCCTCCCTAAAACCCCGAGTGCTTCTTCTCCCCCAATTCTCCCGCAGGTGGGATTTCCGACGGCGAATCAAACGCCCGCGTTCCGCTCCGTGAAAGCGTGGAAACCGTCCGAAAACACCCTTTGTGACCCCCCGATAGCGCCGAATTAATCCCCCCTGTGACCCGGCAACCAAGCGGCGCATCTCCCCGCGTCTCCGGCGCTTTAAACCCGCCTTATGAACAACGTTTCTTCCCCAGAAACCCCACGCAACGGCTGCTTTTTCAAGCAATCCGTCCCGCTCTGGTTTTACTCAACGCTCGGCAGCAATTTGTGCTCCAGGACGGACCCGTAAAACACACCCCCCCCCTCCAAAAAACGCCATTTATCCCCCATTTTGGCAATTGTTTCGTTTCAGAGGTTTACAAACGAGGACCACCTGGCGGTTCATAAACACAAGCATGAGATGACATTGAAATTCGGCCCGGCTCGAACCGACTCCGTCATCATCGCAGGTATGTGCCCATTAATACACCGGCACCGCCAGATTAATCCCAGCCACCAGATGCACCGCAACACGTCCCTACCGCCCATAAAACCCCTTGTGATCTGCATTTAATCAGGAGGAGAGCAAAGCCAGAGGCTTCCAAGGCTCTTTTTTTCCCCTTTTTTATGGTAGTATCAAGTTTTGTGGGGATTTTTGCATTTTTTTTTTTAATTCTATTTCTTTTTAGCGCTCGCCCTTTTTATTAAGGCTGGGAGATTTATGGCCGGGAGGCCTCTCGCGTCGCCGCTCGTGCTTTGAGGACGATGAACCGAGTCGGACAAACCCGGGTTCTTCTCCTCGGCCCAGGTGTCAATCTTCTTGAGCTTTTAGGCCGGCGGTTAATAAATTAAAGCGCTGCGGAGTGTGATTGCAGATTGGCCGCTCAGCGCAGCCTCGATCAGATCGAGCAAAATCCAATCTAAACATCTCGATATTGTCTGGCAGCGCATCCTTGCCGGTCGCAGATATTCTCCTGCCTCCTCGCTCCCTTGGATTTCACATTCCTTAAAAGAGTTCGAGAGCTTTGTCCTTCCCTCACCCCCTTTCTAAAGAGCAGGAGGCTCGGCTTAGCTCGCTAAAGCTGGGTTTAAATCGGGGGGAGCAGCACTGGGTGTGGTCCCATCATTAAAAATCCTCCTGTTCATGGTCCCAGACACGCGTGTTCTGCGGCTGGGCTGAGACAGGCTGGGTTTAGCGCAAGGAGCAGCGGCGGGTCGGGTTTAGCGCAAGGAACGTCATCGGGTTGGGTTTAGCGCAAGGAGCAGCATCGGGTCGGGTTTAGCGCAAGGAACGGCATCGGATCGGGTTTAGTGCAAGGAGCAGCATTGGGTCGGGTTTAGCGCAAGGAGCAGCAGCGGGTTGGGTTTAGCGCAAGAAACGGCATCGGGTCGGGTTTAGCGCAAGGAGCAGCAGTAGGTCAGGTTTGGCACAAGGAGCAGCAGTAGGTCGGGTTTACCCCTCCCCAGCTCCTCTGGACTGACACATGCCACCTTAGTGAACAACCGTCTCCCCCCCCCGCAAAAGCAGAGAACACTTGTTCTAGACCCCCGGGGAGGATCGGGGTGTTCAACGTGAGTTTGGCAGCCTCTTTTTTGACCCGTTTTGTGCCCCGAGCAGATCAGACGCCGACGCCGACGCGGTTCCTGAAGAACTGCGAGGAGGTGGGGCTGTTCAACGAGCTGGCCGGCTCCTTCGAGCACGACTTCAAGAGGGCGGCCGAGGATGACGACAAAAAGGCAAGAACCGGGGGCCACGGGGCTGCAAAACGACCCAGGAGCTTTTTTGGGGGGATGGAGTTGGGGCCAGCGCCACTCACATGGTGTAGGATAACACAGTGTGGTCTGGGATTTCAGATTCTGCCTCCCACGGGGGTTTAGTTGATGAATTCGGGTGATTTTGGCTGCGTGTTCTGCAACCCAAAGCCTGGCCAGAGCGGGGTTTAATGCTTTATTGTTCCTTTGGCTTTAAATAAGACCGAAAAAAGGCGGTACCCGAAACACCTCGCGCCTTGGGAGGGAGATGCAGGATGCTGTTCAACACAAAAATGCCCCCAGGGATCTAAATCCTCAATGATGATGATCCCGAGGTGCGATGGGCAGGGACAGGACCCAGCTCAGCCGCCCGCCTTTCAAACTGGAGCCGTATCGGGTACATTCGCATAGAGAAAGGGCTTTTTCTAACAAAGAGCCGCCTCGTCCGCAAACGGCATCGATTCCGCTGCCCCCGCCAGCCCCGGGTCTGAAGGACAACGGGATCTCGTCAGAGAGGAGCTAATTAAGGCCGTTTCCACCCCTCCCCGGGAGCAGCAGATGCGTGTTGGGCTCTTAGGCTGGCACATACATTTACTAAATTGATGTATGGCCGTCCATACGCTCGCAGTCAGCGGCGCTGCTCGGAAATAAACTGCGGGAGCGCGGCCGCGTAAATCTTCGCCAAGATGGGGGACGGAGGAATTCGGAATGGAAGCCGAACCCCGGCTCTCCAGCCGCTCTCCTCCTACCGGGGCTCTTGAAAGCAGGAATTGATCCCTCATTGCTATGCCGAGGGGCGTTTTATGCTCTCCACTCCCTCCCTGCCTTTTGTTCTCCGCAGCCCAGACCCGAGCGCTGTGGAAAGGTAGTTTTGCCTTTGCGGTTTCGCATCCAAACGGTTGAGCAACCCATTCATTTGAAACCTAAGACCACCCACCTCCCGCCCCGGGGCTGCGGCTCCGTCCCGCTCACATATTTCCCTCTTTTTGTAATTATTTTTTTGCTTTAGGAACACTGCAGTCCCAATCTTTCTGCGGGCGGTAGAAGCGTTTATCCCTCCCCAAATGGAATCTGTGCTTTGTCTCTGGCCAGAGCCGCGTTTCTCGCCGCTCGGCCGCGCCGAACCCGCTCGCCGCCGCTCTCGTGCGGTTTGTCCTTGGGCTCCAAGGGTGGTCTCGACACCAGCGCGTTAATTAAAACCAGAGGCGCAGCGGGAGCTTCCCTGGAGGCGCTTTAAGTGCTTCGAGACTTCCCTGCATGTTAATCCCTTCTCCTTTTGTGATTCTCGCCGCGATTCTCTGCTGCAGAGGGCAGGTAACCGGTTACCGCACCCGCCGCCGGCAAAGCCCCCGCGTAAATCACAGCGGAGCAGCCGCAGCCCCGGCCGGAGCGGCCGCGGGCGCCCGGATTCACCCCCTTGCCGCAATTTTCCCCTCCCTCCGGAGAATTAAACTGCAGCAGAGCGGAGGAGGTTGAGCTTGGGCGCTCAGGGATTGATTGTGGAGGGCGCAGGACGGACAAACAGCCGTCAGGACTGATGGAGGGAGAGGTTGGGTGGATCCCAGCCCAATGCAGCATCCGCAGTCGGGGTCACACATGCCGGCGTCTCCCACGTCTTCTCTTCCTCCTTGGGGAGAAGTGGCTGCTCAGTTTAGTCCCCGCTCAGTTTAGTCCCCGCTCAGTTTAGTCCGCGCTCAATTTAGTCCCCTCTCAATTTAGTCCCCGCTCAATTTAGTCCCCTTGTCCCCCTGCCCCTTTCCCCCCGTCCCCAGTAACTGGGTAACTGGTGAAATGGGGCGCGTGTGGCTGCGGGAAGCGGGGCCGGTGGCTCGTCGCCAGGTTCAGGCATATGGTCGGGTTTTATTTTAATGGGGCGCTCATAGATATTTAATAACTTGCATGGCTCTTTGTTTGCTTTTGATAATCGGGCAATAAAATAATTCAGGCTGATTTATACAATGCTTTACGGCTCTTCTGTGAATGAAAGCGCCTTCTGTAACTCGCAGGCGTTTGGCTTTGTTACCTGTTCTGCTTTTATGAAACAAAAAAAAAAGGGGGAAAAAGCCACCCAACCCATGGAAAGAATTGTGTGTGTGTTACTGAGAAACCACAAAATGGTGCCATCTGGGGCAGGGACGGAGACGGAGGCCTCGCTCTCCGCCTCGGGCTCCCAGATGCTGCTTCGGTCCGAAGAAATAATAATAACGGTTTGGCAAGAACTGGGAGCTGTGGCTCTTCCTCCGGGAGCCGCCGCGTGTTTCGCAGCCGACTCGAGCGCGTTGTCCCCGTTCCAAGCCCTGTCGGTGTCCCCGCAGAGCGCCGGAGCCCTGGACATGTCTCTACCGTCCACCCCGGACGTCAAGATCAAGGAGGAGGAGCCGGTGGAGGTGGACTCGTCCCCGCCGGACAGCCCGGCCTCCCGCCCGCCGTCCCCGCACCACAGGGACAAGGTGGGTGTCCCCAGGGTCCCTGCTGCCCCCACCCCGCGCTGGGGACAGAGGGGCCGCAGAGGTGATGGGGACGGGCTTTGAACAGCGCCCGTTGCGGTGGGAAGGGGTGATGGGTTTAAACGAAAAGAGGGGAGATTCGGGTTAAACAAAAGGAGGTTTTGGCTGCTGAGGGGGTGGTGAGACCCCAGGTTACCCGGAGAGGTGGTGGAGACACCCCAGGCCAGGCTGGACGGGCTCTGAGCAACCTGAGCTGGTGACGATGTCGATGGGACAGGTGACATTGGAAGGTCCCGTCAACCCAAACCATTCTGTGATCGGGTGCCAAGGCCTGATTTGGGTTTGTGAGGTTCGTCTCATTTTAGAAGGGAACAGAAAAGCTGCTTCTGTAAAAGCCGCGTTGCGTCCAGGCTGATGGGGAGACCTTGCTGCTCACCCTGGGAACGCGTTTCTGCCGCGGCCAAAGTGCCAAACGCATCGCGGATCTTCCCCAAGATGTCCCTGTGCCCTGGGGACACACGAGTCTCAATAACTCCCCACCCTAGAGACGCCCGTGGGGCTGGAGAGGGGGATTATCCCCCCAATTTGAATCCCCGAGTCTGCATTTCAGGGTGGCTTTGGCTCCCCTTGCGCCTCAGTTGCTGCTTCGTTTTCACTGAATTTCTTTTAACACCCTAAAAGGAAGAGCCGGCCGGGCGATCGTGACGCTAACGAGTAACAGCACGTCTCCTTTTGTCTAGGAGATCGTCCCCAAGCCCGTCATCATTTCCACGCCGACTCCGACCATCGTCCGGCCGGGCTCGCTGCCGCTGCACTTGGGGTACGACCCCCTGCACCCCACGCTGCCCTCCCCGACCTCCGTCATCACGCAGGCCCCCCCCGCCAACAGACAGCTGGGGTAAGTGCGCATCATCAGCCTTCCCGGCCACTAATTAGCTACCTAAATAAGCTCCTTGATTATCACAACGACCGAGGTGCCGCGGTTCCCGCTGCGGCTGCTTGGCCATAAGGGCCTCGTTGCGGCGCTGCCTCCAGAAGCCGAATGGGGGTGGAAGTGCGGAAAGCGGGAACTAATTGTCGTAGCGGAACGAAACGAGGCGAAACTCACCGCCGGGAGCAATTAAACCCAGTCCCCAAACACGTTGACACGACACTCGTTGTCGTGGCCTGAGCGGGGGCTCCCAACTCGCTTTGGCGGCTGTAGGAAACCGTCTGGATCTTTTAACGGCTTTGGGATTTTCTCCAACAAGCTGTTGCCTCTGAAGTGCAACCTCCCGCATCCTCCCTGCTCAGCTCCCGCCTCGGGACCTGCTCTGTTTCCGCACATCTAACGCCTCTGCTCCTTTCCCTGTGTAACAATGCGCGGCGGCGGCTCCGGAGCTCTGGCGGCGGCTCCGGAGCTCTCGCTGCGGCGCATCCGGCAGCCCCGGCCCCGCAAATCAAAGCGAGGAGCCCGGAGGATGCAGGAAACACATTACACGCAGCCCTCGGGAGACGCATATTTAGCTGCGCTTCTCTTCTTTGAGTGTCAGGATGCTGCTTTTGTGCTGTGCTCTTGGCCTCTCTCTAATTACCCTTCTCCGAGGCTGCCTCCTTACATTAACCGCGCCATTTATATTATTTTGGCTGTCAGTTCGTATTTTCGCGTGTGTTTTTTGCCCTGACCCCTCTGGCACCATCAATCCAGACTTCCCGACGGAAAGTTTTAAATCCTGTCTGGAGGCATTAAGGGGTTAAGTGATTGTCCCGGGGTTTGGAAAGGGCATTGTGCTCCTTTTCTAACCCGGAGCAGGTTGGAACCAAGTCCCCTCAAGCTCAAAGGCACAAAAAATCAGAGCTGGAGTAAGCTGGGCTTTAGTAGGATTTTATCTGCCCGTGGGGGTAGATCCCTCCTAGAACGGGCTTTGCAGAGAGCTCGGGCTGCGGATTTAACGAGGGTCCCTTCGTTATGGCCGCGCTGGGCTTGTCAGCATGACAGAGATGGAGGGGGAGGCTGTGACCTCCCTGGAACTCGCCCTCGTTAGGCTGAGCTTTTCAAAGCCTCCTCGGAGGATTCGGGCCGCCCCATAGAAATGAATGGAGAAGCCGCCACGTTGGCGTTCCCCAGGCAGCCTTAAAAATTCCAGCCTGAGTTATTGGCGCGTTGAACTCCCCCCTCTGACCCGCGGCCGCTCTTTGTCCCCAGCCTGTGTCACCCGGTGCCAGCGCCAGGATCCCGCTTTGTCCGTCCCCTTCCCTGCGCTCGGCAGCAGCAAATTATTGGAAGCAGCAGCAATGTCTTTCCCTCCCTCCCCATAGTCGGCTCGCAGCGGCTCTTCTCTGCCTCCACTCGGCTCCCGGCTGCGCTGTCACCCACTCAGGACGAGCAAACACCGTTTCCTTTCCCCCCGCAACACCCGGAGCGGATCATCTCCGGCTTTTCCTCCGCTCTCCTAGAAAAGCCGAGTCCAGAAAGTCGACAGCCGGAGCGCGGTGGGGTTGGTGACGCCCCGGAGCGGAGACGGGGTGCACACGTGTGTCGGAAACGCCGCTTCTCACCGCAGAGTGACCTGCGGTGGTTTGAATTGGCCACGGCGCCATCGCCTCCTCCCCAACCTGCGCCCAGCGGGGCCCTTCGCGTCCCCCGGGAGAATGAGCCCAAATCCTCCAACCCGAATCAATTCACACACGCACCCCCGAGCTCCCGGGGCCGCCAGGACAACATGAAATCATCTATGGCAACGCTAATTGTTGTTCCTCCAGGTCTCCCACAGGTTCCCTCCCGCTCGTGGTGCAGCTCGCGAACGGACAGACCATGCCCGTCCTCCCGGGCCCTCCCGTGCAGATGCCGTCTGTTATATCGGTAAGAAAAGCTTCCACCGCGGCTCAGCAGCGGCGGGGACGGACTTTACCCCCTGCCAAACACACACAGACACTTCCATTTTGCAAAAATGAACATCTATCTCCCCTCCGCGCAAAATAAGGAGGAGGGGGCGGGCGGGCCAGCTCTGGCAAGGCCGTAATAACGTGTGGATCACACTAGAGGGCAATAAGTCTGGAAAAGCACAACGCTCTGCCTGGACAGATGGCTCATGCCCTCGGTCCAGGGCTGGAGCTGCAGGATCCCTGATTAGCCGCTTCCATTTGGAGCAGCGTGCGCCTGCATTGAAACCAGTGGAGCTTGCAGAGAACATGTTGGTCTTTGCGGGCTGGGAAAGCCAAGCCTAACGTCGCCAGCTTGCTAAAGACCCGCGCGGTGTCGGGCTGGCGGGCTGAGCTCTGCGCACACGGGGCGACTCGCGGGTTCTGCGGAACTCGGGGCAGGTTTCCGCGCTGGGTGGGTGGTTGGTGCGGCTCCCCGGCGCTCCGGCGCCCGTGTGGGGCCTGCCCAGCGCGGCTTGGGGCTTGAGACGTTAGTGGCCAAAAACCTTCAGCCTCGGGGGAAGGGGAAGGGGAAGGGAAAGGGAAAGATAAAGGGGAAAGGGGAAAAAAGAAGAGGAAGGAAAAGGGGAAAAAGGAAGGGGAAGGGAAGGGAAAGAGGAAGGGAAAGGGGAGGAAAGGGAAAGATAAAGGGGAAAGGGGAAAAAGGAAGGGAAGGGAAAGGGGAGGAAAGGGAAAGGGAAAGATAAAGGGGAAAAAGGAAGAGGAAGGGAAGGGAAAGAGGAAGGGAAAGGGGAGGAAAGGGAAAGATAAAGGGGAAGAAAGAAGGGGAGGGGAAGGGGAGGAAAGGGAAAGGGAAAGATAAAGGGGAAAAAAGAAGGGGAGGGGAAGGGGAGGAAAGGGAAAGATAAAGGGGAAGGGGGAAAAAGGAAGGGGAAGGGGAGGAAAGGGAAAGGGAAGGATAAAGAGGAGGGAAGGGGGAAGGGGAAAAAGAAAGGGAAAGGAGGAAAGGAAGGAGGCTCGGAGCTGCCCTCCCATCCCACGCACGACTCCGATACGGCCACCGAAGAAGCGGCCGGTGGCCTTCGGTGACAGCGGCGTAATGGATGGCGGTAGTTAAACGCCGAGCGTTTGTCAGGATTTATAAATGTGCTCGGCGGGGGGAGTTATTACGGAGCCGCTGGCGCAGCGCGCCTGCCAAAGCACCTTTGGCTCCAACACACCCGCGTGTCGCTCCCTCCCGCAGCTGGCGCGGCCCATGCCCATGGTGCCCAACATTCCCGGCATCCCCGGGCCACCCATCAACACCAGCGGCTCCATTTCACCGTCGGGCCTCCCGGTTCACTCCGAAGCCAAAATGGTGAGTGTCCCCGTGCCCGCCACGGAGGTGTCACCTCCACGGTGCTGTCCCTGAGGCTTCACCGGCTCCTCCAGAAGAGATTGTGGGTTTCGCCTTCGCGAGGTGCCGCTGCTGCTCCAAAACGCTCCGCACCGAGAGCAGGTGTCGCAGATGCCACCAGGAGCATCAGCCTAATGTGCTGCGGCTCTGGCAGGCTCAGGCGCGGCTTATTGTCCACACAAAACCTCGGGCCCAGCTTAACCGTGGCCGCTTCGTAAAGCTGCAGCTTCTGCTTCCAAGAGAACAGATGGGCTGGAGGTGGGCACGGGGAAGGCAGCGCCAGGAGCGGGGATGTGCTGCTGTAATCTGAGGATCCTGGGAACGGTTTGTCACGCACAGCTCTTGAATTTAAAGTTTAGGGAAGAATTTTCCTTTCGTGGCTCAAATTAAGTGACCGCGGAGCGGGGGAAGCAAAATTAAGTTTGAGAATAGAGTGGCCAACCAACCCCCTTTTATTTGGCTGAGGTGGGGTTGAGGTGTTTGCAAACCCACCTCTTACATAGAACTGGAGAATAATTTTGGTTGGAAAAACCCCTCGAGCTCATTAATCCACCCACAAACCCAACCCTGGCACTAAAATGTCCTCAAGAATGTCATCTGTTCACCCCCCAGTGACTCCAGCACTGCCCTGGGCAGCCTGTTCAACGCCCTTTGGGGCAGAAATCACCCCAAATTTCCACCCTCAGCCTCCCCTGGTGCAACTTGAGGCCGTTTCCTCTCGTCCTGTCGCTTGTTCTTTGGATTCAAAACAGCCACAGTCCCCAAAGAGCCCATTCCCCAGCACCTTGGATGGTGCAGAAGCCGATTTAAGCCTCAACAGCACGGAGAACAGACCCATTAACGTCTTCTTGTGTCCTTTGGCAGAGGCTGAAGGCCAGCTTGACGGCGTCTTCCTCGCTCAACGGCAGCAACCTGGTGGTGGGTTCCGCCAGCACGCTGGTGCCGGCGCGGCCGGAGCAGAGCCAGATCCTCGTCCAGCACCCGGACGCCCCTTCCCCGGCTCAACCCCAGGTTTGCTGCTCCTTCACCCACCGCTTTGGAGATGCTGGGTGGGCAGGAACGGCCCCAGGTTCCAGTATAAGTTGGGGAATGAGCTATTAGAGAGCAGCGTAGGGGAAAGGGACCTGGGGGTCCTGGGGACAGCAGGGTGACCATGAGCCAGCACTGGGCCCTTGTGGCCAGGAAGCCAATGGGACCTGGGGGGGGTTAGAAGGGGGGGGTCAGTAGGTCAGAGAGGTTCTCCTGCCCCTCTGCTCTGCCCTGGGGAGACCACACCTGGAATCTTGTGTCCAGCTGTGGCCCCTCAGTTCCAGCAGGACAGGGAACTGCTGCAGAGAGTCCAGCGCAGCCACCAAGATGCTGCAGGGAGTGGAGCATCTCCCGTGTGAGGAAAGGCTGAGGGAGCTGGGGCTCTGGAGCTGGACAAGAGGACACTGAGGGGGGACTCATTCATGGGGATCAATATGGAAAGGGGAGTGTCAGGAGGATGGAGCCATTGGTGACAACCAGGGACAGGACAAGGGGCAGTGGGTGCAAACTGGAACACAGGAGGTTCCGCTTAAATCTGAGCAGAAACTTGTTCGTGGTGAGGGTGGCAGAGCCTGGCCCAGGCTGCCCAGGGGGTTGTGGAGTCTCCTTCTGTGCAGACATTCCAACCCGCCTGGTTCCTGTGGAACCTCAGCTGGGTGTTCCTGCTCCATGGGGGGATTGCACTGGATGAGCTTTCCAGGGCCCTTCACCCCTGACACTCTGGGGTTCTGTGATCCTGGCCTTTGGGGAAAAAAGAGGCAAATCTCACAGCTTCCCGCTTCGCAGAATGGGTTAAAAACCTTAGTTTTTAGCACCGAGACTCTGGGGGACACTTGGGGGTTGTCAGATAGTGGGCCTTGGGGGGCAATGGGGCTGCCAAATAGTGAGCCTTGGGGGGCTATGGGGCTGCCAAATAGTGAGCCTTGGGGGGCTATGGGGCTGCCAGATAGTGAGCTATAGGGGACAATGGGGCTGCCAAATAGTGAGCCTTGGGGGGCTATGGGGCTGCCAAATAGTGAGCCTTGGGGGGCTATGGGGCTGCTAAATAGTGAGTCTTGGGGGGCTATGGGGCTGCCAGATAGTGAGCTATAGGGGACAATGGGGCTGCCAAATAGTGAGCCGCCAACTAGGCAGAAAACTTGCGCAATGCGTTAATTTGCTTGACGAGCTCGGGAGTTTCGAAAGGATATTTCGCTCTCCCCGCTCAATTACTGAGGTTAAACGCCATCGGCTCCTGCCAGCGAACCCAATGCCAAGCGGCCATCAGCGTGGCCACCTGCTCCGGCGCTTCAGTGGCCTCCAGAACTTTAATATCCATATGCTGCCCGGCAGCGATTGCCGAGGTGTAAATGTGGAGGGCACGGCCGCGTCTGCAGGACCCTTGATGACTTTCCCTTTGTTCTCCTGAAATAAAACCACTTCAAGTGCTGCCTTACGAGATGTTTTCATCCCATTCGCCTCATTTAGCTGAGGGCGCCCGGGGAAAATTTAACCCGTGTTAATTTTTAAAGCAAATCTCGCGCTCCAAAGCGTTTGTGCTTCATGAAGCGAGTTGCTCAACCCAAATAGGGACGGTGCTTGGTTACGTGTGTCAGAGCAGGATCGACGCTCCCAGCCCCTCCGTGGGGGAATCTCCTCAACCGTTACGGTGTGAAGTGCTTTTTAAATGATCTTAAGTGGAATTAAAAGGAAGGCGGTTTCCTCTGCGTCGCCCGCGGTCATTTAGTGCATTAGCTCCTCGGCGCGGAGAGGAGGAAACTTCTGCTAATGCCATTACCGGAGCGCAGGACTTTGTTTTCATTAATTCCCCTGATATTCACACATTCACGGGGTTCAGGATCTCACAGTGATTCTCACTGTAAATTCACAGGACACTCAGGCTGCCAAAAACACCCATGTCGAGGGTTTAGATTGCGGGGTGACAATCAAACCCTGGCAGATGTATTGTTAACCTCCTCTCCCCCCCCCAACTTCCCCATTTTGCCCCTCCCTCTCCCCCCTTCCCACTCAGGACAGGTGATCGGGAGGGAAAGAAGGACAGAGAGAAGAGAGCTGGAAAAGATTAAAGATGTTTTCCTAATGCTACTGATAAGAATAGAGAAAATAACACAAAATATACAAAACCAATCTTGACAGTCTCAGCAACTGCAGGGCAGGCACCCGAAGTCCTGGACTGGACTCTGCAGCCAAGCGGAGCTGGATTCAGTCTGTCACTTGGCCTCAGTTCGCAGGGGTGACGCGCAAGGCCCTCTCCTAATGTCGCCATAAGGAAAAAAGGGAGAAAAAGGACGAGATCCTCGTGATCTCCCACTTTTATATGAAGTATCACGTGAAGGGGATGTTATACACCGTTGGTCAGTCTCTTGGTCACCGGTTTCTCGTCGCCCCTCTCGCGAGATGTCCATCCGTGCTTATCAATAAGTTTGCATTCCATTGATAGGTTCACCAAGACATGTGTCTGGTTCTCCAGGAAAATGCAGCTGATATGAAGCTTGAGCTGACAGGCAAATTCACTCAAAGAGAAACTTGGTTTGTAACAAAGCCAGGACAACCCACAGAAGGGGTTCTGTAGTTGGTTTATTGCCATATCATTCTTTGACTTAGAGAATGATTTCATCCTTGTTTAAAGGATGGGGCAAGTATTGATGAAGGGGTTTTGAGAAAAGTGCAGCACAGCAATTATATGGATGCCAATTTTTTTTGAAAATCAAGCACTTTGAGTAAAATGTAGAGCATGTGATTGTAATGTAGAACACAAGCTTCAAATGCATCTATTTCAAACAAGAATTCATTATAATGTATAATTTGCATCTGCTGAAATATAGTTCATCTCAGCATCGTAATCAAAATGCGTTTTCCTTGCTCAGTGCGGTGTTGGATGCAGTTTCAAGTACCCGATTCTGCAAAACCTAAAACCAAGATGCTGGTTGGGGCAACTACATCCCACTACATCCCCACCGTGCAAACCCAAACCCCTTTTCCACCCCAAGCGCGCCCCGACGTCTCTTCCCAAAGCCTTTGAGCGCCGCTGCGTGTCTCCCGTGCGCCCAGCGCTTTGTCTCCCAAACCTCCCCCTCTCCGCGCAGGTTTCCCCCGCCCAGCCCACCCCCAGCACCGGCGGGAGACGGAGACGCACGGTGGACGAGGACCCGGACGAGCGCCGGCAGCGGTTCCTGGAGCGCAACCGCGCGGCCGCCTCGCGCTGCCGCCAGAAGCGCAAGCTCTGGGTGTCGTCCTTGGAGAAGAAAGCCGAGGAGCTCACGACGCAGAACATCCAGCTGAGCGTGAGTGCGGAAGCGCCGCGGGGGCCGCGGGCGTTCGGCCGCAGGGTCACTTTGGGTTGGAAAAGCCCCTCGAGATCATTGATCCACCCGTTCACCCAACGCTGGCACCTAAAACATCCCCAAGAACCTCAATCTGTTCACCCCCCAGGGACGGTGACCCCAGCACTGCCCTGGGCAGCCTGTTCAACGCCCTTTGGGGCAGAAATCACCCCAAATTTGCACCCTCAGCCTCCCCGGGTGCAACTTGAGGCTGTTTCCTCTTCTACAAGGTGTTCCCCACCATCACCCCAATTTCATAGAATCACAGAATCGTTTCGGTTGGAACAGACCCTCAGGATCACCAATCCAACCACAACCCAACTCCAGCACTAACCCAAGTCCCTAAACCTCGTCTGAACACCTTTTAACCCCCCAGGGATGGCAACTCCAGCACTGCCCTGGGCAGCCTCTTCAACGCCCTTTGGGGCAGAAATCACCCCAAATTTGCACCCTCAGCCTCGCCAGGTGCAACTTGAGGCCGTTTCCTCTTCTACAAGGTGTTTCCCAGTTCCTCCAGCATCACCTTAATTTCACAGAATCATAATTTCGGTTGGAACAGACCCTCAGGATCACCGATCCAACCACAACCCAACTCCAGCACTAACCCAAGTCCCTAAACCTCGTCTGAACACCTTTTAACCCCCCAGGGACGGCGACTCCAGCACTGCCCTGGGCAGCCTGTTCAACGCCCTTTGGGGCAGAAATCACCCCAAATTTGCACCCTCAGCCTCCCCTGGCGCAACATGAGGCTGTTTCCTCTCATCCTGTCGCTTATTTGCACGACGGCTCTCAGCAGCAGCGCTGCCAGCGCGTCCGAAATGCAGCCGCGGCTCCCATTGCCGTTCCCCCTCCGCATTGTCCGAGGGCCGACGGCTCCGCTGAGACCTTTTCCTCAGGCCATTCCAAAATACAGAACTGACAGAGTTTCAGCTGCTTCTCCAAACTTTTCAACAGAAGAAGAAACCGCCGCACAAAGTTTTCAGGGGAGTAGACCCGGTTTTAAGCTCACGGAGGCTCAGGTTTAGACTCAGCTTGTCGCTCTGGTTCCTTTTCCTTTGGAGCCAAGAGTGTGTCTGAGTGGGCAACAGGAGCGCTCAGGCAAAGATACGTCCAGGATTAAATGATTAACATAGCGAGAGAATGGGAAGAGAGAGGGGAACGCCGCGTTCCGTGTCTCGCACCCTAATTCCCCAACCCCAGAACCTATTTACTTCTCTTAGACCGCACAAGACAAACGAGACGACGGATTTGAGGCCACGTAAATGAAGATCCTGCTGTCCTGAGCGTGACCCGTGTCTTTGTGTTTCCATCTCAGAACGAAGTGACGCTGCTGAGGAACGAGGTGGCTCAGCTCAAGCAGCTCCTGCTGGCGCACAAGGACTGTCCGGTCACCGCGCTGCAGAAGAAGACTCAGGGCTATCTCGGTGAGTCACGGCGCCGTTCATTATCCTTTAATTAGCTCTAAGCGCACAAAACCCGCACAAATCCTGAAGGGAGGGACTTAGTCCTGGCAGGACCAGACAGAGCATCCCCCAGGCTGGACCTGAGCGCTCACGTTGCACCATTTTGCAGCGAGGCGGGGGGGTCGGAGCGGGTATTTATCATGGAGTACCTGCAGAAACGCGGCTCCCGGCCCCGGAGCGCTCGATGTTCGCTTTAGAGCAAGAAACCATCGCAAGCGAAGCCAAAGTCGGTAAGGGCCAGACTGTAGATGACACCGCGGGGCTCTGCGTCTCGTTCCCTGCAGGCTCAGCTTTGGGAGGAAAAAAACCCTCTTTTTATATATGTTTTTCACATTTTTTAATGCCTATTTCACGATAATCAACCCGGGAGCTGAACGTTCTCTCTGGGTTCTCACAGCAACAATTACTTGCGCGAAGGTTTTTGGGGGGGACGCCGGAGCCCCCGCCGCTGCCCAAATTAACAGCGTGAAAATAAGGAAGGAAAAGAAAATAAACCCCAGGAAATAGGCTTTTTCCTCCCCAGTTTCCCCCCTCCTGGCCTCAGAAACACCTATATTATGTATATTATGTATATTACACCTATATTGTATGTTACACCTATATTCTATATATTACACCTATATTATATATTACACCTATATTATATATATTACACCTATATTATGTATATTACACCTATATTATATATATTACACCTATATTATGTATATTACACCTATATTATGTATATTACACCTATATTCTATATATTACACCTATATTCTATATATTACACCTATATTATATATACTATACCTATATTATATATTACACCTATATTATATATATTACACCTATATTATATATTACACCTATATTATATATATTACACCTATATTATATATTACACCTATATTATATATATTACACCTATATTATATTTTATACCTATATTATATATTATACCTATATATATTTATATATTTCTACATTCTATCTCATTTACCTATATTTCTATATAATCCAAATAGAATCTAAATGTATTATTTATATACTATTAACTTTCTCCTAAGCCTCAGGGTCGGGTCTTTTGAGCAGCAGCCGCATCCTCCCTCCCCCATTGAAAGTCAATTACTGCTGCTTATTTCCTTATTATTCATCTCATTGACATATATATCATCTACACACAATGTAAATGTATTATATACACACTATGAACTGTCTCCTAAGCCCGCGGCCTCTCTAACGTGTTTCCTCTGTCCCTCCGCGGCGCAGAGAGCCCGAAGGAGAGCGCGGAGCCCACGGGCTCCCCGGCGCCCGTCATCCAGCACAGCTCGGCCCCCAACGGGCTGAGCGCCCGCTCGGCCGCCGAAGCCGTCGCCACCTCGGTGCTGGCGCAGATGGCCACGCAAAGGACAGACCTGGCGCTGCCGGCGCCGGCCCCGGCCCCGGTCATCATGGCCCCACAGTCCCAATCCGCCGGCAGATGATGTCCCGGCAGAGCCCACCGGAGAGACTCACCACCAACAGCCCCGCCGGGATCCGGTTCTTCTTCTTCTTCTTCTTCTTTTTGGTTTATTTTGTTGGTTGGTTTGGTGTTTTTTCAAGTTGAAGGGCAGCTACGGCTTCTCCCAGCGTTGGGCTCCGAGCGGCGCCACCCTCCGCTCCACGAGCCGCCAGATCGCACCCAAACGCTTGCAAAAGCCCCAAAAAGGGTCGTTTTCAAGCAGCGGTTGCGTTAACACTAAAACCTCCAAGCCTGGGGGAGCCCCCTTGGCGCTGCCGCTCTTGGGGCGTCCCCCCGTCCCTCCTCATCCTCTCGGTGACGGGGAACCCGGCTGTGACGTTGAGCCGGTGCATTGGAATTGGAACAACGTGCTGCTTCCAGGCTCCGGCTCCACCACCCGAACAAAACCCCCCGGAGGCCGAAGGACTGAGGTTCATCCCACCGCAAACTCGCTCCCGAGATCCCAACGGCTTGTTTTGGAAGCGACAAATCGCCATCAATGGGTTTGTGTTGGGGACGCGGGGCCGGCGGGGGGGACACACGCTGTGCTGGTGTCAATGTGACACTGGAGGAAAAGGGACCGTCCGTCTGTCCTGGCAGCGCTCGGGCTCCCCGACGCTCCATTGGTGCTGAGCTGGGAATAACACGAGCCCCAAATTCTGCTCCCAAATCCACCCCACAAACCCCATTCCCACCATCGTCTCCGTAACCTCAACGACCGTAGGATCGGTGCCTTAATCCCTCGCCTGTCGCACCCCGTGGCGCCTCTTTTTCCCACTTTTCCCTCTTTTTCCCACTTTTCCCTCTTTTTCCCCCATTATCTCCCGCTCTGGGCGACGGAGCAGCCGCCGCTCCCCACCCGGAGCACCCGCAGCGCTTCCAATTCCACGTCGCCGGCGGCAAAACCACCCTCACCGTTGGTCAAACCCGTGGCGCCGGAGCCGCCCGCTCTTCCTCCTCCTCCTCCTCAGGTCGCACTCGCCACTTTGCGCCAAGTTTGGGTCAAAGCGCTCGGTTTCTCGCCCCGCGGGCTCCGTCTTCTCCAGGTTTCCCAGCCGCGGTGTCTCCGGGTTCGTTGTCTCCGCTCTCCCTGGTTTCTCGCGCTCGTCCCCATTGTCACTTTAAGTGTCACCGGTGTCACTTCTGCTTCATTCACACCCCCCCGGACCCGCCGGTTGCTTCTCTAAAGCGTTTTCAGCTTTAATGTATTTCGGCTCTTAACACCCCCGCGGATTCATGGTCATGGGGGGGGTCGGGACACCCTAAAGCTGGAACAAAAGGGGAATCGGGAGCTTTTTAGGGGCTGGGGGTGCAGAAAACCCGCCCCAAAAAAGGGGTAAACCCACCTCGTTTTGAGCAAAAGGATTTACGGGGAGCGCTCGGAAACCAGCGTCCGTCTGTCTGTCCAGGAAGAGCGGGAATGACGGAAACGCAAGGGGAAGGCGGTCGGGTCCCCGTCCTTTGTGGGGCTGGGGGTGGGACGAGGGGACAGCGAGGGGACGATTCGGGGCAGCGTTTGCGTAGAACGCAGCAGCTTCCCCCCCTTATTGTGACCTTTGGGGGCTAAAACCGCCCCGGTTTTGTGTGACGGGAGCAGCCGCGCGTCCCACCAAAGCGCTTGGGGGGGTCTGGAGGTGTCCCCGATGTCCCCGGTGTCCCCCTGAACCCTCGTTGCATGTTTTTCGCCTTGAAAACGCGCGAACCACTGAAAACGCCTCTTCCTCCTCTTCCTCCTCCTCCCCCCCCCGGCTTCGCCAGCGCACGGACACACTCACTTTGGGGTATTTTGGGTTGGAAAGATGGGTTTTCCCACAGGTTGGTGCCGCGGGGCCCCCCCACCCCTCGCCGGCCTCCAGGCCCCTCAGCATTGGGGTTTAATGGGGTTTTTGGGGGGTTCCGTGCCGCCGTCTCCCCCCTTGGTTCCCATTCCAGTGGCTCAGCTGGGGAACGTGTCACTTTTAGACTGTGGACCCGTTTCTCTTTGCCCCCCCCCCCCCATATTTCGGCAGCGGTGACGCTCTCAGGCCCCAAAACACACCCAGGAGGTGACAGAGGGACCGACGGTCCCCGTGTCCCCTTGTCCCCCCCCCAGCTGCTTTGTAGCACGAGCTTTGACGATCAATAATGGAAGAAGCCAAGAAAAAATGACCCCCCCCAAAAAAAAGTGTAACCAGGAGGGTGTAGTATCTATAAAACCTACATATCTATGCGTATATACAGACTATATAGACATATATCGAACGGATGCGCAGCTCTTTACGCTGGGTTTTGAGCTGTAACCCCCCCCCAAGTGTCCCCCCCCCGCACGGGCTCCTGTGAGCGGGTCCTCACAGGGACCTGGGGACACGGGGGACACGGGGGGACACATCCCACCCCCCCGCCACCTCGTACCAAACATGTAATGTGCCTTTTATTTATGCTGCAAATATAACATTAAAATATTACCCAGGACACGGTGGCTGCGGCTTCTGCTTCCGCCCGGTGTCACCTGCCGGGGGACAGGGGGTGCTGGGCACTGGGAAGGGTGACAGTGCCGGCGGTGACAACGTGGGTGACAGCGTCCGGCCATTGGAGCTTAATGGGGACACCGCGGGCTTGTCACCAATGTGGGTGACACCGTCCAGCCATTAGAGACACCACAGGGTTGTCACCAACCTGGGTGACACCGTCTGGCCATCAGAGCTTAATGGGGACACCGTGGGGTTGTCACCAACCTGGGTGACACCGTCTGGCCATCAGAGCTTAATGGGGACACCGTGGGGTTGTCACCAACCTGGGTGACACCGTCCAGCGATCGGAGCTTAATGGGGACACCACGGGGTTGTCACCAATGTGGGTGGCACCGTCCAATAATTGGGGATTAATGGGGACACTGCAGGGTTGTCACCAACCTGGGTGACACCATCCGGCTGTTGGAGCTTAATGAAGACACGGTGGGGTTGTCACCAACCTGGGTGACACCGTCTGGCCATCAGAGCTTAATGGGGACACCACGGGGTTGTCACCAACCTGGGTGACACCGTCTGGCCATCAGAGCTTAATGGGGACACCACAGGGTTGTCACCAACCTGGGTGACACCATCCGGCCATCGGAGCTTAATGAAGACACCGTGGAGCTGTCACCAACCTGGGTGACACCCCAGGTGATCCCGCTCGGGGAGGGGGACACGGGGGGACCCGCGGCGGCCCGGGACACCCTCGGGCGGAGCGTTTGGGGCCATTCCAGCGGGATTTGGCCCGGAGGGAGCGGGTGGGACCCGCGGCCGCTCCGTCGGGGCTGCAGGAGCGCGCAGCGGCCACGCGGTGGCGACAACGAGTCACGCCGGGGGGCCCGAACCGGCGTGGCGGGGGGGGGTCCCGCTTTCGGGGGGTCCCTGTGCAGGGTGGGGGGTCCCGGGGCCGGGCGGGGGTCCCGGGAAGCCCCGCCGGTCCCGGTTGGGAGTCGCGGGAGGGGTTGCGGCCCCCCCGCATCCATCGGTGCGTCCCCGGGAGCGGCTGTCGGCGGGTGTTAAATGCGTTTCATTAGCGGCGCCCGGCGGCGGCGGGGCCGGGATTGATCCCCGCGATCCCCCGCGACCCCCCCCGGCCCGGCCCCGGTTATAAGAAGCGGCGGCGGGTGGCGGCGGGGGGGCCATGGCGGGGCCGCGGCTGCTGCTGCTGCTGCTGCTGCTGGGCACCGTTCGCTGCTGCCCCGGGGACCCCGACCCGGTGAGCGCGGCCCCGGGGAGGGTTGGGGGGGACCCCCGGGCTCGGCGCTGCCGTAACCCCCCCCGGTCACCCCGTCTGACCCCCCACAGGCTGCCGCCCCCCCGGGACCGCCCGACGCCGCCGCTGCCGCTCTGGGCGCGCTGCTCCGGTCCCTGCAGCGCCCCCCCGGGACCCCCCCGCCGCAGAGGTGAGCGGGACCGGGGGAACCGGGGGGACACCGGGGGGGACCCGGGGGGGACACCGGCAGGGGAACCCGGGGCTTTGGGGACACCGGGGGACAAAGGGTTGGGGAGGGTCTTGTGGGTTTATGGGCACCCAGAGGGGACGGTGGGATGGGTGTCCCTGTGTCTGTCTGTCCCTGTGTCTGCCTCCCTTAGTGTCCATCTGTCCTTGTTAGTGTCCGTGTGTCCCCGTGTCTGTCCCTGTGTTCCCGAGTCCGTCTGTCCCTATTAGTTTTTGTCTGTCTCTGTCCCACGTGTCCGTCCATGTCCCTCAGTCTCTTCCCATCTGTCCCTCCCCGTCCACCCAACTGTCCCCATGGCGCTCAGTCTGTCTCCTTCTGTCCGTCTGTCCCCCTTGTGCCTGTTCCATGTCCCTCTGTCCATCCCTCTGCATCCTCCTTTGTCCGTCACCACTTGTGTCTGTCCGTCCCTCCCGAGCTGCGCCCGCGCATCCCTCTCCATTCATCCCATCCGTCTGTCCCCGCGCGTCCCTGTCCGTCTGTCCAGCCAGCGGTGTCACCCACGCTGTCCCCGTGGCAGGTTGGGGCCGGGGCCGCAGGGGGGGGTCCCGTCGCGGCTCAGCCCCCGCAGCTGGGACCCCCCAGCCGCCCCGTTCTGGACCATGGCGATACCGCAGCGCTTCGGCCGCCGCCGCTGAGCGGCCGTCTGTCCGGCCAGCAGGTCATCCCTGGGTCCGTCTGTCAGTCTGTCCATCCCTGGGTCCGTCCGTCAGTCCGTCAGTCCATGGGTCTGTCCATGGGTTTGTCCGTCACCCAATAAACTGTCACCTCTCACCCCCCGATGCTCGCTCTGGTTTTGCCCCTTGGGGAGCGGGGGGGGGACGGGACCTGCCCCCCTTTTGCCCCAAAACACCCCCCAAGTGCCCCCCCCCGCACCCCCCCATAAAGTCGCCGACGCCAGGAGTTACAAACCCCCCCAGCTTTATTCCTGGGGGGCTGGTTGGACCCTCCTCACCAGAGCCAGGGGGCTGGGACAGAAGGTGCCCCCAAAGCCCTGAGGTCCAAGGTTTGGGGGGGGGGGGTGCGTCTGTCCGTCTGTCTGCCTGTCCCACAGGTGTGTCTGTGGGGCTGGGTGTCTGTCTGTCCATGGGGGGCGGGGGGTGCATCCACCAGTGTGTCCAGAGCTGCGTCGGTCGGTGAGTCCGAGGGTCCGTCTGTGGGTCTGTCCGGGTGTCTGTGGGTCTGTCCGGGTGTCGGTGGGCGCGGGGGGTGCCGGGGGGTCTCACTTGCCCCCCGCCATGATGCGCAGGTACTGGAGGGCGTTGCGGGCGGCCTGCGAGCGGGCGCCGTCGCGGGAGGCGCCGGAGCCGTGGCACACGGTGGCCGGTTGCGTGGACAGCTCCACCAGGCACTGGTGCAGCCCGCTCAGGCTCAGCGCGTCTGCGGGGGGACAAGGGACACGTCACGTCACCCCCCCCCCCAAAGCAGCTGTAACCCCCCAGTGTCCCCTCATACCCCCTTAGGGACAACCCTGGTGTGTCCATGTCCCCCATTAACATCTCAGGGACACCCCGGGGTCCTAGTGTCCCCCCCTAAGCCTCTTGAGGTGACCCCAGAGTGCCCATGTCCCCCATTAGCCCCTTGCGGACACCACCAGGGTTCCCATGTCCCCTCTATTAACCTCTTGGGGTGACCTCGGGGTGCTTGTGTCCCCTGTTAACCCATTGGGGTGATCCCAGAGTGCCCATGTCCCCTGTTAACCCCTTAGGGACACCCCCAGGGTCCCAGTGTCCCCCATTAACATCTCAGGGACACCCCAGGGTCCTAGTGTCCCCCATTAACCCCTCAAGGACACCTGCAGGGTCCTGGTGTCCCCCATTAACCCCTTAGGGACACCCCCAGGGTCCCGGTGTCCCCCATTAACCCCTTAGGGACACCCCCAGGGTCCCGGTGTCCCCCATTAACCCCTTAGGGACACCCCCAGGGTCCCAGTGTCCCCCATTAACCCCTTAGGGACACCCCCAGGGTCCCGGTGTCCCCCATTAACCCCTTAGGGACACCCCCAGGGTCCCAGTGTCCCCCATTAACCCCTCAAGGACACCTGCAGGGTCCTGGTGTCCCCCATTAACCCCTTAGGGACACCCCCAGGGTCCCAGTGTCCCCCATTAACCCCTCAAGGACACCTGCAGGGTCCTGGTGTCCCCCATTAACCCCTTAGGGACACCCCAGGGTCCCGGTGTCCCCCATTAACCCCTTAGGGACACCCCCAGGGTCCTAGTGTCCCCCATTAACCCCTTAGGGACACCCCAGGGTCCCAGTGTCCCCCATTCACCCCCTGGCGTGGGCCGGGGTCTCACCGATGTCGAGGTAGCTGATGGCGAAGCTCTGCTCCTCCGAGAGCTCCTGCAGGAGGGCGCAGGCGCCCGCCCCCGCCGCGGGGGGGGCCAGGGGGCGGCTCCGCAGCTGCAGCAGCTTCTCCCCGGCCGAGTTGCGCAGGGAGTCCCACGTACAGCCCGGGGGGGGGCGGCCGCGCAGCCCCTCCAGCCGCGGTCCTGCCTGCGGGGGGACGGGGACGTGGGGACACGCAGGCGGGGACATGGGGGCTCATGCGGGGACACCCAAGCAACATGGGGCTCAGGGACCCTCTGGACCCCCCCGCATGGGGACATGGGGGCTCAGGGACCCTCCTGAGTCCCGTGCAGGGACACCCAAGGGACCTCGAGGTGGCCGTGTGTCCCCTGTTAACCCCTTGGGGTGACCGCAATGTGCCCGTGTCCCCCGTTAACCACTCAGAGACACCCCCAGTGTCCCACATTAACCTCTCAGGGACACCCCCAGGGTCCTAGTGTCCCCCATTAACTCCTTGGGGACACCCCCAGGGTCCCCATGTCCCCCCGTTTAACCTCTTGGCATGCCTTTGTCCCCTGTTAACCCCGTGGGGTGACCCCAGAGTGCCCATGTCCCCTATTAACCACTCAGGGACACCCCCAGGGTCCCCATGTCCCTCCCATTAACCTCTTGGGATGACTTCAGGGTGCCTATGTCCCCTGTTAACCCCTTGGGGTGACCCCCGGGTGCCCGTGTCCCCTATTAACCCCTCGAGGACACCTCCAGGGTCCCCATGTCCCCCCTGTTAACCCCTTGGGGTGACCCCCGGGTGCCCATGTCCCCTATTAACCCCTCGGGGACACCCCCGAGGTCCTGGTGTCACCCACTGACCCCTTAGAGACACCCCCAGGGTGTCCCCTATTAACTCCTCAGGGACACCCCATGTCCCCCCTGTTAACCCTTTAGGGTGACCCCGGGGTGCCTGTGTCCCCTATTAACCCCTTGGGGACACCCCCAGGGTCCTTGTGTCCCCCGTTAGCCCCTTGGGGACACCCCCGGTGTCCCCATGTCGGCGGTACCATGCAGAACTGCTCCTCGTCCCCCTCGGCCTCGCTGCCGTTCTGCGGCTCCATGGGCACGTTGTGGATCCGCACCAGCATCTTGGCGGCCGCGTCGCGCTTCGCCAGCTTCTTGGAGGTGCCGCTGCCTGCGGGGAGGGGACAAGGGACACCGGGGTGAGCCTGGAACCCTCTCCCGCGTCCCCACGTGTCCCCCATGTCCTTTTGTCCCCGTACCGATCTCCACAAAGCGCTCGACGCGACAGGTCATGGTGAATTCCTTGCGATGCGCCGGCCCCGACTCCTGCGTCACCGTGTACTCGGGCAGGCGCCAGCCCTTCTGCACCACCAGCTCCTGGGGGGGGACATGAGGATTAGGGGGGGACAGGGGGACGGCCCGAAATGGGGAGAACTGGCCCCAAAAAGGAGGCGCTGGCCTTGAAATGGGGAGGGACGGCCGCGAAAATGGGGATGCTGGGCGCAAAATGGGGAGAAGGGTCACTAAAGCAGGGGTGGCAGGAGCCAGAATGGGGATAAGTGGCCCCAAAATGGGGATGTCACCAAAATGGGGATAAATGTCCCCAAAATGGGGATAACCATCCCAAATAGGGATAACCATCCCAAAATGGGGATAACTGTCCCCAAGCCAGAGAGAACTGTCCCCTAAATGGCGACAATTGTCCCCAAAATAGGGAAAATGTCCCCAGAAGGAGCACAAGTCCCCCCAGCTGGAGACACACAGCCGCCAAATGTCCCCGCCCCCCACAAATGGGTCAGGTCACCCCCAAAGGGACCTGCCCCCCAACAATGGGGATGTCGAGCCCCAAAACCACCCTGTCACCCCCAAAACGGGGCTGGGGGGGGACACACGCGTGTCCCCTCTTGTCCCAGCCCGCGGTGTCACCCACCTGCAGAGCCCCCACGGGGTTACACTCCGACTGGGGGGGGGACACGGGCGACTTCATGTCCAGGGGGGTGCCCCTGGTTTGGGGGGGACAAAGGGACACAGTGTGAGGGGGGGCGGCTCTGAGCACCCCCCAATGCCAGAGCCCCCCGTGTTAGGGAGATAAAGAGGTAAAATGGGGTGCTGGGGGTTTTGGGGGGGTGGGTGCCCCCCACGCTGTTACCTGGGTGAGGGGGGGGGTGCGGCGGGTGCTGGGGGGGCGGCGGGGGGGCCGGGCTCAGCTGGGGGCTCTGCAGGGAAAGGAGAGCTTGGGGAGAAAAGGGAAGACATTAACACCCTGGATGGGCCCCCCCAAACCCACCCCCAGCCCCCCAGATCCTGCCAGCCCCCCCCCAGCACCCCCAGCCCCCCCGATCCTACCGGCAACCCCTAGTTTCTTCAGGAACCCCTGGTATTCCCACCCACCCCCCCAGGCACCCCCAATTCTCTTGGCTCCCCTAAGACACCCCTAAACCCCCCCAGACCTGTCTGTGGACCCCCCTGGACACCCCCAAATGCAATTGAGCTTCCCAACTGCCCCCAAAATCCCTTGGGGTGCCCCCTGGCACCCCCACTCACCCTGTGTACCCCCAAACCCACTGGGGTACCCAGCACCCCAGGGGTACCCCCAACCACCTGTGCACCCCACCCAGCACCCCAAAGTCCCCCCAGCCTCCCCAAACCCCACCCTGACCCCCCCAGCACCCCGGGGGACCCCGTTCCCCCCCAACCTGGGCTCCTCGGGGCTGGGGGGGTCCAGCATGTCCCCCCCTTTCAGCAGCTTCAGCGCCACCTCCGCCGCTTTGTGCTTCGCCGCCTTCTTGCTGGGGCCCTGCCCTGGGGGGGGACACGGGGGCTGAGCCAAAACGGGGAGAACCGGCCCCAAAACGGGGAGCACTGGCACCAAAATGGGCTAAACACCCCCAAAATAGGGATAACTGTCCCCGAATGGGGATGTATGTCCCCAAATGGGGAGAACCACCCTCAAAATAGACCCCACCCCGGGTGGCATGATGGATGGGGACAACCCGGCAGGTTTTTGGGGACAACCTGGCAGATTTTTGGGGACAACCTGGCAGGTTTTGGGGCACAACTCAACAAATTTTTGGGGACACCCAGCAGGTTTTTGGGGAAAACCCGGCAGATTTTTGGGGACAACTTGACAGTTTTTTGGGACAACCCGGTAGGTTTTGGGGACAACCCAGTAGATTTTTGGGGACAAACTGGCAGGTTTTGGGGCACAACTTGACAGTTTTTTGGGACAACCCGGCAGGTTTTTTGGGACAACCCGGTAGGTTTTTTGGGACAACCCGGCAGGTTTTTTGGGACAACCCGGTAGGTTTTTTGGGACAACCTGGCAGGTTTTTGGGCACAACTTGACAGTTTTTTGGGCACAACTTGGCAGGTTTTTGGGGCCACCCCGCGAGGTTTCTGGGGACCCACCGGTGCAGCTGATGTCCCCGACGGTGACGCGGAAGGTGAAGTTGGGCTGGTGGGCCTGTCCCTCGGCCTTGAGCAGGTCGTAGCCGGGGGTCTTGCCTACGCGCGTTCCATACTCCTGCAGCAGGCTGATGGGCGTCTTCCCGGGGCTGGCCGCCAGCATCTGCGCCAGGCTGGGGACAGCGCCGTCACCACCCCGCTCGCAGGGACACGGGGGGGGTGTGGGCGGGGGGGTGGCCCTGGGGACATGGGGACACGGGGCTCTGAGGTGTAGTGTGGGGATGTGGGGACATGGGGACAGGGTGGCTCTGAGATGTAACATGGGGACAGGGGTGGCACTGAGATGTAACATGGGGACAGGGGTGGCACTGAGATGCAGTGTGGGGATGTGGGGATGTGGGGACAGGGTGGCACTGAGATGTAGTGTGGGGATGTGGGGATATGGGGACATGGGGACAGGGTGGCACTGAGATGTAACATGGGGACACAGGGACACGGGTGGCACTGAAATGTAGTGTGGGGATGTGGGGACATGGGGACAGGGGTGGCACTGAGATGCAGTGTGGGGATGTGGGGACATGGGGACAGGGTGGCACTGAGATGTAACATGGGGACATGGGGACAGGGTGGCACTGAGATGCAGTGTGGGGATGTGGGGACGTGGGGACATGGGGACATGGGGACATGGGGACAGGATGGCTCTGAGATGTAGTGTGGGAATAAGGGGATATGGGGACATGGGGACATGGGGACAGGGTGGCTCTGAGATGTAACATGGGGACATGGGGACATGGGGACAGGGGTGGCATCACCTCAGAGCATTGGGATATGGGGACAGGAGCGAAGCCACCACATGCATAAGGGACACGAGGACAGGGGTGACACCACCTCGGCGCATGGGGACGGGCGGAGCCATCGCATGCATGGGGACACGGGGACACGGGGACACGGGGACCCCGGGCCAGGCCCGCGTCCCCCCTCCCCTCACGCAGCCCCGCGGCCCAGCGCAGGCCGCAGCCTCCCCCCACCCCCGCAGCGCCACAGCCGCGGGGCGGGCGGGCGGATCCCGGTTGTGGGGGGTTACCCGGGCCGGGGAGGGGGGGTCCGGTACCTGGGGAAGCCGCCGCTCCGCCTGGCCCCGCCGCCCGCCCCCTCCTCGCTCATCCCCGCCGCGCTCCGGCCGCCGCCGCGCCGCCCGCGCCGCCAGGGGGCGCAGGGCCCCGCTCCGCCGCGCCGCGGGGCGCGACGGGAAAGCGGGCGCCGCGGGGGGTTGTGGGAAGTGTAGTTCGGCGGGGGCGGCGGCGGCGGGGGAGCGGCGCGGGGAGAACTACGGGTCCCACAAGCCCCCGCGCGGGGGATGCTGGGAAGGTGGAGGACCGGAGGGGGGCGCTGCTTCAGATCCCCCTCTGGGCAGAGAGCGGGGAGTTAGCGACGGGGGGGGGGCAGCGGGTGGGTACAATGGGGACAGAGGGACAGGGACGGACAGGGGGGACAGGGACAAAGGGCCATGGGGACAAATGGACATGGGCACTGGAACCAGTAGGAATGGACTGGGAGGACTGGGAACAGACTGGAACAGCGGGAACAGGGACACCCAGACTGGGAGCACTGGGAACAGACTGGAACAGGGACACCCAGACTGGGAGGACTGGGAACAGACTGGAACAGCGGGAACAGGGACACCCAGACTGGGAGCACTGGGAACAGACTGGAACAGGGACACCCAGACTGGGAGGACTGGGAACAGACTGGAACAGCAGGGACAGGGACACCCAGACTGGGAGGACTGGGAACAGACTGGAACAGCGGGAACAGGGACACCCAGATTGGAGACAGAGAGACACCCAGACTGGGAGCACTGGGAACAGACTGGAACAGGGACACCCAGACTGGGAGGACTGGGAACAGACTGGAACAGGGACACCCAGACTGGGAGCACTGGGAACAGACTGGAACAGGGACACCCAGACTGGGAGCACTGGGAACAGACTGGAACAGGGACACCCAGACTGGGAGCACTGGGAACAGACTGGAACAGCAGGGACAGGGACACCCAGACTGGGAGGACTGGGAACAGCGGGAACAGGGACACCCAGACTGGGAGGACTGGGAACAGACTGGAACAGGGACACCCAGACTGGGAGCACTGGGAACAGACTGGAACAGCGGGAACAGGGACACCCAGACTGGGAGCACTGGGCTCGTACTGGGAGCACTGGGGACAGAATCACACGTGGACTGGGAGCACTGGGAGTGCACCGGGGCCCCCGTGTGGCACCAGGACCAGCAGCAGACACCGGGGGGGTCCCAGTCCCGGTGCCGGGGGGTGCGGGGGCACTGCGGGGTCCCGAGGGCACTGGGGGGTCCCGGTCCTGCTCCGGGGGGCGCTCCCGGTGCTGCCGGTACCACCGGGGGGGCCCCGGTGCCCGTGCAGGGGTCCCGGCGGTCCCGGTGCGGGGGTTCCGGGGCCGGTCTGGGTGCTGGTCCGGTGTCCTGCGGCCGGTCGGGGGGTCTCGGTGCGATTCGGAGTCCCGATACCGGTACAGCGCTCCCAGTGCCGGTACAGGGGGCCCGGTGAGAGGGCCCGGTGCCGGTGTAGGGGTCTCGGTGCCATTCGGGATCCCGGTATCGGGGTCTCAGTGCCGGTACAAGGTTCCGGTGCATTCCCGGTGCTGGTCACGGTGCCTGTCGGGGGGTTCCAGTGTCGATGTGTACCGGTGTGGGGGTCCCGATTCCATTCGGGGTCCCGGTGCGGTTGGGGGTCCCTGTGCCGCTGGGGGTCTCGGATCTGCTGTGGTTCCGGGTCCCGGTGCCATTGGGGTCCCGGTGCCATTGGGGTCCCGGTGCCATTGGGGTGCCGGTGCGGTTGGGGTCCCGGTGCCGTTGGGGGTCCCGGTGCGGTTGAGGTCCCGGTGCGATTGGGGTCCCGGTGCCATTGGGGTGTCGGTGCGGTTGGGGTGCCGGTGCCGTTGGCGGTCCCGGTGCCATGGGGGTGCCGGTCCCGCTGTGGTTCCGGTCCCGATGCCGTTGGAGGTCCCGGTGCGGTTGGGGTCCCGGTCCCGCTGTGGTTCCGGTCCCGGTGCGTCCCCGGTGCGGCGGGGCCGGGGCGGGGCCGGGGCGGGGCCGAGCGCCGGGCGGGGCCGTTCCGCTCCGCTCCGCTCGCCCTGACCGCGGCACCGGGCCCCGGTACCGGCCCCGCCCGCGCCCCCCCCGGCAGCACCGGCAGCACCCCCGGCAGCACCGGCACCACCGGACCCCCCAGGTACCGGGGCCGCGGGGGGGAGGTGGGGGGGGTAGGACCAGGGATGCGGCCGGGATGGAGGCGGGGGGGGATGGAGCAGAGGGGGATGCGCTCCCCGCCCCCACTCCCGGACGCCTGGGTCCCCCCGCCAGGCCTGGGCGGGGGGGGCAGCGCACCCTCCCCCCTCATGAGCTCCTGAGGGGGTCGGGGGGGGCTGAGAGGTGGTGATGGGGGGGGGACAGGGCCAAGAGCGGCCTTGCACACGCGTGTTCCCCCCCGCAATGTGGGAGATGCACACGCGTGGGCAGCTCCGTGCGCACGAGTGACACCCCCCCCCCCCCCCCGCGTGGGCGTGCATCCCCTTTACACGCGCGTGTGACCCCCAACATGTGTGCACACACACCGCCCCCTCCCCCACACCCCCCCCCACCCCGGGGCACGTGCACACGCGTGTGCCCCCCCCCCCCCCAGGCTGTACCCCCACCCCCCTCCTCCGCACACGCGTGCGCCCCTCCCCGTGTCGCGACATGTCGTGTTGGCGGGGACGGCGCGGGGGGGGCGCTCTCTCGACCCCCCCATCTCCGGCTCCTCTCTGTCGCGACACGGGGTGTCGCATGTCGCGATAGAGACACACACAACACACATACCCCTCCCCCCCCGGCCGCTTGTGCCTCAGTTTCCTCGGGGGGGGTTCGGGGGGGGGTGGGGGAGGCTCATCCCTTACCGGGGTGACGTCACCGAGTGACGTGATGTCACCACGGGGGGGACACGACACCTGGAGGGGCGGGTCGTGTCATCCCCTCCCCCCCCCACTCGGACGCCTGGGTCCCTCGGGGTGACACTAAGCCCCGCCCACGCCCCCCCCCCCCCAGCGGTGACTCAACCCCCCCTCACCTAATTTTAGTGATGACCTCATTGCCGGCTCCGCTGTTGCCATGGCAACAACCCCCCCACTCCCCCCCCCCAATTTTTAGGGGACCTGGATCGGGCCTCATCCCCTCCCCACCCAGGGACCCCCCCCGGACTCCTGGGTCCCCCCCCGGCCCTGCCTCAGTTTCCCCCCCCCAGCGCATTTGCACGCTGCCGTGTGCTCACACGCTCTTGTGCACACCCTTGCACACTCGTGTGTGCTCTTGCATGCTTGTGCACACCCTTGCACACTCGTGTGTGCTCACACACGCTTGTGCACACTCGTGTATGGTCTTGCATGCTTGTGCACACCCTTGCACGCTCATGTGGGTGCAAGGGGTGCATGCGTGTGCAAGGGGTGCATGTGTGTGCAACGGATGCATCCAGGTGCACGGGGGTGCACACACAGGTGCAAGGGGTGCACACGCACGTAAAGGGGCGCCCATGGGTGCAGATGCATGTAAGGGGGGGTGCACACACAGATGGGGTTGCACACGTGGGTGCAAGGGTGTTGCTCACGTGTAAAAAGGTGCCTGTGCACGTAAGGGGGTGCCCGTGTGTGTAAGGGGGTGCACACGTGAAGCTGCACCCATGGGTGCAAGGGGTGCACATGTGAGTAAGGGGGTGCACACATAGAGGTGCACCCATGGGTGCAGGTGCATGTATGGGGTGCAAGAGGGTGCAGGTGCATGCACAGGGATGCACCCCTGGGTGCAAGGGGGTGCACACGTGGGTGCAAGGGGGGGGCAGGTGCATGCACCCATGGGTGCAAGTGGATGCATGTGTGAGTAAAAGGTGCACACATGGCGGTGCACACATGGGTGCAAGTGCATGTATGGGGTGCACATATGGGTGCAAGGGGGTGCAGGTGCATGCACAGGGATGCACCCCTGGGTGCAAGGGGTGCACATGTGAGTAAGGGGGTACACCCATGGGTGCAGGTGCATGCACAGGGATGCACCCGTGGGTGCAAGGGGGTGCACACATGGGTGCAGGTGCACGTATGAGGTGCACACATGAGTGCAAGGGGGTGCAGGTGCATGCACAGGGCTGCACCCCCTGGGTGCAAGGGGGGTGCACCCATGGGTGCAGGTGCATGCACAGGGCTGCACCCCTGGGTGCAGGCGGGTCCCCCCGCACTGACGCCCCCTCCCGCAGGCGCAGGGGGCGCGGGGGGCTCGGGGGGGGCCCCGCCATGGCCTGTCTGCACGAGACGCGCACGCCGTCGCCGTCGCTGGCGCTGGGCTCGGACGGGACCCCCGAGCAGGATCTGACCCCCACGCAGTGCGTGCTGCGCGAGGCGCTGCCCGCCGGCCCCGCCCCCGCCGCGCCCCCCGAGGCCTGGCCGCGCCGCGCGCCGCCCCGCCCGCCCGAGCTGGGCCCCGAGGCGCCGGGGCCGCCGGCCGCCGGGCCCGCGCCGCTGCGCTGCCAGCCCGGGGGCGGCTTCCTGGAGGGGCTGTTCGGCTGCCTGCGGCCCGTCTGGACCATGATCGGCAAGGCCTACGCGGCCGAGCACAAGCACCCCCAGGAGGGTGAGGGGGCGAGGGGGCTGCGGGGAGCGAGAGGGCGGGGTGGGTGAAGGAGGGGCTGTGGGGTGAAGAGGGTGCTGTGGGGTAAGGAAGGGTGGTATGGGGCAAGGGAGGGTGCTATGGGGTGAAGAGGGTGCTGTGGGGCTAAGGAGGGTGCTATGGGGCAAGGGAGGGTGGTATGGGGTGAAGGGGTATGGGGTCCCACGGGTGCGGGTGCCCCAGGGGTGCTGGTGTGGGGTCCCGTGGCTGTGGGTCCCACGGGCGCGGGTGCTGGTGTGGGGGTCCCATGGGTGCGGGTGCTGGTGTGGGGGTCCCATGGGTGCGGGGTCCCACGGGCGCGGGTGCTGGTGTGGGGGTCCCATGGGTGTGGGGTCCCGTGGATGCGGGGTCCCACGGGCGCGGGTGCTGGTGTGGGGTCCTGTGGGTGTGGGGTCCTATGGGTGCGGGTGCTGGTGTGGAGTCCTGTGGGTGTGGGGTCCCATGGGCGCGGGTGCTGGTGTGGGGGTCCCATGGGTGCGGGGTCCCACGGGCACGGGTGCTGGTGTGGGGGTCCCATGGGTGTGGGGTCCCACGGGCGCGGGTGCTGGTGCGGGGTCCCACGGGCGCGGGTGCTGGTGTGGGGGTCCCGTGGGTGCGGGGTCCCGCGGGTGCTGGTGTGGGGGTCCCATGGCTGTGGGTCCCACGGGCGCGGGTGCTGGTGTGGGGGTCCCACGGGCGCGGGTGCCCGCAGACCCCTGGGAGGTGCCGTTCGAGGAGATCCTGGACCTGCAGTGGGTGGGCAGCGGGGCGCAGGGCGCCGTGTT